>NW_017729025.1:97310952-97312915 GCF_001723915.1 Gavialis gangeticus
CCCACATTTCCCGGTGCTTTCTTCATCCTCCCTATATATTTGAAAAAGGACTTTTTATTATCTTTGATTGTGGATGCTAGTCCTAGCTCTATGTCCACCGTAGCTTTCCTGACAGTCCCCCTACAGGCCTGAGTAGAGGAGGTATACTCCTCTTTGGAGATCACACCCCCCTTCCACCAGTTGTACGCCACCTTTTTGGCAATTGGGTATTCCTGGACACCCTTGGTGAGCCAGGGGGGCTTTTGGGCACTCTTTCCCCCCTTGCTTCTTGTTGGGATGGTCACCCCTTGGAGCCCGAGTATCGTCTCCTTAAGGAACAACCACTCATCTTGGGCACTGAGTTCCCCTGCTCTCGAGAACCCCAGCGCCTCTCCCACTAATCTCAACTCGTTGAAGTTGGCCCTGTTGAAGTCTATGGCTACCGCCTTGCTGCAGGCCCTTGACACCCTGCGCTGGATGGTGAATTCCAGCAAGCGATGATCGCTATCACCCAGGTGGTCAAGAACCTGGAGGCCCCTTACCAGGTCATCACCTGTGGCCAGGACCAGGTCCAACAGGGATTTTTGAATCTCTGTGAATTGATTCAGAGGGTTCTGATTCAATTTAGAAAGATTAAATTCAATTCGGATTCAGAGATTCGGCCACTGAATTGGGCCAAATCTCCATCAAATCAAATCAGGGACCAAAGCTTTGCACAGCCCTACTGTCTACGTAGATCACCAAATCTGGAAGATAACTAACAGTTGTAACCTTTAAAAAACAAGGAACCTAAAGAGCAAACTGATTGCTTACCCTACTGCCTCAGACAGGCAAATTAGTTCTGTTCTTAGTTTTTCAGACCAGTTTATTCTGTGCCGATAAACCTTGAATTTACAACCAAGCTCAACCATCAGTTTCTTCAGACATGAACAACTGGTGCCTCCCAAGACTGGGGGGGCACCATTTGTAGGCAGCAGCATCAGCGGCATACAGGGACCCCCTGCAGATGCCACAGTCCGTGGCGGCAGCATCGGCAGTGGGAGGGGGTGGCAAGTGGTGAGTGGGGACTACCTGCAGATGCCAGCATTGACAGAGGGGGGGGTAGGGGGTGGTGAGTGGGCACTGTTCACAGACCCTGGTGGCAGCAGTGGTGGTGGCAAGCAGCAACTGCCCACAGATGCTGGTGGTGGCCAGTCTCAGAGGAGGCATGTGCCCCCCCCATACCCTCCTATGAGTCGCCTATGTCTTCACACATTAGGACAGGATCCATTTAACTCTGGCTTCTTCTGCAGTCCACCCTTATTAGCTGGTAATCACTTCCAGCTGGCCCCCAGCCTCCCAGCCAGGCAGACTATTACCCACTGGCTGCCTGCTGGATTCTGAGATCTCGAGGAAGTGAGAACATCCTTACTTGTATTTATTAAACAAGGAATGCAGGATTGCTTTCTAGATTGTCTTTTAGATATAGGTCACAGGTCAAGAGTAAAATGCTGCATAAACAGATAACTGACAGAGGCATTTCTGAGATTGTCTGTAAAGGTTCCTTTGGATCTAGTGCTCTGCAGCTTAGTGGTACTATGGGATCAATAGGATATACATCTCTGTAAATAACTTTGGAATACATCTGACCAGAGATTGTCTCCTTTGATATGATACCAGTAATGTAGAAGACTAATGACTGTACTGCTACCTCTAAGGTAGCTATAGGCTCTTGTTTTAAAACTTAAATTTCACTATTGAATTTATTAGTTTGGGAGGAGGGAAATTAAACTAATAAATTAGTTCTGATGGAAATTAGAGATTATCTTCAATAGGTACTTGTATTATGGCTATAGTACTGTATAAGAAGCAGTGCCATAGCAAAGAAGTTTGGCACCAGGGACAAAGTCTGCAGCAGCAGCCTGCCCTCCCCCCACACACACCCACACCCCAGCATACACATATAGACACACACCCTACCATACACACACACCCCCAACACCCT
>NW_017729025.1:97312969-97358210 GCF_001723915.1 Gavialis gangeticus
TTTGGCACCAGGGACAAAGTCTGCAGCAGCAGCCTGCCCTCATCCCACACACAGATCCAGGGGGCATCCCTCACCCCATGCTTACCTGGGAGTGCACACAGTGGTGGGAGCCACCCTTCTCCCATCTCCATGCCTCCCCACCAAATGAGCCGTTTGCAGCTCCATCCCGTGCCCCGCTTGCCTGGGCAGTGCCTGTTGCTGCCCCTTTGTTTCGGCACCCAAGGCGGTCACCCTGCCTTGTTATGGCCATGATAAGAAGTTTCCAGGCATTATAATTTGGAACTTGTTGCATTCCCATGTCAGTTTTCAGATGCAGATGGCAGAGTGAACATATTCTCAGAGACTCAAGTGCAGGATACATAACTACTTGTTAAGACAAGCATATAAGTCTTAAGAAAATAGAGGATTATGTATGGCTGATAAAGGGAAAAACACTCCTTAAAGATTTTTTCTCTGTAAAATATATAAATATGTTGGTAACATTTCATAGACATTAGGGCTGAAAGGGACCTCGCTAGATCATCAGGTCCAGCCCCCTACCCAAGGGGCAAGAAGTCATCTGTGATCAGATCACCCCAGCAAAATAAGCATCCAAGCATTTCTTAAAGGTATCCAGAGTAGATGCTCGCACCACTTCTGGGGGCAGTTTATTCCAGACTCTGGAGACTCAGACGGTAAAGATGTTTTTTCTTATGTCCAGTCTAAAATGGTTTTCCACCAGTTTGTGACCATTAGACTGTCTTCCCTTGGGGTGCCCTGGTGAACAGCTGTTCTCCCAGTTACTGATGTACACCCCTTTATACTTTAGGCTGCCACCAAGTAATGCCTGAGCCTTTGCTTCCCCAGGCTGAAGAGTCCCATGCCTCTCAGCCTGTCTTCATAAGACCTGTTTTCTTCACCTCGAATCATGTACGTGGCTCTCCTCTGGACTCTCTCAAGTGTCTCCACATCCTTTCTAAAGTGCAGAACCCAGAATTGGATACAGTACTCCAGCTGCAACCTCACCAAGGCCGTGTAAAGCAGGAGGATGACTTCTTAGGTCTTCCTTCAGATGCATCGGTAGATGCAAGCCAAAGTTTTATTTTCTTTGTTGGCTGTAGTATCTCATTGGTAGCTCATGTCAGGGCCTACCAAAATCACGATTTTGCATATTTCACAGAAATCGCAAAATCCAACATTGCCTACAAAATCTGAAGGAAAAAAAAAAGAAAGCTTACTGAAAATAAAATGCTGGCTCCTCAGAGGGGGTCAACAATCCTTGTGGCACTGCAGCCTGGTCATACAGCCCACTGGGGAGGAAGAGGGGAAGGGGGCTGCTGGCACGAAGGACAGCCCAAGATGGCTGCCACCCATGCCCCTTGCCAGTGACTGGCTGAAAGGGCTGCCTGTTGTGCAGCCCCACCCCTCCCTGCCAATCAGTGGTTAGGGGCAGGGGTTGATGGATAACCCTCACAGTCAATCAGCAGTGAAGGGCAGGGCTACCAGGGCCCCTCAGCCAATCGGGGGGGAGCACTGCCGCAATCAGCTCATGAAAATGGCAGCCAGCCCTGCAATCTCCCTCAAGTTGGGTAGATCCCCATACATAAGACTGTTGAATAAATTGCATCAGCTAATATGACCATTTTGATTGTAAAATAAGGCTGAACAAGACCGCTTTAGAGTCTGTAAATAATCCAAGATAGCTGAAAGAGGTAGACATTTATTGGTTAACACCTGGTTGGCCATACGGCGATTGTTTTTCTTTGCTGTTTTACTGAAAATTTTCAATTGTCCAATAAAATGATACAAGTGACAACCTTTTATTACTTTAAACAATTGGTTGGCATATTTTGGATCCTAATATAGCACTGGTCTATGAAGTCTATTCTTTTGGTTGGCAGAATAAAAACTTGAAAACCAACGGGTGAAGAGTTGAGCTTGAAAGGGACCCATAAGAAGTCTACTTTTCCTAAGCAGTGTGCAGAACAAAAAAACTGGAGTAGCGCTGTTTTAAACTATTCCTCTTTCTCCCACAGATAAAGGAAATCTTGATTCAGAAACAGATGAGTCCAGGTATGCATTAGATTTTGGCGGTATAGTTATGTCAGTTAGGGCTATGATTTTTGGTAGCATTTCTGGACTATGAAAAGTCCTAGTAAATATGCAGTTATACAACTATAAAATCTTTATGTTGAGACAGATTAGTCTGTTTGGAGAACTGGCATAAGTTATGCCATCAAAAATACTTTTTTACCTATTAGAACTGCTTCTACAATATGAGAAGTTTTCAGTGTAGCTATGCATGTTTTTTCAGTGCAGACAGAGCCCTAATCCTGTATGATGACTCAGAAGGGAACTTCAGTGAGGAACAAGCTTTTACATAGGTACACTCAAATCTGTTTCAGTGCTCTCTGTATTTGGACTGTTAGGAATCCTAAATAAAGGTTGAGTAAAAACATTCTTATGAGCCAGGGCACTTGCAGCAGTTCTTTCCCTGCCCTTGTCTCTGCTGTTCTGCACTCCATGGAAATCAGTAAGAAAAACAGCCTTGTACTTTGGTGTTATGTACCAGGCCTAAGGGTGCCTATAGACGTGTTTCAATGTGTTCTAATTAAAATTCAATTAATCAAGACTAATTAGAACACTCCAGCATGCCTCACCATCGTGTGTATTAAGCATCCCACATTTCAAAATGGCTGCAGGAGCGCTTTAACTAAAACTTGTCAGATGAGTTTTAGTTAAAGAGTCCCCATGATAATTTTGAAATGCAGGACACTTAATACACATGGCAATGAAGTGTTTTAATTGGGTGGCTCTCCAAGAATCTCTCTAATAAAAACACCTTCCCCACCTCCCAGCCTCCCCAAGCATGTCTATTAGCACCACTTTGAATTCAATACAGAAGACTGTGTGCTAAATTGATGGGCACATCAGATCCAGCAAGGATGTGGGATATCTGTAGGACCCATCTAACACCTTAGCTCTGAGGACAGAATTAGATGTAACAAGCCACTTCAGCTCTAAAGAGTATAAGTTCTATAAGCAACATAGCTCTGGGAAATGTATGCAAGATGTATGGGATCCTACTGGGCAGAGAGGTTTTACCTCATCATCATAACTCAGCTGTTCACTTAATATAAGAGCCTATCTGTGATAAAAGTCCTCAAGAAAAGTGTCAGGGAGGCAGTGATAGCATATGTGGTTTCTGGTACAGAGAAAAATTACCTTGCAAGAAAGAGGTAAGGTTTGAGGTAAAGGGACCTCATTGTGATGTGGCTGTGAGATGAAACCTTTTTTTTTTTGGTAGCTTGTGGTTAGAGATGTTTTGAAGATTATATGGGTAAAGTTTGGGGGTGGGGCTGTTTAAAATGTGTTTGAGGCACGCATGCAGAAATGAAGTGATGAGGTTTAGGAATAGGAATGTCTGTAATTTGATTACAATAAATGTTTGCTAATTTTTTCTGGAAATTTCCCCTTCCCCCAAATTCCCAACAATGCAGGGGGCTCCCTTAATTTGCTTCAAGGTACTTACAGGGTTGGAACTTTTTTTGACATTGGAGTAAGTTCTGTGTATGAGGAGCATCAAACAACATATATCCTGGCTTAGCAAATAAAGGCATAATTGTAGCATGGAGGCTAGAGCATTGTTCTGTTAAGTCAAGGAGATATATGTTCAAACCCTATCTGGGTGAGACGGAGGGTGGCTAGATCAGGGGTGGGGAATTATTTGGGCTGGAGGGCCACTTAAGGAGTTTTGGTGAGCTGTTGAGGGTCAGGCATGGCAGGGTGTTGACCTGGCCTTCGCCCCCCATTACAACTGTTTATACTGCACAGTGCAGCAGGGGCAAATGCCAATTGATCCTATCTGGCCCTAGGACTGTCCGCCCTGTACCTATCACCAGAGGCACTGGACGGAGCTCGTGGGTGGAGTCTCTGTGGAGACTGGCCCGGGACCCCTGCGGGTAGGGCATGCTCAGCCACATGGATAGGATGAGACCACGGATGGGTAGGGACTGGTGTCCAGGAGTAGGACAGGTGGGCAGAACCGGCACCCATTGGAGGGATATGCATGGAGTGGATTGTGGCTGCGCCCTGAGCCCCTGCCCTACATTGTCACTATACCACAATCCTGGCTCTGACCCCAGCTGCCTGTCCTGCTCCTGGGTACCACTCCCTGCCCCAATCCCATCCACCCAGCCAAGCACAGCCTTCCTGCAGGGGTCCCAAGCTGATATCCATGGAGACTCTGCCCACCTCATCCAGTGCCCCCAGCAGTGGGGATGGCATGGACAGGCTGGAGTTCCCTGGGCAGTGGGGCTGGGCAGAATGGAAGCAGTGGAGACACCAAAAGCAGCAGCCAAAGTATGAGGGCAGAGTGAGCCAGCACTGCAGGGGCTGCCAGGAAGCCAAGCTGGCCATCCCTGCCCAGTCCCAGACTACTGCTCCCAGCATGCTTGAGAGCTGCATACAGGATAGGGTGGGCTGCACTGCACACTCAGCAGCACCTCTGCACCTGGGAGTAGTGGGGTCAGTCACACATGCCACAGACAGAGCTGCTGGGGGCTGGACATAATCACCTGGAGAGCCAGATCTAGCCCATGGGCTGTATTTTGTCCACCCCAGGCTAGAACCTGGACCCTACCCACCCCCTGGGCAAGTGCCCGAACCCTTAGACTATTGAGCTAAAACACAGGAAGACACTCCTGCCCATGCCATTTTTTGCTGGGCTCTAATGTTAGGACTTAGGCTTAGGTATGCACAGGTATAGTCATGTACCTGTGTGCAGAAGTACTCACTGGCTTTGTACCTTGTGGTTCATTTAAAACACCACTGCTAAACTCATTTTTCTCCCCCACTGCTTAGACTGTTGTCCTCATTTTCAGGTAATTTCATTGGCTCCACACTTTTTTTTTATATCAAGTTGAAATTACCTATCCTTGTCTTCAAAACTCTACATAGTCCTCTAAATAGATTTTGTAGGTAACAAAACCAGACTCAGACAGAATGTATTCATTCAAGTCACAAAAAGTGATAAAAAATTACTCTGTTCAGGAGTTGTAAAACCACTTACGTATTTCCTTATTGGCCTGAAAAGATCCCTAAGGGCACATCCACAAACCTGTCTGTGGAGCCACAAACTGCACATGTTGCACATGCACGCATTTGCCATGCTGCTAATTTGTAATACAATGGTGTTTTTTGACACTGGGAGATCCCAGTGTCAAAAAAATAATGCCAAAAAAAAGTGGCGCTGGGCACATGGTTGCAGCATGCACCACCCAAAATGGGAGCCTGGCTGGCCAGAGTCACACTGGTGGCCAGGCTCTGTGTGCCCAAATTGCTGTTGCTGCAGCCCCAGGAGGTCCCAGAGCCCCAGGTAAGGCTGCTGGGGCCTGCCCAGGTGCTGGCCCCAGGCTCCTCTACCCCACCTGGGGTAATTTGCTGTGCACCAGAGTGTGTGTGCAGGAACATGCAGGAGCAGTGGCACAAATATGTACTGCTCCTCTTTGTTCCCATTTGTGGGGATGCGCCCTAGGTGCCTAAACAGCATGCTCAGAAGCTATCCAAACTTGCCTTGCTCCCATCTAACCTCTGGTGCAGTCCAGATCACTGACATGAGATATCTAAACTCCACCTAAATCCCAGATTTCTTAGACAAGGTTGGAGCATGTATAGTAAGCTACTCTGGGGGTATATATGTAGCTCAGTAAGCAACACACAGTCACTGCCAGAAGACATGGTGGTAATGACAATGCCACCCACCTTTCAGCACTAGTGTAATGGTTAGGGCTTTTCCCAGGAAAGTCAGATATCTGGTTTTTCCGTCTTGCTTACCCTGAAGGGATTTACGTTCATATCTCCCACCTCCCACTGTGGCTCTGTGGCCCAGTGCAGAAGGTACTCTTACCATTAGGCTGTTGGGCAAAAGGTGGACAATACCATTAATAGTTATGCTCAAGAGCAAACAGGTGCTAATTCTGCTTTATACTGAACTCAATGCTGCTGTCATTTAGGCTTCCTGATTCAGCAGACTTCACACCTCTGATCAAACTCAAGGATTGGGAATTCGGAGTCACCCTGTGTCTAGTGTTTCCCATTGACTGACTGTAGGCACCTCCTGGCTGAGTGACAAGGTGATCTAAATCACACTTGGAAAGCACGTAGTCCTCCCCATTCACTCTATAGGGCACTTCAGCATCCAACCATGCCACTTTGAATCACCCTCCTGAGAAAAGGTGTCTAGATTGCAGAAATTGATTAGGATCTAGGAATTGTAGAATCTAAAATCTAGAATTCCTTAAACTCAGCTCTTATCTTCTGCCACTTACCAACATGGACCATGTGTTTTGCCAGCTCAGTTTATTTCAGGAATCCTTTGTACTTGTCTTGAATAAATGCCTCTGTACTTTCTCCCATACTTGCTTGAAATGACAACATTGATCCAGTATTCCATGCAACTTCACCTTCCCCCTTAAATTCCCTACTTCTAATTCTATAGGTCTGCCCAAATGCTACACTAAATTAATATGAAAATACAGGAATTACAACAAATAAACAAACAAAGGTGGAAATATCCCACTGCAAAACCAGGAAACTGATTAACTTAATTTGTATAAACCTTGGCCTTCATTTCCCTACTCATCTTGCCACTTGTTCTCCCTATGCTACATATAACATAAGACTGTACACTTTTTAGGGCAGGGTCATGAACAGCATAAATACAAAATTATAATAGTAGATACCTTGACATATTACACTTGAAGGGGAGAGAGGGAGAGAAATGGAGATAACATGTGAGATAGTCTGCAATGGGAATAGGCAGATAGAAAGAGAAAAATCAGAATAATGCTGGTAATTACCCTATAAGTATTTTGACCTCTTCCATGGAGGTGGTTGACAGAGGCAGTAGAGAAAAAAGGATTATGAAGTACGTCTGTTGTACTTTTGGAAGATGACCTCATTAAAGCTCTATCTGTATAATGATGCTTTATTGTATTATAAATTGATAATTCAACCACCCTCTAACATATACCCAATCTGATTTAATAGGGGGGGGTGGGGGGGTATTCTACCACCTTCCCTGGTTTGTTCAGTTGCTGAATTGTTCTTATATCTCTAATATATTTTCTGTTGTTGCTCAAGCTTAATGATGTCTTATTATGGTCTTTATTTACTAGCTAATTATTACCTAGTCCTTTTCTAACATTCCTTTGTGTACTGTGAATCCTGTGCAAAAAAATCAATACTTACTAGGCAATTTCCCATCCCAGAGAGAACCCTGAAGTACCACCAGTATATTAAATACTTTTATATTACCTTTTTGGTAGAAGAACACCTCCATTTAACACCATTTTAGTATTTTTATCATCCACTAATTGTTTAACATATATTTCACCATAGTCAGTCAGCATAACTCATCTGTACACAGGTCTATTTAATACATATCATAGTGACACTGACTACTATAGCTCAATTTATCATCTGTTTTAAATACTATCCAACCAGTTATCGATATGCAAGACTTACATATTTCACTGCTCCTTCCAACTTGCACTTTATTGATTTTGACAATTTTTACAATTTATTCTCAAGACTATTTTTGTTTACTCTCCAAAATACTTTTGACTTCCTCCTAGCCCTGTGCCAGTAATAAATCTGACTAATAAACTGTCCTCTTTATTCTGCAAGTTATTTATGAAAATATTTAATAGTCCTAGACCCCTACAGGGTCTTACTTGACAATGAACCATTAAGGAGGACTCTGCATTTGATTTTAGCTAGTTTTATATCTCTCTCTCAGTAATTACGTCTGGTCCCCATTTATGTAATTCCCCCTTTTAAAAGCATCTCTTGGCACTAAGAGATATTATTTACCTGGTGGCATTCTCTTCACTATCCTATCAGAGAGAAACTTGGAGCCTTGGATTTATTTTAGAGATAAATATGGCCCAACTTGACTGTTTAGTAGCTTGTTTTCCTCTAGGTTAAGTATCAGATTATCTGGTGCTAGCAAGATAAGGATGTAATGCTTATGTACCAGTCAATATGGAAAAAAATCCAGAACTTCAGGGGTTAATCTCCCTCCCACCTCGTGCTATCCAGTCCCAATGCTAACAGTGTTTTTGGGGTTCCTTAGGGTGGGGAAAGAGAGGAACTTGTGACCAGCCTTTGGTTTTACCAGTGTATGAGGGAGGAAGTTTTGCACTAGCCGAAATTCCCCTTCACACACAGTGCCAGGTAAGCGGTGAGCAGGCTACTTCCAAAAGCAGAACCTGTGGCACAGGAGCATAGAGTGAAGGGGAACAATCCAATTGACCAAACTTCACTTTTCCACAATGTGAACCACTAACTGCAAAGGGAGGAGGTATTTTGCAGAGTGAGAGAATGTGAGTTCTTCACTGGCTACAAGGCCCTAAACCCTGCATCCTGCAGCAGTGGCCTTCTCATTTGCCTGCCTGCACCACTCACAATGATGGGATGAATATTTCCAGTAAAGCCAACTACAAGGAAAAAAGTGGGATAAACAGGTAGAGTGAGGGCAGATAGGAGAAATGACCAGAGTCTCTTCAGGAAAATTCTCCAGTCTGAACCTTTGGGTTCTTCCTTAATTGTCACCAGGACAAAAAAAAGAAGCTTCCTCCTCTTACCACTAAATGTTCTCTTCTGAAGTACAGCTTGGCTGCCCAGGTGGTTTTCTCTTTCTAGGTCCATTAAGAACAGAGGTCTGGAGCAAATGTACAAGAGATCAAGGTGCACACTATAGTAAAAAATATCAAATGTTGTTCATAGGCTGCTCTCCAAACCTTCGTATGAAATTAGAGCATATTGTTGAGCCTGCAGATCCATGCCCACTACTGCCTCCCCTGCCCCCTGGTGAATACCACAGAACTGGCAGATGTGGCTGCCTGATCCCGAAACAGGGCTACTAATAATGCAAACTTCAGACTCCTGTCGTTTTAGATTTAGGGGTTGACGTTAATGCAGACCAGTGTTACTGCTTTAAACCACACAGCAGTGACTCCATTATGCCTCAAATTCTACTTGTATGAAGGCACTTCACTCTTTCACAGTTGATCATACACTGTACCAGAGCATGCTTGAGCGCTGTCCTGTTTGTTAGGTAGTAAGTACTTGCCTAGTGACAGATTTCCTGCTTCTTGAATTCAGATTTATGCAAAGGGGTGAGGCCTACGTCATGCTGAGCTGATAGAGCCCCAGCACTATCTCACTTCTACAGACATTTGATAAAATCAGGAACTTCGGATACAAGTAGGAAAGGACCTCACCTCAGAACCTATTAGCGAAAAGTATGAAAATGTGGTAGGGCCTTTCTCCCATCCTGAGATCCATCACAGTACGGGGACTTCAAGGAGTCCAAGGATCTCATTTCTGTTGTATTTTTTGTTTGATGTGATTTTTAAAGTCAGTTTTCTGGATGTTTGAAAATTGAAGTCAGAACATTCACTAAGAAGTTGGCTGAATGTTGCAAGCTTGCAAAATGGAAGGATTCCCCCTCATTCCCCCTGTGAGTATCTGGGGTTAATTCCAGTTAGGGCTCATTGGGTTCAGCAACAAAAGGCAAACCAAACCTGGATTTATGACTTGAAAATGCCTCTTTTTCTTTGTGTGAATAATGCCTGGAAGTCAATATATAAGTTGGTGACAAGTTTTCTAATGAATGGGAAGCTAATGTTTCCTCTCTGAACTTTTACAGTTGGTTTCATACACTAATCTTGTAATATATTTTATTTTATTAGTGTAACAAGCCAGGAAGACTTTTCTCCAAAGCTCACTGTGTGATATAAAAATAGGTTTTGTTTGAGGTTGTAATTATTCATAAACAGATATTTCAATGTGCTTTTAAATATTTAAAGTATTTGCCAGACAGCGAGAGAAAAGTGGACAAATGCTGATTTTATATTTAGGAAAATTCAAAACTGGGCCTTGTTTGTAGAGGCAGAAGTCTGACTTCTGGATTCAGCCTTTCTAGATCTTCTTTTGTACCTTTACATTTTTTATTGTTAGGTTAAGTAAAAGTAGAATTTGTGCTTGGGGTAATCTCAAATCATTGCTGCTTTGCCCCACCCCATTGTGTTACGCAGAGGTGAACATTTTTCTGTTTAGACTATAAAAATGTCAAAAGGACTGCTCAGAATTAAACCACCAATTAATCCTCTTATTTTTTTCCAAAGTTGCACCTTTTTCATGTATGATTATATGAACTTTTCTCTCCTTTTTCCTTTAAGTTTTATTATATTATCAATGTTATTTTCAAATTATTTGGGGAGGGGTACTTTGTTAAGAAAATTCTCTCACTAATCACCTATTTAGAAATATCAGCTTTGTAATGAGAAGTCTGTAAAGTAGAATGTGTAGGTGGTGGCCCTGGGTAAACTGGTTGACTCTATAGAAGTTCCAGAGAAGTCAGCTTTTACTTTGGAAGGGAATTTTACTCTGTATTTTATTTGGTAGATACTTTACCGTAAGTGCCATGTCTACTTCGGAGAGATAGTGAAGTCTCAGTCACTCTAGTAAGATTTGTAACATGCTTCCCTTAAGGAAAGCTAAAGTCATCTCTTTCCTACCCTTCCAAAAGGTAACTCTTTTAATTGCTTCTAACTGTTGGCATCCATGATGATGTCAAAATATTTGTAACTCCAACAGTATCTTTTTCTGCACCTGCTGTGGCAGCATTTTTCGGACTGGAGCCCCTAGATCCATTAGCTTCTTTACAGTGGAAGCCCATAAAATTCTATTTTTTTTAGTGCACCCTGTTGCCAGCATCATAGTCCAGTGTTTCTGTCTGTGAATTTGTCAGAAAAACAATTTGAAAAGGAACTGAGTGACTAGAATATTTCAATTTCTGTTGCTCTCTATAAATTAATTTCTAGGCTTTTTTTCAGGTCATTTAATAATTGTACATTCTCTCATTAATACTGCCACAGAAATGACCCAAACCTAAATAAGAGGGTTCTCCTGTCTAATCTAAGATCTCATTCACCTGTAACAGATTTTCTCTGGAGTCTTTCTTGTATTCTCAAATCCCCATGTGTGGATGAAGTGAAATTCTAACACCGGCAGGCCATAATTCTAACTTTCTTTGTTAATCCTTTCAGATGAGAATGTTGTCTATAAGCCTTTCCAGGGGGAGGATTTGTAGAGAAAGTGGCTTCATATCTTACTGAAACACTTGACAGAAGAATTATTTTTTATATATATAGGCGATGTAAAATGCTCAAAAAGGGGGTAACTCTGCATTTTCCTACATTTTTAAAACCTGTTTTGAATTGCATTGTTTTGGACAGCAAAAATTTAAGCCCACATGGCAACACTATAAATAGCTGTGCCCACTGGGGCTGTTCTTGGGGACAGAAATTAGCCTGTTTGTGGAAACTGGAGGGTTTCTGTGAAATGACACTTCAACACTTCCCTCTTCTGCCCCTCCTCTTTCAGTTGAAGATAGGGCTGTAACTGTCTCCCCTCTTGATTCTGCAAGAAAACTTTTAGCCTCAGTCTGGAAAATGCTGGTTGAAATTGTTTTAAAAGTTACCTCTCTCTGATGGTTAAACAATTAATGGGAGACACAGTGGGAAGAATCAAACTAGTGTCCTCCAGTTCAGTAGAGGATTCAGCTGTTTTAATACTACGGCAGAAATCCCTAAAAGGTCAGTCCTTTTTCTCTAGCTACCCAAGCCATGAACAGCCACCTACAGAATCAGTATTTTGCTGTGATTTTTTTTTTGTGAGAGAGCGAGTAAAAAAAACCTTCAGATACAGCTGTTCAGCAAAACTGCATTTCCAGTGTAGGATGGCCTAAAGGATGATATCTCATCCTTCTTAGAAAAAGTCTATTCTAGATTTTTCCAAGGAAATAAAACTGGTGTTGGCCATAAAACAAGTCTCAGTCGCAAATCATGAAAAGTTGGGTATTTCTGCATCGCTTACCAATGAATAGTTATGTCATGATAAAGAATAAATAAACCAGAATTCAGTAAATTTATAAACTGCTAAAACCATCTGACAAAATCTTAGTCACAGGAAAGAATATTCAGGTTATCTTTGGTATGCAGTTGTACCCCTTCAGTTGGACCCTTTTCACTGATACCCAGTTACCTCCATCTAAACAGCTTTCCTGTTGTTACAACAATTTTATCTAGGTTTGCAGAGTGAAAGACTAAAGTGGAGCAACTTTCCCTTTAATAATAGCAGTGGCATATGCAGATCTATGCATTTGTTGAACATTTGCTTGCGACAGGAAGATGGTCTTGGGTAGAAAAGGAGAGCTTCAGATGCTCATCGGTTTCTGAAAAAAACTTCCTGTCACTCTTTCTCATAGGTTATGGAATTATCATAATCCACATAAACTAAAATTAATTACCTGACTACAGTGTAACACATGCCTTTTTTTGGTTCCTGTCTGGAGAAAATTGTCAAATCAATGTTTGTAATGGAATAAATAATGATTTAAAGCAAGCTGGTGAAATGTGTGGTTGTGTGGGTGGGGGGGTTCCAGAGGTAGGCTAGTTCACAGTGGGTATTTGTGGGGAGGCCAAGTTGGCACAGCAGGACATGGTGGGCCTAAAGGGGAAGGAGGTTCAGTGAAAACTCTTTTATTTTCCTAACAACAGAAAAATATATATTCTAATGAAGCTTAAAGCAAAAACTAAGCTGAGGTTTAGGGAGGGATCTTTGAGATGTTTTTTTTGAAGGATAAATAACACCTTCAATCTTCTCTGTATGATACAGATCATCAAATATAATCTTAGTACACAAAGGCAAAAAAGTCTTTACATGTATTGTAGAATGCCATCTATCCCTTATCCCAGCCATGCAGATAAGGTATCCATGATGAAAAGTGGTTAATATTAAGTACCTTGTCTGGGGCAGATTATTACAGAATATGTGAGATAAAAGATTTATAATGATATTTTTCTTGGTCCAAGGAACGAGCAATCAGGAAGGAAACTCAAGGCAGGAAGTCTCACTAACCACAAGGAAGAGAAACTAAGGGCCACACTTTCAAAATAGGATGTCCTAAAGTCAGGCTTCTAAATCCATAATTAGGCACCTAAACAAAAGCAGCTTGATACTCAGAGATGCTGTGCATGCACAGTACCTTTCAAATCAGTTAGCATCAGTGCCGTAGCAATTAAGTTTGGTGCCCAGGGCAAAGCCCACAGCAGCAGCCTGCCCTTGCCCCATGCACAGATCCAAGGGGCGCATGGTACCCCATGCTTGTCCGAGGGTGCACGCAGTGGTGGGAGCCCCCCTTCCCCCATCTCCATGCCCCCCAAATGAGCCACTTGCAGCTCCATCCTGTGTCCCGCCCCAGCTGGGCAGCACCTCTTGGTGTCCCTTCAGCGCCCAGGGCAGTCACCCCACTTGCTCCCCACCCTTCCTATGACCCTGGTTAGCATAGTAACTGAAAAATATGTTGGTTTTATTTAGGTACCTAACTTCTAAGCATTGAGTTTTTGTAATTTCTGTGAGTCTGTCATCAGAGTCTTCTTATTATTCTGATTTCTCTCTTATCTGTTTTTAATTTCTCTCTTATCTGTTTTACTCCTACTTCATTTCTTTCTTGGATTTCAGTTGACTGCGTCTTGAGACACAACAGCTAGAACTACTGCTAGATGGCAGATCTTAACTTGTACTATTAGCTTTCAGAAGATAGAAATAATTAATTCCTAAGTCTAAGTGTTTGAGAAATTACTGGCTCTCAAAAACTGCACTAAAACTGAAATGGCAGAATATGGAAAATCTGCTACCTGATAGTTTCTTTTCTGGGTCTAACCTTTTCCTTTGTCCGAGATACATGGCCAGTACCAATCTTCTTCAATTATAGATGGTAGCTCAGACTTGTCCACATGAGTCTGGAGTTTCCTTGGATCAAGACCTCTGGGGGAGGTCAGTCCCAGAACAGAAATCATCAGGTAACAAACTGTGTTTCCATTCTTACTTTACTTGCTAATGTGGGGTATCACAAACAGAAAGGAAAATTATTACGGAAGAGGAAGCAACAAGGAAATAGAAATGTTCTCTACCTTACCTGAAATTAGTAGTGGTATCTCTATTTTGGGGCCTCTGCTTAGCCCTTCTTACCAAAGGATTTTTCTGTAGAGAAGTGATAGTAAAGCTTGTAAAGTATTATAATTTCTTCTTTTTTACGACCCAGGAGGCTGCCCTTTCTGCCCAGGATGCTACTTTTAACATTGCTAAGTAGATTATGACTTCTGAAATTTGTTTACCTGAGTCTAAATATGTTGCAATGATACAGCATTTAGCTTTTGAGGATTTGACAACTCTTTTAAGTGTCAAGTAATTGGAGTAAGAGGAAACAAAGATATTTACCTGAAATAATTGGTATAATTTTTAATATTTCAATAGAATTTCTTATGGTTAGAATGTGCTATGTTTTTACTTGGAAAAAATGAGCACTGGTTACTCAGATGACTTGGATAAAAAGAAGTTGTATGGTTCACATATTATAAAAGTAAATATTTCATATTATTTTTTCTTGCTGATATGAGCGTTGCCAGAAAGTATGAATTTATAGAAAAGAAACACAGGGAGTGAAACTGCAGAGAAAGTGAAAGCTAGACCCCCCACCCCTCTACAACTTCACCATCCTGATTATCCCTTGATATTTAAGATGGACCCGGTTTCTTTTTCTTATGATGAAGAAAATGATCTTCAGTAGCTTTTGTCTTGAGGGATAACCCAAACTGTAGATTAAGAAATCAAGATGGCATGATGTTTTAAGTCACTTGTGATGGGAGAAGGAATGAAGAAAAAATGGGAAGGGCAAACGAGGATTTCCAAAAAGATTTCAGCATTCTTATATCCACCTGTCTAAAATCTGTTAAGTAGGATATTCTGCCTTCTAGACCTATACCCATTCCCTGATCTGGGTTTCTCTCTGATGTTCTGAGACACAGTTTACCCCTGAAGTAAGTGAGTCAAGTTTTGGCCTTGCCCTTGCATGAAAGTTTTCAGTTGTTCTTGGACTTTTATTACTATCTTGTCCTTGTTGTCATACTACATTTTTTTTCATGAGCAAAATCCTATCTGAGAACTTTGAGACAGAAAGTATGCCTGAAATAAATAACCACCATTCAGAGCCAAAGTTACCGGCTGGCCAGTGAGCTACCTGCCACTGCCATAGCCTTAGGGCAGTGGGGGCCAACATTTTTGGCAGGCACGCCACACATTAAGCTCTGTGCCCTCCCCACTGACACTCCACTTCCCTTCCTCTGCCTGACCTGTTGCTTAGCTTTCTGCTTTCTGCTTCCTGCCCTGTCTGCTGCTGTGCTGCCTATCCCCTGTTGTCTGCCACACACTGAGACTGCCTGTGCCATTTATGGCATGTGTGCCATAGGCTGGTCATCTCTGCCTTAGGAAATCTATGGATGAATTGGTTTCTTTAGTGTAGCTTTGCATTCATTGGTTCTAGCTGTTATTTCTTAGGTCAGTTCACCAGGAAATTCTAACAGGTGATGATGACCACAAAGGACATGGTTACCACTGAGGCTTTGGAAAGGTTTACAAGTTCCTTCTAAGAGTGATTTTTATCTTTTTTGGCTTCTGTTATCTTCAGTTGAGAAGAAATACCCCTCAATGAGAAAATCACTATGTCCTTTTCTAGGAAAGGACTGACCCTGGAAAAAACAACAACTTGGGTTTTAGGAGACTATATAATGTAATTGCTTTGCCACCTGATTTTTAATCCCTTCCCCTGACATTTCACATTCCTCCCTTATGACTTCGTTGAAGGCATGGGAATGGCAGTACTGTTCTAGTTCTCAATGGGCAGTATGTGGCCCTTGTTACCCTTCTCAACTTCTTTCTCTGTTAGATCTTTCTCTATTGATAGCTCTTGGCAGCAATCAACTTATACCCCATAGTCTCAAACATCTGGAAGGTGGGAGAAAAAAGCAAACCTGTCCTGCTTCTCTGACTTAGTGTTATCATAAGCCAAAGTTGAGAAATCCCTTCTTCAAAGGAGAGGATAGGACTCATGAAAAGGTGAGGATCTAGATGCTTTTGGGCTCCCCCCCCCATATTTTTTGGCCATTCTTGGTTTCTTTTGTTTGCTGTAGTGTTGTTCATCAGTCCTTTGAGCCCTTTCTGTCTGATGACCTGTTTTAGATCTTAGTTTTGAAGGAAAAAGATGCCAAGCACCAGTACTTGTCAGTCATCCAACTGAAGACGAAGCATAGGGGGACATTTTTAGGAACCCAGATATTCAGTTGGACAACAAGAGTCATAAAGGATATCAGATTCTGCCAGTTGCATAAAATTTAGGATGGGACCCTGCACCTTTTCCCTTGGATTGGCTTGTGGGTAGATGGCCTTTGGGAGTTTTTTGGATGTACTTCTTAAGACTACTTGATCAGGGAAGAGAGTTTGGCTCCAAGGAGTCTGGGCACCAGGAGTGTTTGGACTGCAAGGAATCATGGAAGAGTTCTTCCTCTGTAGTTCATAAGCATGTCTCCTTATACTATCTGGCCTCCTTTGGCAGATGGGAGAGGAAAATAAACAAAATAAAAAGCTTATCAGGGTAATCACTTGGGGACCAAAGCCTCTGAAATGTTAGTTCTTAAGCGGGGAGAGAGTAGAGTAAAATGAAATATTGATAAGCTAAATAATATGCACAATTAATCAGTAACATAACATGCATACTTAGGATCCAGTGTTTGTTTCTCTATCCTGAAAAATACATTTTTGGGAGAGCAATGCAAATGCTTTATATGAATCACTGGTCATTG
The DNA here is from genome assembly GCF_001723915.1 of Gavialis gangeticus. Classification (NCBI taxonomy): domain Eukaryota; kingdom Metazoa; phylum Chordata; order Crocodylia; family Gavialidae; genus Gavialis; species Gavialis gangeticus. The sequence continues at coordinate 97,329,718 of NW_017729025.1, forward strand.
ACAAATGATGAGGAAAAAATGTTTAAATCCTCTGGCCTCAGCACTGTCAGTCACCTCTGTCCAACCAGTAACAGCCACAAACCACAGCACCACTCACCGGGATCACCCACATGAACCTTTAAGGCAGGTTTTTGCCCACAGTGGTGGGAAGGAAGGACAGCAGATGTCTGCCAGTACTGGAGGTTCACCTAAGGAAACCTGTGCTGGTAGAAGAGAGTCCTGGCTTATGCTTAGTGTCCAAAATCAGACCTTTCTGACAGCATTACACAAGTTCTTGAATTATTTTTCCCTGACTATAAACAAGGAGACAGAGCAGGATAAATACATTTCTTCACCTTTGATTTCCAGATGGCAGCAATGCTGTTTCCCATTGGCCCCCAAGAGGTGAGCTCCCATTTTTTCAGGCACTTTTTGGTTTCTGTTTTTTTTCTTATTCCCTACTAGTATAACAAGAATTTTTGAAGCCCATACTTTCCCCTTACCCTCCCTGAGGACAGTGCCTTGGTATTCCTCTGTCCCTGACTGATCTGCAAAACAGCTTTGCTATTGCTCACAGGTCTAATTATTCCTCCTCTCTCTGCAGCCCTCTGAAGACATGGTAACCTATGAGTCAGACCTCTACCGACAGCCCCATGACTATTACCAATATCTCAACAGTGATGGAGACAGTCATGGTGGTAAGTTAAAAAAACCTTCTTTGGTGCATTCAGCATCCTAGGATACTCAGGAAAGGAGTTTGAGGGCCTTCAGGAAAGGAAAAAGATATAGCAGAAATAGAAAAAGTACAGTGAAAGGCAACAAAAATATTAGTGATATGGAGAGGCTTCCGTAATCATTAATGGCATAGAAAAATGAAATAGGGCTTTACTGCTTATTCTCTCTTGCAATACAAGAAATAAGGGACATACAATGAATTAAGTAGCAAGTATAAAGCAAACAAAAGAAAGCCATTTTTCATACAGCATGTATTTAACTTGTGGCACTCCACCATAATATGCTATAGAGGCTGATAATTTAAACAGGCTCAAAGCATGATTGGACTAATTCATGCAAGACAGGTCCTTTAGTGGTTAATAAACATAATGATTAGGGACACAGCCTCCACATAGCCTTCCTAGGACCCGGAAACTGTAAGGAAAGAGGGAAAGGTGAAAGATAAGTCTGGGTAGGCGAGTCTGGATAAATATTCTTTTCCTTGGCATCCATTCTCTGCCACTGGGATATACAGACTACTAGGCTAAATCGACCTGTAGTCTGACCCATGATGGCATATCTTGTGTTGTTATGAGCAAATATGTCACTATGATCTATGGAGTAAATGCATGTGCTTTGGAATTAATAATAATACTGATTTATTCAACATTATGACACTGATCCAGTCTAACAGGTGTATCACAGAAGAGAAACCTCAAAGGCATGGAAATGATATGTAGAGCTTCTAGGAGATGCAGAATTTTGCATCATATCCCCTCTATCTTTCATTATATTCACTGTCTTCTATCCGTTTCTTAATCCAAATATCTCTCCTGGTTTCAAAACTCCCTGAACCTGTATTTGTGTCATCCTAATTGTCTGACTTCACTTCAGTGTCTGCCACACTTGTCTTCAGCTCTGATTATTCAGGCCTTATACAGACATTCAGTGTCTCCTGAGAAAGTCACTGCTCTCCCAGGGGAAACCACAAGTGTACAGAAGTTCAGGATTTTTTTTCCAGAGTAAAAATGGCTGCCCCAGGAGAAAAATAATCTGGTAACAACCAGGGTTCAATCACTCCCAGGGAGTTTCTCCTAAGAGAGTATCTGTACAATTTACCCATTTGCTCTTTCTGTTTTAAGTCTGTTTCTCTGAGTTCTTGCTTGCCTTCAACCTCACATATTCCATTCTACCTTCTTGGGCTTTCCTGGCTGCTGCCCCTACTGAAACCTTCAGTATCCCTCCAGGACCCTGATAAACTTCTCTTTCACTCTGGTTAAATGTGACTTTTCTTTTTACCTTACCAGTGATTGGATGTAAGTTGTTTTACTGTGAAACATGCAATAGGACAGTTTATTGTGTTAACTCACATGTGTTGAAGAGGAGGTATGTCTTGATGCTTCCTACAGCTTGAAGGACCTCTTGTTTTTATGGTGACTTTTATTCCAGGCAGCCCTATATTTTACAAATACCATTAAACCTGGGATTAAACCTGGGCTACGCTATGGTGGTTGCCTAAATACCTCATGAGTGTTTGAACCTAGAAGAGCCAAAATCATACCCTTTGAAATTAATAATATTAATACAGGAAAAATGTTAGAATGCTAACTGAGCTGGTCCTTCATTATTGTTGGAAATAAGTCACATAATTATTAATAATATAATAATATTGTATTAATATTTATCCTTTTGGGTAATATTCCTTTTGAAGTATTTTAAAGTGTTCTGGGATACTGGACTCAGCACTGAGTCAGGGGGACAGCACCAGCTATCAAATCACTCACACCTCTTTCCAGAGCACAGCAGTCCACTGGCACTGTGCTGGAACACTGGAGTCAGTACTGAGTCAGAAGGAAAAGCACCTCCTATTGTACCAATCATAGCACTTCCTGAAATTCTTGGGAGTTTCCCTGGAAGGCTGTCATTCACAGAATAATTAGTCTTCAACTATGTTATTTATAAGAGAGCTAGCACACTGACAGCACAAGGTACTATGGCAACAAAAGAAATTAAACAGGGCAGCAAGTTTCTGCAGAAAGCTGCCTTGCACATTGGGCATTTAATTGAAAAAGACACTTACCTAAATTTAGGTTGTATTGACAGACCAGATGTGAAATTCCTTATTCTGGACTAAATAAGAGACTGAGCACTACAGAGTAATCCTGTTTTGATGCATCTACCATGTATAGCCTTTATCAAGTGACATTAGTCAAAATGATCAAAAGGGTGTTAAGACCCTAAAGTTAGGTAATTAATATGTACAGATTCAGGTGATTTAATATACCTATGTTTGAAAATGTTGACTTTAACCTCTTGGTGGCTCCAGTTCCATATCCATGAAATGGGGACTTGTGCATCTCACAATGGCTATAACAATAAAGTAGTTAATATTTTTAAAGCCCTATGTCAAAACATATGATATGATAATCCCCTGATGTCATAAACAATCAAGCAGTAGAGTCCCTATCATAAGCTTATCAAACTCCATATTAAAATTAGCTTAATATTTTGCCTCTGCTATTCCTATGGAAGGCTGTTCCAAAACCTGTTCAGTTTCTGTTCAGATGTTTACAAGTCCTAAATCTCACCAGAATGCACAACACAACTTCCAATGGCTAAGAAGCGAATTGCTTAAGCACAGGTCTCCAGTTTACATGAACATTTGTCTCTTGCTAACTTTTCTAAATGATTACAACTATTCATACACCCTGCTCTAGAAGCAGGCCTTCAATTTAATTCTACCCGTGCTTGGAGAGGAGTATAGCAACTAAGTATCCTGCCACATACACATCAGATAAATTAATATTTATCTGTATTATGATAACACCCACAATATACCACAGACAACCCAAATATTACACCAAGCAACAAAGACAGAATAATAGAAAGGAATAAAGCATATGCACCAACTCTTTTTGCTGTTTGCTATAGATATCAACTAGCCTCAATTTGGCCATCTTCATATAAGCATCGAAGTAGTAGCAGGTCTTGAAGAAGGATGTCAAGGAGTAGAGGAAAGATGCCTTACAACCTGCTTCAAGGAAGTAAGGAGTGATGTGAAAGAATGTGGAAAGGTTTTGTGGTAGAAGTGGATAAAGAGAGGGGTGGTGGCACTGAGGAAGGTGAAAGAGGTAGGGATTGATAAAAAACAAGAACAATGAGAACATGATATAAAACACAAACAAATAAGTAGGGAAGGGCAGAGTTGTGAAGGGCCAGTTAACTTTGAAGTATATTCCAAAAACTATCATAAATCATCAATGATAGGCCTTTGCAGGGTGTGATTTTGGTATACTGGGGAAACTTCAAAGCTGGTGGTGGAGCTAAAGAAAAAGTATTGCAAGCCCAACCAAAAAAAAATCTTATGACTAATGCTCTTGTGAGGCTGTCAGAGAAATATTGCTAGACAAAATGAATACTCATTCTGACTTTGTTGACTAGAAACAGATAAAAAAGTCAAAATGTCTTGCTGAAATGATACACTATACCTCTGCCACTACTAGAAAAATAAAGAACAAACTACAGGAGATTTATCCAGGTACCTGTATTGTTCCATACATTTTCTTGGTACTATGGTTTCTGTCATATTGCATATTTATTTGAGGAGATACTGAAGAGCATACAACAGAAACTCACTAATATACACCCATCAATGTGAGATTATAGCACCTAAGTCAATGTAGTAAATGTAGCAAGTGAACAAACAATTTTAAAATAAATCCAGCTATTGAATCACTAGATGTATTCTTTTTCTGAGCGGAGTTCATAGATGTATAAATTTAAGTATTGGCAACTATCACTGATATTATCACTGGTTTCATGATATTTGTTGGGGTGGAGGCAGGCTTTAAAGCCCTTGTTTCTGGAGGAATTTGATTGCATAAGAATTTTAGCTTTCATTTACAAAAAAAGGTTTCCAGCCTCCATAGTATTGAAGAACAGCTCTAAAGGCTCAAAAGCCAACAGACAAGTAGAAAGAACCTAATAATGATTTTATATATATATATATTATAAAATATAATATATTGTCTCTCTCATATATATATATATGAGAGAGACAATGAGCAATCTCATGATGTTTTGGGTCCTGACAAATACTTTCTGAATGCTTTGCATTGGCATAACTGGAATTATCAGTTTTGTTAATTAGTAATGTGAGAAGTAGTGATATTCTGCTATCATTATAGATGAGCCACAATTATTTGAGAAAGAGCATTTCACTGAGCAGGGAGTGTTTCTGTAGAGAACCAAAAGAGCAGCATCCCTCAGTATTCTCTCTTATTTCCTCTACGGGTTTTTGTTGGCTTGGCTCATGAGAGGGACAAGATACAGTGACTCTTCTTCGCTGAGATACCTTTTCGTAGCTGACTTTACATCTTACTGGTGTGTCTTGCTAATACTCACCTAGAAAAGACAAGAGAATGTCATCTTCTCTGGAATAAAGGAGGAGCTATTCTTCAACTATTTTTCTCACACACAGACCAAAACCATCATCTCTGTATTGGATATAAGCATGGAGCCTTTCAGTCCACCAGTACAGCCAAACCACCTTCTTTTTGTGTAATGAGAGGAGTTCAGGATTCATCATCTGTCCTTCCTTTAACCTTTCACTACATAAAAGACCAAAACAAACACGATCTCCATGTTTCTAAAACAGAGAATTTTTTTCACATCCTCTTTCACTTCAAACGAAATTTCTCAGAATTACTCCTGTGTGTAGACCTAACCTGGCTTTTACTGACATTGTCCTTGAACCACAAAATAGACACTTTCATTTTAAGATTATTTTTCTCCTTTCTTCTCTCTCCTTTTGTATTTTGGTGAACATTATAGAACAACTATACCTCATAACCAATTTCAGATCTACAAAAATGTAAAAGAAAAGAGTCACAATTCAACTGATATATCTGTAGAGGCAGATATGTATATCTTCTGCTGTGCACTACTGGCACGTGACATGGTGCAACATACCTATCAACACTAGAACACAATAATTGTAGGGCTATTTGGCAAGAGAAATAGTTTACCTTTTACTGTCAGTGAAATGTACTGAATTAATGAACCTTTTTTCCCCCTGAGAAGAATTAAATCATAAATAGCTTACTGATAAATAATTCACTAAAAAAGAAATACTGTCCTCCCTCCACAGTGGTTGTTGACTACTTGGGTGCAGTATTTCACATACAGAGAGACACATATTGTGCTACAGTAACATCTGACCCAGAGCAGTTTTGTTACATATCTGTAGTATGTGGCTACAGTGCTTAACTTCCAAAAGGGTACATTATTCACGTTACCATCGTAAGTTTGAAATGCAGATACTGTTTACAGTACTTCAGCATCAGAGAATCCAAGTAAAAATGACTGAGTAGGCAAAGTATGACAATGATTAGCTGGGACAGGCGTTAGAATTCTTGAAGTTAGTGTATCGGTCAAGAAAAACCTAGAAGAGAGGTCTGAAGGTAGCAGAAGCCTTGAAACAGGTTCCAACAAATAAAGAGACAGCCAGAGGCACAGAAGCAAGCATTGCTATTAAAAATTCAAGCCCATGTGCTGAGAGAATGGCTAATCATCTTATTTAGGAATGAAGATCATGAAGGCTGCATATGAATTGTAAATTCCTGTCTCTTCAGCAAGCTAGTCACTGAGGGTGGGAAACTCCAGTGTAAAAAACTTAAGTGAACACATCTGGCACCTAGCCTCTCTGTATTTCTTTGAGCTCTGCTTCCCATAACATTTCAGCAGATCTCAATGATTGCAATGTGCCACATAGAGGTGATCTTTGGAAAACCCAGAACCAGTCCATTAATGACTTTTTAAAGATTAGTACTAGAATAGTGAAGCAGATCTGGAACAGTCTAATGAATGAACCAGCACAGAGTGCAGAACACTCCTGTAATGTGCTCACATTAATTTATTACCTAGAAAATAGGCCGCTGCCTTTTGGACCAAATGGAAAATCCATGTGGCTTTCATGTCACTTGCAGGTATGGAATTTTGCAGCAGATTAGCCTGGGGAAAGACTGAATCCCAGTGACTTAGTTTCACATGAAAAGAAAGGGGTCAGTCTCCAAGCCAGATAAAGATGCCTCTGATAGGATACTCCAAGGCCTCCTATAAGAACAGTCTAGGTAACCCCTAGGATCCATTCTCACACAACTTGCTATCTCATGGACTGAGATTCTCAGGCTAGATGTAACCAAAAAACCTTCAGGATCCTCCTGTATCCTACAGGGACCACTTCCTCTTTCAAGTGGAAGTAAAACTCTCTCACATTGCAAGGTATAAAGAAATTACCACCATGTTTCATCTCAGAAAATTTTAACTTTTGGACTCTGTCAAATTCCAGATGTTGTCTGTAGAAAATGCTACCCAACAAAAAGGTAAAGGAGTATAATTAGTGAGTCAACCTATCTACTCCCTGGCTAATACTATAGATACCCATTCATCCATACAGAGTGATGCTGAATAGAAAAAGTAGAAAGGAAGAAATTTAAAGGTTGGTAGCAAAAAGTGGTCTGGTAGAGAGACTCAGACATAAAGAATTTCTATAGACCCTTACCACTCCTATGAGGAGACAAAGATAGCTTATTTCTCCTTTCCTGTACTATTTGCTGTATATTTTTTTTGTGAACACATTGTCCTCAGTGAAGACAATCCTGTTCAAAATTGGTGTCTGTATTTTCAAAGCCCTCTGTCAGATTGTCCCTAGTTACCCAAAAGATTGCCTCTCCCACGGTGACTACTATAGCTCCTATAGCAGCTATATTCTATTGCAACAACTATCAGCCCATGAACTCATCTCTGTTTAAAAAAAAACACCTCTCTGCAGTTACAACTAAATGCAAAACTTATCTTTTTAACTTAGCTTTGCCTCACTAAGTTTTTCACACAGCCACACCCAAATGTAGATACTCAACTCACTCATATGTACAAAAATAAGCAAAAATACCAAAAAACCTCCCCTACAAATCCTAATCAAGCTATTTTTCTTACAGGCTGGGAAGGAGGAGAGACATTTCTTCCTCTTCTTTTTTTAAACTTGGTGTTTCTTTGCCAATGGGAGACATAAGTACCTGGATACCTACACTTGGATCAGCATGCTCAGATCAGTCCATCACACTATTAGAAAGATGTTGGCAGGCAGGAGGGCATTCAGAGAAGAGTAAACACATAACTAGAGGGCTAGAAATATTGAATAATATGGAAAGATTAAAAGCTAAATACATACAGCTGGGTTAAGTGAAAACTAAGGACATGCTGGGATTATGTGGGATGATACATGACAACAATCTGCAAGTAAGTGAAGGGTGAGATGAAACTGATTTTGGTTTAGGACATTACAGAGAGCGAGAAATAAAAGAAAAGGTGTATGAAATAAAAGGAAAATTCAAGCTAAATGTCAGAAAGGACTTTTGACAATGAGCTATATAAGCCTATAGAATACATCTGCAGAGACATCATGGAAGATCCATTAATTCAAATGTTTAAAGACAAATTTAAAAACAGAGTGCATACAATTTGTGCATAAAATTACTGTAGCTTTAAGTGAAACTGATCTCATAAAGCCTCCAACTTTCCCTTGTTGGATTCTGAATTGTGCACAGTTGATACAAAATTCTGAAGATCACTGGATATTTGGGGACAGCATGAGATGGACAATCTAAAACTGAGGAGTGTTTCAAATTTAATTTCAAAATTATATACAAAAGTGAAGGAGTTGCTTTAAGATGACTGAATCACCCTCAAAGCGTATCAGAGGTCAGAGAGAGATTTTACCAACAGAAGGCTCTACGTAGATCAGAACTGAAAATAAGCAGGCCTCGTTATGGAGCTTGTCTCTAGGAGGGTTGGGGAGAATAAGAGAACTAAGAGAGCAGATAAATGCTCAGGCTTCTTATTCCTCCATTAACACATTGTTTTTATTTTCCTTAGAGCATTACTGGGACTATCATCCACATCACATGCACAGTGAATTTGAGAACTTCGGGGACAATCACTTCACAGAACTCCAGAGTGTACAGCCTCCGCAGCTGCAGCAGTTGTACCGGCACATGGAGATTGAGCAGATGCACGTTCTAGACTCAGGGCTCCCTGCCCCACATATTGGGCTCAACCACCAGGTATGATTTTCAGCCTTTGCACAGAAGTCAGAATGGCATAAAGGGCAGAGAACAAGGGGCATCAGAGTGCATAGTGCTATGCCAAATGTATTAGTCAATTGTATGGTAAGAGTTTCTGCCCATGAACATTTGATATAACACACTCCAGGGAGAGGATTAAAGAGAAGTCCTGGTCTAAAGTTCTGAATAATGTCTGGCCACACACAACCAGGCATCAGCCCCCTGACTCACAGAATGCCTTAACTGCTGAAAGAGATATACTTTTCAGACCTGTGCGCAAAAAGGTGATTCACTGCACAGAGGACTTTGGGATTTCAAGATCTGGTTTCATTACAATTCAGAATAAAGACCAACAACTTTGAAATTCTCTGCCGCAGGAGGGAGTGGAATCCTGGGCTCAGGGGCCTGGAAGCCCCACTGTCCCTGACTAAGCCTGTCTGGCAGGCAAGCTCCTGAGGAGCCAGGCAGGACTACTTCAGAACGTTGTCTCCAAAAATGTTTTCATTTAAATGATATTGCAAATTCTTCTTTTTTTTTAAAAGTTTCTTTGGAATTTTTTAACCAGCTCTGGTGATTTTACAAGGGGATAACCCATAGTGTTTCCAAAGGGAGACAGATTCCAAGTAATTTTTCCACATTGAAACAACAGAGGTCAGAGCACCTAGGTTTTTTACCTTGTAAGCAGAAAGGACACACAATACTGTGCTTTTTCTGTACTAGGATTTTATACTAAGTCACTTAAACACAACCACTTTCTGCAGTGAAAACCAAAGGACCTGGGTCTAGAATACTAAGCATGTCTGAACCCAAAAGGAGTTCCCTTACGTTGCAGAGCAGCCAGGCTAAAGGGGACTAGCAGTTGAAGATTAAAACATAGGTCCCTAGGAACTTGTCCAAGCTCATTATTGAGAACAATGAGAACTGCATGATCTGAGAATAAGGAGTTTCCTAGGGGCAGACAGTACCCAAATTGTATGCAAAATACATGAAAGGCAGCAAAATCAAAGGTCAAAGGTAGCTTCTTACTGGCCACAATGATATCATACTTGAGATTTTGCTTGCACACAGGTTAGCTATTTTGGCCATCTCTATTCAAAGAAAACAGGATACATATCTATATATATCTATAGATATATATGTATATATTTCTGATTTAAAAAAGGCATACTAGAAAATATCCTGAATTGGGGTGGCTAATTTCTATACCAGCAGAAAAAGTATCTATTGCAAAGCCCCCTAAATTTGAGATCTCAATAACATTTCAACAGTATGGAAACATACAGAACCTTCAGTACAGGTGCAAATAGAAAATCAGGCACAGACAAAGAGACTGGTAAAAAGTGCCTCCTAGGAAACCAACCTCTGGTAGAATTTCAAGCTGTACAGGTTCCAGTTCTCAGACAAGCTGCCGCAGTAGAGTGACTGGATCCAAGTCAAGACTGAGAATTAGAACGGGCCCTGGCCAGTTTCCTAAACAGCACCAGAGAACAGCAGAGGTGAATTATGTTCATCCCACTGTTTTGTTCTACTCAACCATCATCACAGATTTCAGGACAAAAGGCATATGACTAATTCTATTCTGTCCAAGTCGTCTCCAAAAAATTATCTAGGCCGCAACTGTAACCTCCTGGTCAATGCATCTCATGGGTCTACCATTATACAAAGTTGCAGAGAATGTGAAGTGTTCGGCCCATATCACCGCCTCTAGTTAGGAGTTTTAGCTGTTTCACTCAAGTTGCAGCTGCTCATGCAGTTAGTACCGGAGATGGGTTCGATTCCTGGTGCAGGAGCTAACAGAATAGGCATCACAAAAAACAGTAATTTCAAAACATTTTCAGGGAAACAGAAACAGGAGACATTTTTGTCCTTATACTGAATGTGCCTGTTACCACATCCATTGCTGTCATGTAAAATCACAATAATAATATGCTCTTGAAGAAGGGACAAACCAAAAGTTTGCCCCTAATTTTTGTAGCTATTACATCATTCCCCAATTTGAGATCTAAGTTGTTCTTGGGCAAGTCTTTTTGAATAAATCTTTCCAGGTTGCTCATCACATACTGTCTGTTAAGAGTTGTTAAGAAAAGACAGGCTGCTTGAGAAGAGAAGGAAAGAATGCACAAGGGACTTGTGAAGAGGAGTGGACAAAGGAAAATGACAAATGGAGAACAGTAGCTCCAAGGTAGCAGCAGTATGTGGAAAGTAGCCAGCAGTTTCTGAAGTCTTCCCCTCTCCATGATTGCATTAATAGGCCTTTGAAAACACCCCAGCAAGAACATTGTGACTTATTGCATAATATCTTCAGGACATTGGACATATCACACATACTGAATTTCACACATTGGTGCAATCACTGTTACCAAAAATGTAGCAGAAATGGAAATCTATGTAGCATCAGGACAGCTCACCCAACCCCCTGAAGCATTGTGTGCACCTTCTCTCATACCTTTCCACTGGAGGCACCATACTCTTCCCCCTCCCTCCTCCACAGCACCATCTCACTCCCCTCTCCCCACTCTTCCTGCAAGCATCATTTTCTTTTCTCTGTTCTGCCTACCCTGAGCTTCTGTAATCTCTTTCTCTCCAGAGGGACCATTTGTCTGCTGTAAGTGGCAGCAGTCCACTCCCAGTTCCCTCCCCCCATCTTTCTCTTTTTTCCTACCCCTGAGGCTGCAGCTTGTTTAACTGTAAAATGCTAAAGGTGACTGTGGTGAGGGCTGGAGTTTCACTCTTGGGGATCTGACAGGAAACTTACACACACTCTTACCCAATCCTGGCCCTTCCTGCCATGCTCGTCTACAGTCAATCTGCTGACTCACTAACCGCCAGCTGCTGCACCCTTCAACTAACCACTTGCACACAACTTATTGGGACATTTCAGGCTCATGTAAGACTCATCAGAAAAGGATCAGGCGTTCACTGTTGGGTGGGTGCTGTGAATCACAAACTGACCATCCATCCCCTATCTAATGCCTATGACTGGGGTAATGGTGTCACACACAGGACACTGTCTTCCATGCATGCTGGAGGGAAGGAAGAGTGTCTTATCTCTCTGTCTCTAGAGCTACCAGTTTAGAATATTTCACCTGTACCATATTTGAACTGGTGGGAGTTGTTATAGAAAGGAGGCTGTGAGTTCCTTACTTTTCCCTACTTTTAGCTGTACTTAGATGCACATAGCAGTGTCCTTCCATTGGTGGCACAGAACCAAATTATAGCTTCCCTTATTGTTAACCATTTTCATGATCTTTTATATCTCCCCTGCCTGACTTCCATGTGATTCATCCAGAGTAATATGATATACTACAATGCCTTGTTATCCCAAGAGGAACAGGAAAAGGGTCCAGATTTTTTTCTTGCACAGAGATCTGCTTAGCACAGGAAGTAGGGATAGCCATCAAAGAGTTGTTTTCAGCTGTCTCCTTCCCAAGCTGCATCTGCTCCAGCACTGTTGTGCATTAACTCATACCAGCTGGTTATGATCCCTAAGGCACCAGATGCCAAATGAGCAGTGGCAGAGATAAATTCGACCCTGTTCCTGACCAGGCACCATGTAATTCAAGGACATCCTCAAGGCCAACTTGAAAAAATTCAACATCAACATCAACTCATGGGAGACTATCACCTAGGATCACCCCAAATAGAGGAAAAATCTGTTGCAAGGATCTCAGTACTTTGAAACCTCATGACAACAGGAGATGGAAAAGTGAGAGTGGCAGAACCAGTGTGTTGTGGACCAAATCAAGAATCCAGAGCCATGCACCTTGCATGGAAACACATGCCCAAGTTGCAACAGAGTCTGTCGATCCCGGATCAGTCTCATCAGCCACCTTCAGACCCACAGATAAGACACTCATGGAAGACAATCATCCTTGACTGCATGGATTGACAATGAAGATGATCACATGGATTAGAAAGGGAGGATTACTTAACAAGTGAGAAAACTGAGACACTGAGGACTGGCATGATTTATATAGGTTTAGAGAATGTAGACTAAAATATGTTTCTGTCTCCACTTATCTGCTTTATTCCACCCTCTCTTAGAGGGGCTAGATTATAGAAGACATTGTTTTACAGGAGAATATCAGATAAATAAGTTTAAACTGCTTCATATTTATTTTGCATTGCAGCAATTAAGTCTCTGGCTATTGTCCTAAATAATCTCGTATACCTGTCACTTTTCCTCACTTTCTCTGTAACTCTCCCCACCACCCCTACCCTTTTTCACTTGGTGCCCCTCTCTTTGTCTCTTTCCTTCCACCATTCTTCCCCCCTCCTACAGGTCTCCTATTTGCCCCGGATGTGCCTACAGTACCCATCTCCACACCAGCCCAGTTCTGATGAGGAAGACATGGAGAGGCAGAGCCCACCACTGGAGGTATCAGATGGGGAGACTGATGGTGTAGACCCAACTCCTGGGATTATGCACGGAGAACCAGGTTAGCAAACAAAAAGAGGCCACATGTGCAGATCGCATTGATATGGTGTTGATGGATGATGCTGTAAAAACAACTAAGCTTGTAAGCTTTAGTTTCCATTGTCTCCTCACTTACTTCCTGTCTGCTGAATGTTTAATGGCCAAATCCTTATCTATCCCTGATTTCATATCTATGTACTCTTGCCTTTTTCCTCTGCTCTGCTTGCTAATTCAGCATCTTCCCATTTACAATTTGGCTCTTTCCTCTGCCATTTAATCCTTTGATGCCACTGTACCAGCTTTCTGGAACAGTTTCCCTCTATGGCATAACTAGGGAGCAGCAAGGGAACTGCCCCAGGCTCCAACTGGAGGGGGAGGGAAGGGTGAGAAAAAGAAGCTGCTGCTGGTAGCCACACATTTTTGATCATGAACTGGAAGCTGCTACTTCCCCCTTGCCCCTGGTGCCCAGACATGTCTCTACACTACTGCTTTCCATTCCCCACTGCCCTCCACCTTACTGCACCCCATTCCTTTCTAGAAGGAAGCTCTGAATTCATCTCTTTTCTGGATGTTACAATTTGTGCATCTTGACCAGTCACTCAGCCCTGCTTCTTCTCTTAAATCCAGCACACATGTCCCAGAGCTTGATCCAAAGCCCTGTAAAGTTGGTGGGACCAAAGCAGGCCTTGGATCAGAGCCTTAGTTCCATGTTCCTACCTTTTCTAACTTGATATTAAATTACTAGATAACTCACAGCATTAATACAGTGCACTATATATTAGAAGTCTTGCACAGGTATTGGTCTTCACAACATGTCTGGTAGGTAGGCAGCTGGGAGAACTAAGGCCCTGATTTGCAGAGTGGCCAAGCATTCACAGCTTTACTTGAAGTCAGTACAAATCTGTATGCTCAGCACCTCTGTGAATCAGGCTTTAAATCTAATTTTCGGGCTAAATTTGCCTGAAGCTGCAGAGAAAATTAGTGTCAGAGCTAAAATTAGATCTCTGGAATTCCTAGCTCTGTTTTTCACTTAGAACAACAGATCACCCAACACTGCACTGGGATCCACTACTGTAGCTGCTGCACATTGAAGAATATATGCGATTGACATGTTAGCCAGAAAAAAAGAGACATAAACTGTACAAACTCCCCCATTCCGTGCAACACAACTGAAGCTCCAAAGTATTCTCCTCACTGCCTCTCTCTCTGTCCCTCACACAGGCAGCAAGAAAAAAATCCGTCTGTACCAGTTCCTTCTGGACCTTCTTCGCAATGGAGACATGAAAGACAGCATCTGGTGGGTAGACAAGGAAAAAGGCACTTTCCAGTTCTCCTCCAAACACAAAGAGGCACTGGCAAACCGCTGGGGCATCCAGAAGGGTAACCGCAAGAAAATGACCTACCAGAAAATGGCACGGGCTTTGAGAAACTATGGCAAGACAGGGGAAGTCAAGAAGGTCAAGAAGAAGCTGACCTACCAATTTAGTGGAGAGGTGATGGGAAGGGCAAGCAGCGATAGGAAGCATTATCCTCACTGAGTACAGGTCTTGGGAGCCTATGCAAGAAAAATATATTAAGACCTCCTGGCTGGATGCCAGTAGAGGAGATGGACGCACCTTTCTCTTTTCTTCCTGTGCCCACCTCTCTACCTTTACAGGGCCCTTAACATCCGATGTTTTGGTACGAATTCCCTTCTTCAGCATCTGAGAATCCTAAAGATAACAGAATTCTTTGCTTCCATCCAACAAGCTGGACAGAGTTGGGAAATTTAAGAAATGTATAAATATATTATTGTCAGAAAATATTTGTTCAATTGTGTTGTATTTTAAGAATACAACTTGAAGTTTTGCCTTCAAAGGTGATGTGGTGTACCCAGTGACACTGCTTTAGCTTACAGCTTTGAAACTAGCATTAATACAGGCTCTGCTGCAGCTCTCAACAGCTAGAGAGACGTTTGCAGATCTTGGAATGATACTTATTATGTTTAAATAGTAATAACTTGTATATATTTAATAAAATTTGCTATAATGAAGCCTTGGTACTTGTATGATAGACAGCTGTTTCCCAAACTAGTCTCAATTGTGTTCCTGCAGTAACAACTCAAAAGTGTGGTCACTTGCACAGAGAAGAAGAGGCTACCAAACCTTATCCATACTTCATCTCTCTTCCAGCTTCTCACTACCCTGGAAATAAAAAAATATTGAATAAAATAGGGAGAGCACATCACTACAAAGGAGACTACAGCACTCTAAATCACCAGGAACTTAAACAAAACATGAACTGGGATACTTGGAGCAGTTTCAAAAGGGGAGGGGAAGCTGCGGCAGCTGTTATGCTGTAACAGTAACTGTTAGGTGTACACAAGCCTATACCAGTGTAGAAAAACCACTCCAAGTCTAACTACGTCATCCCAAGTTAAGGGTGAAGCTATTTAGCTCATTTGTACTGCTACAGATGCATGCACATATAGTAATAAGAGTGTAACATGGACTGTATGCACTCCCAAGCTGCAGCATGCTCCCTCCCTTTCTGAAAGCATGCTGAGTTCGTGTTTGTCCATGCTCAAAGATTGGAGGTCAATACTGCCCTGCAGCTTGTGCCATCATTTTACACCCATGTGAGAGAGTACAAAGGGGATGTAAATACTACCAATTCAGTATCCACCACTCATTCATGCTATTTTATACCCCCACCTTACTTTAAACATAGCTGATCTGACAACCCATGTTCTTAACTGTAGCCTCTATGCACTTCTGTAAAGCAAACAATATCTTATAACCACTTTGCACAGATCATTTTTTGCACTTTCTGCAGTAATGTGAGATTTAGGCCCTAAGGATCAGTAGCAATGCAAAGTACACACCAACTTTACTGAATTCCATAAACAAGAATTCAGGTGGTGTTAGGAGAATGTTAAAATTTCTTGACTATGGATAAGCATTACAAAATCAGAAATCATTACAGTAGCATATGGCTGTCCAGTTACATGGTCATAGGCTATCAAAACAATAAAATGTTTACCACATCCTGAAATACACATAGGAAGTATCATGACAAACAGTCCAGGAGTTATATAGAAGATGCAAGATATCTATTCAACCTCATGATACAGATCCCATAAGACTATCTAGAAAATATAAATTAATTGTTAAGGCAGCTGGAACAGACAGTAAATGACATAATACAGGAGACCAAAGAAGATCAGACAGGCAGCTTTGAATTAAAGAGTTTGATTTCTATTTAAGAATACTAAACAATGGCACAGGTCACTAAACATGCTGATTAAAGTATGTGGGACAGTAAATAACTTTATGTCTTACATCTTGATGCTGCAGGTGCTCAGCACCTTTACCTCCCATTGAAACCAAGAATCATTCAGTGTTCACTATCTTGTACTTGCCCTTCAAACTACAGCCTAACTTTAGGCACTTATCTACAATAATAGTTTCATTGGGCAAGTAGAGCCTGATGTCATCACTGGGCCTGCAGTAATTCCCTGGAATCAGGCAGGAAGAAGTAGTTGCTTTAACAGAATGCATAATGCTATTTTCTCCCAAGTATGTAATTTTTCCAGTGGCCTGGTTCAAAAATATGGTAAATACATTTACTAATGCTGGAAATAACAGAGAATCACATCTGGCTAAGGGCTTTAAAACTTTCTCTATCTAAGACAGCAGTTATTCCAAGGGAATTGTTTGTTTTCTTTTAATTTTAACAAAAAGCTTTCAGCTTGATTTTAGATCACTGCTTTTTGGAAACCCTTCACAGCATTGCTAAAACTGATATAAGAAAAGCCTTTTCAATTTAGAAATAAATCCACAATCTTTGCGTACTGCATACTCAATCAGTATTCAAAACTGACCCCTCTCAAACACCAGCTGCCTCAACCTGGAAGGCTTTAGGATTTGAGCCAAAATTGTTAACTCGGTCAGTTCTAAGACAGTGCTCAATGGAAGGCCAGAAAAAACTGCTACCACTTTCATGGTAACTTGGTAGAAGTCTTGGTAACTTCTTCAGTGTAGAACTTGAACCCGAGACATTATTATCTGTCCTGACTTTTTCCTTGGCTGCAACCTTACCAAGAACAAGATATTTTCCCTCTCTAACACAGCTTCACAAGAAAATAGAGGATTAACTCCTCTCTTCATGAAGCATATCTTTATTCCAAACACAGCTTGCAAAGCACATTTCATCTTGAAAATACTGACTACTTATGGTAATGTAGTTTGATGGGCAAGGATCATTTCCTTCTCCAGGAAAACTATGATGGTTCCAATGTAGCTCATCTGTTGTGAAAGAAAATATGCCAGAACAAATGGCAGACCTTAAACCTGGTATTTCAAGCTCACCAGTTGTGCTCTCAGATCCCAAGAGTTCTCCCTTGCTTTCCTATTTTTTAAAGACATAGTTGAGAAAGAAAACAATAAATAACAATCAAACAAGAACTCATATAAAATAAAACTTGGAATTTGGGGAAAAAAACAGATGAGCAATATGATGTCTAATATCCAGGGGCATTTGTAGACGGCACATTAAAGCAGGTTAAATGCCCTTTTGCACCGCTTTAACGGGGTTGCTTTTCGCACAAGTTTGCAAATTTGGTGGCATATTGCACATTAATTCCAGCCACTGTAGCAAATTTGGCAGTATAATGCATCTTAAATGATTTTGGGCACAGCAAATGACTTTGGCAAGCAGCAAACTAAAACACCTCTAAGGAGTTTTAGTTTGCTACCTTGCAGCCGCAGAGGGAATTACCAGGCTCTGTGCGGCTCAGGAGCTGTGCAGACAGCCCCAACAGGCAGCCCGGCAGCAGCCCAGGAAGGCAGGCTACACTGAAGGAAAAAAAAAAAGCAGCGAGCCTGATCTTTTTTTTTTCTTCCCTGGAGCCTGCTTGCCTGAGCTGTGCGGGGCCCAGTGCTTCCCTCCACAGCTGCGGTGCCCCCTGGGAGCGCCCGAGCCGGGTGCCTGTGGGCGGGTGCTGCCTCAGGGAGGCCACCACTGCTATGGAGGAAAACACCAGCCTCCACCCCCTTGCAGCTCAGGGACTGCTCAGCCCACTGGTTTAAAAAAACACCGCTTCAATTTAAACCCCCATGTATCTACAAATGCCCAGGAGTCTAAAGAAGGAGGGGTCTGAGGGCTTGTTTAGAAACAGGACTTGAGAGCAGTTGCTTTGCACTCTTACTGAAAATGTCATTCCCTATACTGGTTTCAGGCCAGTGCAAGAAGGAGGTAGACTCTGAAAAGGGAATCTATGAAAATAATGCTTTGGAGAACAGGAAATACTTATAATTTTTAAATCTAATTCAGCTAAGTATTTAATTTAATAAATAGCAGTTTTAATTTCCAAAACTGAGATCTTTTTTCTCTTCCTCTTGTAAATGTTTTGAAATACTGTTTCTAAAAATATTAAATCCCCATCTGTGACTGGTTAGGTTTTTCATCTGTGGCATAAGGAGTTTGAATTATCACATGCCACAGCTGTGAAGGGGACCAAATGGTCCTTTTCAGCAATCATATCTGTTTTGCCTTATCCAGCTCCACTCTTCTGGATACCAGGTTCTCTCATCAAGCTAAACTGTCTCCACACCACTGCAGGCTGAAGCAGGGGCTATTCTGTTGGGGGAAAACCTAAATACATGAATGACACTCACCAGCTCTGAGGAACACACAGTCTTTCCTGTTGGAGTTCACTTTAGTCATAGAAATACAAAAGTGGTGGAAGAATTTAACCTAGGTCATTGTTGAAAAATGGACCCATGATTATTAAAGCCTCCCAGGCACATTTTTGATCCCTCTTCTGGTGGCGATCATCAATGATTCCTTCAAGCAGAACGTTTCTTCAGCCTACCAACCTGAAACATCTGATTTTTCATCCTGTGTCCAATAATCAAATGCATACCTAACAGTTACTGCCTGGTTCCTAATTAGTCCTTTCTGAGCAATGCTACATGAATAAATTATTAGTGACTTCAGCCCAGAAATACCTAACCTCCAAAAGTGTTTTAGATGCTTTTCAGTGTGGCTTTGGACTAAGCTACAGCACATAAACTGCCAGTTGCACTGTGCCACATTCTACACATGCCTATAGAAACCCATAGGGAAACCATCTTTGTTAGTACCAGTAAAGTTGGAGGGATGCTGTAGCCATGATGGTCCAGACAAAATGTGAGAGGCTAGGATTTTTGTGGATGATATCTTTATTGGACCAACTGTACATTTGGGAGGCAAATAGACTTTTGGGTACTACTGTACCCTTCCTCAAGACCTGACCTCAAGATACCAGACCTGAGGTTAGAGCTCAAGGAAGGGTACAGTGGTACCCACAAGCCTGCCTATAACCCTCCCAACTATACAGTTGGTCCCATAAAAGATATCACCCACAAAAATCCTTGCCTCTGTTAGTTCTGCTCACTTAAGAGACCTTTAACACCATCAGTTCTGAGTTGTCCCTGATCCAACTCAGAGACAGAGCTGTATTAAATCTGACCACTCCTCCTCTACCTGACCCTCCAATCACATTACACCTGTACACAACTTCCTTATCTCATCCTTCGTTAAGCTGAAGCTCCTTGGTTTTACTTTCGAGGCTCTGCACAGTGCCAAATTCCTTGCCTAAGTCTTTGTCCTCATTTCCAAGTACAGCACTCTATATTTTTGCCAACTTCTCCTGCCTCAGTGAATATTTTAGGCATCTATCTTATCTAACTTTACAAGCCTGAAAAGGTGTTACTCAGAAATGTCGATATACTTTTGAGACTTACAGATTCTATTTTGCACACTGGCAGAACAGAATTGCCCTGCATGGCTGGGCATATATACCTGCCAGAAATAAATGAAGTCAAGCCATCTCATGTCTTAGCCCAATAATTTAGTGGTTATGGCAATCAGCTACATTCCAGGTGAAGGCTGGCTAGGGGGCTGGATGTGTCCTAGTGGTTAGAAGACCATACCAGCAAACAAGATATAGGTTCAAACCTCCTTTAGATGGGAAAGGGAAAGGAGAGCTTAGAACTCAGGTCTCCTGCTTCCTGGGTAAATGCCCTAAATAGTAGGCTATTAGGTTAAAACATGGGAAAGCTCCTCCTCCATCCTTTCGCCCGCACCTTACTAATCAAGAGCTACACTTTTGGGACTTACTTAAACTTATGTGCATACCCAGGTGAATGTATAGTGCTGCGTACCAACTTAGCAGGTCCTGGCCCTAGTGAGCATGATCACACTGCATGTCAACACTGTGCCCAGAAGAAATCTGTAACTGTGCACAGCTACCAAAAATGGCTCTTACATGGCGGGGTAAGTGCCATTTAAGCATGTCAAGTGACATAAGATTTAACCCTTTGTCTCCTTCTCCCATTTATATTCCTTGATCTAATCTCTTTCTTTCCTCTACACCTTGAATAATGTGTCTTACCCTTCAAGGCTCACAAAAAAAATCATCTCATAATCATCCAACTTAGTTTATTTTACACTGGCAAATGTATAACAAATACATATGCCATATCAACACAAGCCAATTTAATTGTGTCACTTCTCCCTTTGCTTCTACTGTATCTAATTTTACATTGTAAATGCATCACATTACAAACTCTGTCTTGACCTCTTGCATACATGCAATCAGTATTTATAATAACGTGGTAAAGTAATTAGAATTTTCTCTGACACAGCCCAAGGATTAGAATAAGCAGTATGTCCTACATGGAGATCCCACCTGTTACTATTCTTATTCAAAATTTATGCACAACTGCTAGGGGAGACTGTGAAATGCCTTATGCTATATATATTATTCTCTTGGTAGAGAATGAATTTTATGTGAATTTGCAAGTATCAGTACATTTGGTTTTTTGTCTTATGAATTAAAATTAATTTTAAAATTGCCTCTTTAAGAAATCCATCACTAGCTGTCTTACCAATTCTGTTCTAAACAAAATTAATAACAGAAAAACACAGAGTTCTTCACGTTATCCATACTGCTAGAACTCATAAAACATTGAAGAACATGTATTAAGCAACACTGTTATTAAGATTAGTGTGTATGTTATTGATAGACTAACACCAAGATAGAAAAAGAGCTCTGGTCATCTTAAATGGGGCCATTGCAACACCAGAACTTAAGCAAATATAATTTTCCTTTCCAACTAATTTGTAAATCAATTGGCTGGAGTAAGTAAGTGATATCAGGTTGTTCTGTACAGGAGTGAATTCATCACAGTCCAGGAGACTGAATTCTGTACAGGAGTGAATTCATCACAGTCCAGAAGATTGAATTTTTCTGGGCAAGGTGAATACTACCGATAGGTAATGAAGGCATCAGTGATGGGACCAATAGCATAACAAGGTGTGGGAGAGAGGGCACTGGGTGCCAAGTTAGAAGGGGCACTAGAATCACCCTCCACTCTTGCAGAGTCTGTGTCCTGGCAGTATTGCCATGCCAGGATCTCCAGAACAAATCCCAGCTGCTGCTGCTTTAAGAGCAACAGCAGAGAAGACAGAGCTTGCCCAGTGGCAATAGCAGCTCATCTGGGAGTGTGTAGGGTGTCCTGGTATGTTTCTGCCCTTTCTGCCCCCTTGGCTCTTGGGACCCAGGCCCTCCATCTCCTACTTTTGGAACCGGCTGCCCCCTGCCCTTGCTTTCAAGACCCTCATGCCTCCCACCACCCCGCTCTCAAAACTGCACACCCACCTCCCTCTCCCCACCCCTACTCTTCCGCAGGGTTTGCTTCAGGGTGTCAACTCTGTTTGCTATGCCATTGAACAGAACATCTTTTCTCTCCCATATCTTTGCTATAACCTGCTGTATCTCCATATCCCCACATATACACCTCTCAGTTATTCTCCTCTCCTCTTGTCCTCCATACCTTCCCTATGTATGGAAACTTCCCTCCTGCCCTGTTCTTTTGGTTCTCTAGACTGCTGCTTTTTACTGATGGTGTAATGAAGAGGTATGTCAGAGCATGAGCAAGGCTATATAGGGGCAGGAGAATGAGGATGTGGGTGGAGGAAATGATGGTGAAGCAGGGAGGTGGTGGAGGAGAATGCAAACAACCATCCTGTGTGTTAGCATGGCTAGAGTTATGCAAAGAATTTGCGGTAGGAATGCATTCTCTATGTTTTAAAGCAGGGTTTTTCAACCTTTTTTAACAATTGTACCCCTTCGGTCTCAAAGTTTCAGCACATGTACCCCTTTATTTTGTTATTGTTTTTAAGTGGGGGGGGGAGATTGAGGCCCCTGTTTTAAGGCAGGGCAGGGGCAGGCGCTGCATAGGCGGAGAGAGAAAAAAATACTTGGGGAGGCTGAGCATGTGCACTCCCCAGCAGGTATGTCTGTGGGTGAATGGGAGGGGAGAGGGGGAAGGGCTGGGAGGGGGCGCAGTTCAAGGCCCCCATGGTGAGAAGGGAGAAGGGCACAGCCAGGAGCAGGGGCTAGTGTGAGTGGGGCTCCATCAGGGCCAGTTGGTGGGACAAGCAGAGGCCTGGGGATGCCACTCACCCCAGCCCCTGCTCCTGCCCCACTTCCTCCCTCACCATGGGGGCATCAATCTACCCCCCCCCAGGCAGTGAGGGAGGGAGTGGGGCTGAGGCTGGGGTGAATCATTCACTCCTGCCCCTGCTCCGCTCCCTCCTACACTGTGGGGATTGTCCCACAACCTGGTCAGCCAGGGCCCCATTCAGGCTGGGTCGTGGGACAATCGGAGCCAGACAGCTTGTTCATGGGTACGGAGCAGGGGAGCCAAGGGGGAGTATGTGCCCCCCCCCTTGGTGCAGGCACTGGCAGGACACCCCTCCCCCCACCCCCCATGCCAGACCTGGCCTCTCAGTTTTGGGGCTGGGGCGGAGGACTCTGTTCCCTCCCCACTGCCTCCCCCCCACAGCTGAGAGGCCAAGTCTGGTGGGGGGGGCGCTGAGGCTGTGGTGGAGCCAGGCTGTGGGGAGTGTGGGAGCCAGGCTGTACAGGGAAAAGTCCCCACTTCTGGGGGGCCCTCTGCAGGGTACAGACCCCAGATGGGGGAGGCTGGGGGGAGGGCTCCATTCTCCCCCCTCCCCACCAGCCCCCATACCATCCGCCAGCTGTGCCCGGGAGCCTCAGCTCTGTGACAGCCCAGGGGCCAGGCTGGCCTGGTTTGGCAGGAGCGGAGGAGCACTGGCAGTGGCTAGCCCATCTGCCTTGCAAGGGGCAGTTAGCAGGGGCCACAAATCATCCTGGGATGCCAGGGGACTGCGACCTAACTTTCATCGGAAAGGGATCGGAAAGGGATCTGAAACAGAAGTTCGCTATACCAATCTAACCTAACTGATTAAATCCAATCCTACATCCATCCAGATCTATCTTAAACCAGGGTCCACCATTTTGAAAGGGGTCTGTGTGCATTGAACTTCTGTGTGACAGGTTTAGACTGACTGCTGATCACTTATACCAGTTTATGTGTAATTTCTATCCCTATCCCTAGATTGTAAAATATTTAGAACAGGGTCTCTTTCATTAAGTGTCTACACAGTACCTAGCACAGCTGTCCCTAATATCAGTTGGGGCCCCTTAGGATTACAGTAATACAAATGTAAAATATAGTAATAATGATGAACCTTCTGCCTCACCAATTCAACACTCCTCTTAGGACTGAACATTTTCATTAGCTCATAGATATTTGTTCCCATTTCCAAATTAACCATTGCAGGGAGATCACATTTAATTTTTTAATGGTTTTATACTTGTATCAGTCACAGCAACAAGGGTTTTTTTCTCTGTCAGGAGCTGATTTTGGACTTAGTACCTTATAGTGAGATTAGATCTAATGCCAGAAATTGGTTATATTGTTGATGATGCATTCTCCCAAACACACGATTTTGGAAATGTAAATTCCCAATGTGACAGAAACAGGCAGTACCTTCACTTAACAGAAAGACATTCTGATAAAAAATACATGGAAATTAATCAAAAAGCCATTAGATTTCAGGCACATGGGTCTTCTGGATTTCTCTGTCACTCCAATCTGCATGTGCCCAAAAAGGAAAAAAAACAACATTTGACAAAGAAAACTAGCCAGCTGGACGTGAGCCACTGTAACCTCACATAAAACGTAAATTCCACATGATCCTTGTCAGTACCTGCAGAACCAAGTATTCTTCCTGGGAAAGTTGGTGTTTCTTTCTGTCTCTCAAATTATTTTTACGGAAAGAATATTTGGTGATGCAGTTAAACCGCTGGTTCAACAAAGCACGTACGATGATGTGCTTTGCAAGATCTCGTTCTGAAAGATTGTTCAGCCACAAAGATTCCTTTACCATAAACAAAAGCTAACCTGTGCATTAACATCAATTAAAACACTAGAAGTGGAAGTAAAACCATAAATGTGGATTGAGATAGACTATGTTATATACACAATTTACATAAAATACAAGTATATAAAATATTGGACTCCTATACTAGTTCACACCAATATTGATCTAATCTAGTATTTTCTCCCTGAGAATGTCTACCAACAGATGATTCAGAGAAAGGGTTAAGCTAGATGTAGGATTTATCCGCTCCTAGTGGGTCTTATTCTTATCTTTAATAATTAGAGATGGTTTTAAACACTGAAGCATAAATTTAGTATGACTTCCAACATTTTGACAACTTTTGATGTTTTTGACATTCATAAAAGTATCCATTAACCTTTTGAATCTTTTACTTGGTCTCAACCACTTCCTGTGATGATGAATTCCACATTTAATCATATATTGTGTGAAAAAGTATTTCCTTAATTGATTTTGATGTACTCACCTTTTAATGCCATTGAATTTCCTCTTGTTTTTGTATTACGAGACAGGGAGAACAGAAATTCTTGATTTCCCATGTCTATACCACTGATTATCTTCTATAAAGTGTAGTATGTCACCTCTTATATTTCTGAGGTAAACAATCCCAGCTGTATATCTTAGTTTATATTGAAGCACTAAAAATCATTCTTGTAATTTGAAAAAGAAACTGTCCTTTGCTAAATAGTTGCTTATTCTAAGGTAGTTGTCTGTAAACTTATCAGAAGTTTGTCTGATAAAGATACACAAGCTAACAATCACACTTTCCTGTGAAGATGAAGCATTCATGGAATTTAAGGCAGAAAGCAGGATAGAGATAAACACCTCTCTGATCAGACAGGAATGAGCCTGCCACCCAGTGGCCAATATAAGAATCAGATATATCCTTTTCCCTGTGGAAAACTCAAAGATATATTTCCCGTTTCAAAGACGATACAATATTTTGTTAATTTAAATTACAAGGATGTAGTCTTTATGGATAATATCCCAACCACACTATATAATTCACTGTGTTGTATGGAATTTGGAAGCAGTTTGCACTAATCTAGAAAGAGGCCATAGAGTCATAGTCATGGAGAAGTAGGACTGGAAGGGACCTCCACAGGTCATCTAGTTTAACCCCATGCCTAAGGAGGTATCATCCCTATCCAAACCATCCCTTACAAACCGTAATCTAAATTCTGCATAAGCCTACTGCCAAGTCTGACACAACATAGACCTAACACCCTAACCGGCCACAGATAAAACAGGGTAAGCACAGAGGCCATTGTTCTGTTTCTATAAAATATTGTCAATGGCTAAGTACATATTCAAAAAGCCTGAGCCTGGATTGATTCAACATTTGTAGGTTAATCTAACCTGCATAGATTAAAACAAGAAGCAAGTAAATAGACATTCACTTTTGATTCTGCAAATGCTGCCCCATGCCTGCAGTGGCTCAGGCTAGAAGCTGGGGGTGGGAAACGCTAGAGCAAACCCTCCCTTCCCTTCCTGAGTGGCTGGAAGGCTGGAGGGCGGGGGGTGCGGCCAGGCCCCAGTAGGCTGAGTATGACTGGGGAGGGGTTTAAACCCCAACCCTGTCCTGTACAATCCCCAGCCAGGGTGTGTCTGGAGGGGGCAGTAGCCGTTGCCAGGTGTCCCCATTGCAGGAGTGCTTGAGCTTCCCCCTTCCCTGGGTGGGCACTACTGAATTAGCTTGGACTGAACTTCATTGTGCACAGCACTTCAAAATTTTGTTGAACACTAGATTTAGAAATTGGAGGCTGCTTGATCTCAGAGCCGTTGAGGATTGTGAAATCTGTTCCAGGGGTTTTGAGGCTCAGTCACTTAAACTTGCCAAACTCATTTTGCAGGGGAGGGAGCACAGATTAAGTGGGAATTCAGGAGGTTTTCCCCTTTTTGGACTGACTTGATATGGCAGTCTTGGTGAGAAAAGAGGTACTGGAACTAGAAAAGTGGGTGATATGCAAAATAGGGTTACCATACATCTGGATTTTCCTGGACATGTCCTCTTTTTTGGCCCCGTCGTCCTGTCCAGGAGGGTTTTTAAAATTCAAGCAAATATCTGGGTTTTTGCTCTGTCTCTGGCTTCTCCTGGGCACTTCCAGCTTGGCTGCTTGGGGGCAGTGGGGCAAGGTGATTGGCTGTTGGGGAATCACGTGCTCTGTCTGTGGGCCCCAGTAGGTAAGAGAGGAAGAGGGAGAAACACACACACACATACACACACACACACACACACACAGAGGCAGAGAGAGTGCGTGTGTGTGCATGCATGCGAGCTGCATGGGCAGCAGGGTGGGGCAGGGAGCTGCAGGTTGGGAGTGAGGGGCACTGGCAGGGCTGGGGGTGTAGGGTACAGTCAGTCAAGTGAGAGGCAGGAGCAGGGCTGGTGGGGGCTGTGGCTTATGAATGAGGGGGCAGAGACAGGGCACGTGCATATCACTGCTCCCCCCACCACAATCATATATGTCCCTTCCCCTACTCCTCCCCCCCCCCCAGGTGTCCTCTTTTTTGATACTGGAAATATGGTAACCCTAAAAAACAGCTCCAGGTTTTTAGAGTAAAGATATATTTTGTGGACCAGATGTGTTTGTGCAATTTTGTGGTGACTAGTGGTCCTCTCAGATAGCCTTTGGGCATAAACCCTGGGTGAATAAAAAGAAAAAGAAACAAATTGCTCTGGAAAGGTTACTACTGACATGCACAGCTTTAACTAAAGTGATACAACAAAAGGACGAGCTGGTAAAGACAGTGAAAGAAGAATCCAAGAAGCTGCAGCACCCCCTGCCACCTCCCGCTCCAGCAGCGACCCAGGGTGTGGGGGCTGGGGACACCTGGCAAGGGCTGCTGCTCCCTTGCCAAGCAGACCCTGGCTGGGGTCCCATGCTGGTGGGAGAGGGGATGGAGGGGGAGATTAACCCCTGCTTTCCCCTCAGGCTACCAGAACTCAAAGCAGGTTTTCCTACTGCCACCCGCTACCCCTTCTCAGCCGGGTGGAGCAGCGATAGTGCTCCAGCTAGGGAGGAGAGGGGTGGGGCCAACCCTGCGCCAATGGAGCAGATAGCACAGTGTAGGGCTGCAAAGCATCCCGGGATGCTGGGGGACTGTGAGTTAACTTAAACCAGGAAGAGGTCTGGGACAGCAGTTCCATAAATATGTTTGACCTAAATCTGATACTACGTTCAATCAGGTTTATCCTAAGCCAGTTTTGGCCATTTTAGAGGCGGTTTATGTGCACTGAACTTCTGTTCTGTTACAGGTTTAAATCAGTTTCTGATCACCTCAACCAATTTATGTGTAATTTCTGTCCCTAGACAATATGAGCTCAAGAGGTTCTGGGTAGAGGTGTGCATGGTTTCATCTCAGGGATCATAGGTCGGATCTTATGTACAGATCTGTTTTGCTATGATATACTCAGTCCTCCTGGCTCTTGCTCCTCTGTATATGCTTAGTATGTTTAAGCCTGAAGATCTGTAGTGCTATGGAATCTCTCATCTTGCTGAGAACCTTTTACTAATGCTTCACTAATTGTGGAAAAATAAGGCTGAAAGGGATCTCAAGAGGTTATCTTGCCAAGTCCTCTGCTCAAGCTAGGGTCATCCTGGTGTGAACCATCCAAGATAAATATTTGTCTACCATGCACCTAAATATTTCCAATTATGAAGATTCCACAAGCTGTCGAGGTGATCTAATCCAGTATTTAACTAACTTCATAGTGTGAGTTACCAGATGACTCCAGATAGGGATGCACCAATAGAGATTTTTTTTGGGCTGATACCAATGGACGATTTTTAAGAAACCATATTGGCTGATACTGATCCGATTCTGATGTGCAACTGGGCAGCTTGGAGACCAGCATGGGGCTGGTAATTCTGGTGTGGCAGAAGGGGTGGGGGGAGGGAAGAAGTGTGGCGGGGGCCAGACTGAGGTCTCAGTGTGAAGGAGGGCTGGGCCAGGCGGGG
>NW_017729025.1:97358339-97358547 GCF_001723915.1 Gavialis gangeticus
GGTGGGGGGGAGGGCAGCTGCCACCTGGGAGGGCATGGGGTGGTGCCCCCATATCTGCGCAGGGCAGGATGGGGCAGGATGCTGTTCAGGCTGGGGCTGGGGCTGGGGCTGTGCTGGGATCTTCCTGGCGGGGGCTGGGCCAGGCTGCATTGCGCTCAGGGAGTGTTGGGAGCGGGGCTATGGCAAATTTTGGGGTGGCCGCAGTCCC
>NW_017729025.1:97358567-97368771 GCF_001723915.1 Gavialis gangeticus
GGTGGGGGGGAGGGCAGCTGCCACCTGGGAGGGCATGGGGTGGTGCCCCCATATCTGCGCAGGGCAGGATGGGGCAGGATGCTGTTCAGGCTGGGGCTGGGGCTGGGGCTGTGCTGGGATCTTCCTGGCGGGGGCTGGGCCAGGCTGCATTGCGCTCAGGGAGTGTTGGGAGCGGGGCTATGTGGAGGGGACAGGGACTGCGGCCACCCCAAAATTTGCCATAGCCCCGCCAACACTCCCTCTCAGCACTGCCACCACTTGCTCAGAGTGCAGTGCAGCTTAACCCAGCCCTTTCTAGGAAAAGCCTGGCGCAGCCTATGGCCCCAGCCCACAGTGGCAGCCCACCCTGCCCTGCGCAAATCTACGGGCACACTGCCTGCATGCCCTCCCGGGGGGTGTGCAGTGGCGGAAGCTGCCCCCCCACAACCCTCAGATGAGCTGCTCATGGCTCTGTCCTGTTCCGTACCCTGCCTGAGCAGCGCCTGCCCCAGTCCCACTCCCTCCCTCACCCCAGGAGCCTCAATCTGCCCCACTCCATGTCCCTTCCCACCCCTCCCACCTCTTCCCCCACCCCAGGCTTACCAGCCAGATGCTGGTCTCCAAGCTGCTGGGCTGCACTTCTGACCCCATGAATGCCACAGCTCTGCACATGCATAGGGCATTTATCAGCCACTTTATCGGCTGCATCAGGCAAAAAAAGTCAATTTCCGATTCTTTCAATTTTCCCTATATTGGTGCTGATCTGATATAGAATCAATGTATAGGTGTACCTCTAGCTCTAGGTATTTTTCTTTTTCAATAACCATTCCTCATTTTATCCGGTATTTTGCTAAATAGAAACTTCACAGGTTGTTTTGCCACATTGTGTCCCAGATTTAGAATTAAGCTTGACATTGAAAAGTATCAATTGATCCCATCACCATTGTCAAATACAGTCACAAGAATGACTGACCTGATATGTGAAAATAATTGCATTCCACATTTGTAAAGGAATATGTTCTTTGGCATATTTTTTTCTTCAGGCTAGGAGAAAAACGTGCTGATACCAGAAAATTAATATTTTCCCTGCTATTACACTGCTGGCTACCAGGTGGCAGCATTGCAGTGATAATAATTATACATTTTTCTAGAATGTTGTATATTGCCTTACATTTATTTATAATTATAAAGTGACTTTAATACCAAAAGTGGTTTGTGAACTGTGTTATAAGGACTGTTTCACTTGTCATGCAAATAGAGACATTTCTAGCCGGGTTTTCAATAGCTATTAATACAGAACAGCAATGCTAGAAAATATGGACATTTATACACACACATTTTTGTGCAGGGACCTGCCAGAGATCCGGTGGGTCAAAGCAGATTCAATTAATTGAGTCTGCTCTGCATGCAAGCTGACACGCACCATGCTGTGGCGTGTGCAGTTGTATAAGTGGTGAAATGTGTATCCATGCACAGAAAATGATGGTGGTTCACTTTTGAACAAAAGCACCTCCCCTGCGTCTTAGTGCAAAAGTACACTACCACCGTTTTCTCAGCGTTGATGGGTATGCACCATTAACGGGTTATATAGCTGCATGCCCCACAGTGTTGTGCACTTTTCAAAGCATTCACCACTGCGGCTTGTGCATGTATATAAATACCCTATAGGAAGAAACCAACGAAGGAAGAATCCTGCTGTTCACATGAAAGTAAAGCAAGGATTTAGGGAGGCAAAAATGTAATTAATCTAATCAAAAAATCTTCCAGAGCAATGAATAAAGGGAATGGCAAGTCCCCTCTTTTTGCTCACAGGATTCCCAAATCAGTTTAGATTAGTAGACCATGTTTATGCCAGATACTTTACAGCAAAATTATATTAAAATTTTTGCAATAACAGTTTGTGTGATGCCTCATCCTAACACTAAACAGTACTTGGCTTTTGCTCTGAAACCTTAGGATTTATTATTTATAGGACGAGCTGGTAGCAACCTGCATTGGTAGCATTGCCAGTTGAAAACTTGATAACAATTCTTGTTTTCAGTGGGCATGTCTACAGTACACATTTACTCTAGTTGCCTAATTAGCTCTGCAGTAAACATCTCACAGCTACACATGCAGTGCAGAGGAAACTAATTAACTTCACTTAAATACAAGTACTAACCTGATGTGGAATTATTGTTTACTCTGCAGCACTACACATGGAGATGGGGATAGAGCTGGCTGGGGAACAAGGGTGCTTCAGTGCAGGGGCTGCTTACCAGCTAGCCTCACACTGGAGCACCCTTATGCCCCAGCCAGACCCTCTGCAGTGCATTGAGCTGGGTCAGAGCAGCCCCAAGCTGGCAGGCTGATCCCCAGGACCCGCTGCCAGTCAGGGCTACTCTGACCTGGCTCAGCATGCTGTGCTTCTGGGTACACATGTAAATGGCATGCCCAGGAGCAATAGACCCTGCTGCACTAAGTGCCAGAGTTTATTGCTCCTCATTAACTGCATGTGTAGATGTGCCCAGTTGCTTGTAGCTTTTGCCAAAATGTAATCATTTAGGCAGAATTTTTACATACCAACTATCTTCCTCAGGCTGCACTTTCTTTTTTTAGGATGGCTGGGGGGAAGTGCAGGGGAAGGGAAGAAGGGGGTCAAAACTTAGCTACGGAAGTTCAGCCACTTGCAAGAAAAGACTAAGGAAACGTGTATTGTTCTTTCCAGGTTAAAATTTTGTGGCCATCTTACAGTGCCTCCATATTTTGCACCACGGACTTGGCATTTGACAAGGATGCAGCCTTTTGTGTGTGACTGAGTCCCTAAATCAATCATCTCACATGCAAATCAACGCAAATTTGTCATTTGGGAACAGAGTCCCCAGCTCCAAAACTGAGAGGCCAGGCCTGGCATGGGGGCAGGGCTGGGATGATGCAGTGGGCCAGGATGTGTGTTGGGGGGAAGCCCACACTGCAGGGGGCCCCCAGGCTATGCAAATGCCAGCTGGTGGGGGGGCAGGGGCATAAGGCTCCATCCCCACCCGGGCTGCCATGGCAACTAGTGCTGGGAGCCTAGGGTTGGGTGCACCAGAGGGTCTGTGGTGACAGCAGGGGGTTGGGGGCATGTATCTGACAGCCAATCAGGGATGGCCCCACTTAGCTGGGCTAGGCTGCCCTTGGCAATATCCTGGACACTGGGAGGCACGAGGAAGTGCCCCCACCTTCTGGCCTGGCCAGTGCAAACACTTGGCCCCCTTTTGCACAGAGGAAGCTGAAGGTGGAAGTCTGTTCCTCTGGGTCCATGAGAGTGCCTTTGGGAGTTGCTCTTTGATGTGTAGATAAGGCAGGATTCCTTCCCTGGTGGTGTCAGATGGCAGAAGGGCAGAGAGGTGTAGAAATCTTTCTTGTTGTTCAGCAATGAAGTTTAAATCCAAAATGGGCTAAAATTTGTCTCAGACCAACACAGCTGCTAAATAACTTAACACTACTTGTCATCAGTATTCTGTCTACATGGTGGGCCCAGAAGGCAACAGTCTAGCCTGAGCTTCCTCTCAGAAGTCCTTTGAAAATTGAGGCTTATGCAAGTGGGAACAATCAAAACAATAACAAAAAATCATTTTTTGCCATTTGAATTTTTATTATATCTATTCTATAATGTTCTGGATCCTGTGCACAAACAGGTTCTGCTCCAAAAAGCCCACAAGTAAAATGAGAAAAATAGACAACGAGGCCAGGAAAACCATAAAAGCAAAGTCATCAAAGTTATTTTGCATGGTCGTTACTTTTATTTGTGCCAAAAATACACATAAACAAACAGCAATGCTTGGAGCATGAAGTGCAGTCCCAAACTTTCTGGGGAGGATTCCAAAGAATTTCTATACAGTGTTCAGCAAAATGGGATCTTGAGTATATGTCTTGCTCACTTGTGCTACATTTTTATATGAGACTTGGGGGGGGGAATAAAATTTTCATCTCCAAAGATACTTATATAGCAGAAACTATTTACAGAGTAGCCTTGAGAGGAAAGTCAGAACTTTAAAACAGGATAGAGTAACTGGTTTCCCCTTGAATGTCCAGAATCAGATCTAGTAACCCAGAATTTCACATCTGAGAAGAATCAACCATTAAACTCTGGCTTGAAGGATGGTTCAGGACTGACACGGCTACTGACAAGAGCTAATGTAGGAAGGGATCATTTTTAAAAAACTCCACAATAATTACAAAAATGGCCTAAAGATTAGAATACATGTATGTATGTGCAGCATCAGTCTTGGGCTTGGAGTTTACACCAGCAACCAGTCCTGGGTGGTTTGAGCAATCTTGCTCCTGGAACTTGGCTATATTTATCCTGACTGATACATGCTGTCAAGTGCGCCCTGCTCTTGATAAGGTGCAACTGATGACAAGAGCGAGGGGTCAAGGGGGAGGAGCAGGATGCGGGACTTCTAGTCAGTATTTCTTTAGTGGGGTCTCAAAAGTCTTTCAGTCTCATTCCAGTTTAGCATGCATCTTGGTTTCTAGGCACTTCTGGGAGCTTCAAGAGACAAAAGTTCAAGATGCCAGAGCCTTCAAAGAAAGCAGGTAAGGACCACAACTAAGAGGCAAAAAGAGGTGGAGCACAGTCTGACTGAAAGAGTGATTTCCAAGCAGAGACAGTCTCCTTGTACTACAGAAGTGAGACAGCTTAGCTCCATTGTAATTGGAAAAACAAATAACAGATATTTTTAGCCAGTGACAAAGTATTTGGGGGAAAATAATAAGGAGTACTTTGTAAAGTTAATCTAAAAAAAAAGAGCTAGATTCTACCCCAGGGAAATGAGTAATTATTTTCTCTGAAAACCTATGGTACAGAATTCATTCCAGAGGCTTTGAGTAAAGGGAAAGAACAAAAATTAAATTATTTTGTTCTCAAAATCTTATCACCACTCAGTTTCTCTACTAGGCAACTTCAGGCCTGTAAAAATGTGTGTTCTCTCTCCCAGGAATTTTCTGGGCAGTGGAAGTAACTCCCAGTCCTTTTTCTGGGTATTTTCCAGTAAAATTTTTGGGTAAGAAATTTCCACTGTGAAGAGAAGCTTCGAAGCAGCTGATTAATATTTTACTGTCTCTCAGAGACTCAGTTGTGTAATTCTGGCAAGTAACTACACCCCAACTCTGAGGAAATAGTGGGTATGCTGTAGAGTTTATGCATACTCCCTTCTTGACCTCCTCTATCTCTGAGCCAGCAGATAACTAGTCATCTACAAAAACCAAGGTCAAAACAGACTCTACCACAATCAACCTCCCCCTGAAAGTAAAACATGTGAAAGGGAACCAAGATGAGATTTAGGATATTCCTGAGAACCAAGCAGTTAGTCACAGGCCACCTGTCTATGCGTGGAAGAAGAGAGTGATAGGTGGTATGGGAAGGGGGTTGAAATTGCAGGGAATCTGTCTGTGCAAGGAAGAGGAGACCCATGAAAGGTAGAGGTAAGTGAGGGTTGCTGTCTATGAGAGGGGAGAGAAGGAGGGACATTTGAAAACTCTGAGTTCATAATTAAATTTAGAAAAATAGGTATTAAAAGTTAAAGTTGGATCTGTTTGCAGATTGTATACAGGGAACACGCAGCAGAAAATAGTACTAAGTCTGAGAGTACACCTTGACTTTTAGAGCTAGTCTCATCTCAGCGACATTGGTATAAATCCAGTGTCCCTGACCCTTGAGTATGGTCCCTTGATGTGCTCCACAGGTGTGTTGGTGCTGGAGTGTGCATATTAGATAGTGCTTAAAAGCAAGCACTTCACAGGGGGTCAGTAGCATGTGACCAGTGTTTCTCAGATGCTGTAGGCCTTGGTACCCTTTAATAAAGCCCTGAATTGGCATAAATCTGCTGTTATAATAGCTAGGGAAGATTTTTTTCCGTCATGCCCACAGTTGCCAAATTGCTTACCTATATTAAGAAGGTGAGAGGAAGGATGGCTCATTGTTAGAGGTCCTAGCCTGAAACCATTCCCTGCTCTGCCCTGTCACTGACATCCTATGTGAACTTAAGCAAGTCCCTTAGTCTTCTTCTGTGGGAGCCATGGAGGAAGTATGCTTCTCGTGGGTTTCACCAGATTCCTTGTGATCTGACGTTCCTCTAGCACCATTGACACTGAATGATGGATACTGAATGATTTAAGAAGGGCTTTCACTTTTGGTTGGAATACTTGGTATTAGCCACTGCAGAAGGCAGGATATGACTCAAACCTAAGTTTAT
This sequence comes from Gavialis gangeticus, assembly GCF_001723915.1. Lineage (NCBI taxonomy): Eukaryota > Metazoa > Chordata > Crocodylia > Gavialidae > Gavialis > Gavialis gangeticus. The sequence goes on from NW_017729025.1 coordinate 97,364,765, forward strand.
TGTAAAGGACTGCAAAACACTTAACTACTGGATTACTTAAATGAGATTTTCTAAGTTCCTCTTTCACTATGTCTCTGAAAGGAAAGCACTGTTGCCAATTCTTGCAATTTTATCACGTCGTGAAGTATTTGGTGTTTTTCTTGAAAGTCAAATGACTGGAGTCAGGTGACCATGAAATTCTGGCCCTCTTTTACAAAATAAGCACATTTCCAGCCCTCAGGACTGAAGAGATGAGCTTAAAAACATAAATCCTAAACTCTCAAGAAAACCAGAAGACAAATAAAAATACACCCCAATTTTATTATTTTAAAAATCTTATGATTTTTAGGCAATGTCAAATCTTTTTGATACCTGGCTTATGCTTTCTAAATGCTGAGAATAGGCAATAATGGGAAAAAGAAACATGATGGCAAGCAATACTTGCCATAGTCTCCTCTCCGAGGTTGCATAGCTTCAGAATTATCAGACTACATCATGCCTTTGACTGAGCAATCCATTTCTGAATTTTAAAGTACTTTTCACCATAATCACTAATTCCTGTATATGGATTAAGAATATGCCCTAAACTTTCTGAGGTAGGAGGCACTTGACCCTCTGTCCTGCTGTAAGGCTACCCAGCTCTGCCACTTAATGTGGAAGAAGAACATACACATTACTTCCAATCTTATTTGACTCTCTGAGATATTTCATGGCTCTAACCCTGTGCAGCTCTTATCTCTGGCCAGTAGTTCTAAACCTTTTTAGACTCAAGGCACACCCTGTTAGATTCAAGGCACCCCTCAGAAAATGCTAGCTAATAGCTATTGGCTTTAACTTATTTTTTGACTTTGGAAAAAAAAAAGAGCAATACTTCTGTTGGAAAGAATTCTAAAAGAACACAGCAGGTCAAAATATTTTTTACACTGTAGAGTTTTATTTGAAAACTTGGGTTTATCTTGTGAATCGTATAGGCATTTGTACATCTAACAGTGACACCCTGCAGCACCCTGGTTGAGAATCATTGGCTTAGACAAAGACAGTTCAAAAACTGTGATTAATCCCAGGGCAGAAGGGAGATGGGAGGGGAGGGGAAGGGGGCAAAGGAAAGGTCCAATGCCTAATTCATTTATAGAAAACCTAATCCAAATCTGTCAGATAATTCCTGAAAAGGATCCCTCCAGTCTCAAGAAATAACAGTGCTGCCAGTTCTCCATTTCATTGTGTTTCAATACTTCAGGGCATTTTGATACAGAATAATGCAGAATATAAATTCAGGTTGGGCTGCACAAGCACAAAGATGGAGGCTATAAGGAGCTTATGCCCTTGAGCAAATCAAATTTCCTGCCTTTGGTACTGTTTATAAATTGCACTAAGAACTCTAAAGAGCCATGGTCCAACATGTCACAGAAATAGGGACATCCTGTGTCCTGACCAAGGGAAGTGCCTTGAAGCCAGAGAATGTTCAAGGGCTTATACCCAGACCAGCTGTCTCAACAATCTTTTCAACATGGAAGAAAGTTTTTAATAATTTAAAACTGTAACCTTTAAGTAGATTTCCTAACACATTCCTTTATTTCCAGCTATTCAATAAAAACATTTCTAATACAAAGTATCATTTTGCTTTTACATAGAATTACAAACAATCAAAGAGATACTGCTCTATAGAAAAATCTGTCAAGAGTGTTTAGAACTTCTGTTGTGATTTATGGTTTCAAACTGACCTAACAAGTATTGTGTAATATCAGCCCTAGATACTTTAAACCAATGTGGAAATAACCTCTACTTGAAACCAAGTCACAGATGCATTACTGAATTAAATGTAAATGTATTAAGCCAAGGGGGAAATACATTTTATTAGAATAAAATAAGCACCATTTCATGGTTCATTGTTGTATATAAATATACTTATGACATATCATGTCTAGAATCACAGCACACACTGATTTAGAATTGTCCTATAATAGATATTTTCCCCTAAAAATAGATGCAACAAACTTTTTAAAAAATCCCCAATCTTTTCACAAAAATGAATCTAACACTTTCCCCCCTTGTTTTCCCTATATATGGATAAAGTAAAAACTGGTAGAAAGTCCTAATCTTACACTCAGGACTCAGCATTGTCATGAATGGGTCAGTGAGTTTTAAGTTCTTATATCTCATAGCTTGTCATGGCTAGAAGCATATTTGGAATCTGCTTGGAATCCACTTGTTGTAGTGGCACATGCAGCATTAATTTCTAGGCTGTCCTAGGTATGAAATGTCAGACTTCAATATTAAAAGATTTTTACTTATTTAAAACCAGTTACTATCTTTTTTAGAAGTTTTAGAAGAGTATTAATATTACCTTATCTGTACATCAATGGGTTCATATCCTCAGCTGGTAAAAGCTGGTGTATCCAGGCAATCAGGCTATGCCAGTTTATACCAGCTGAGTATCTGCCACCCCTGATAAGTAAGGAAACTTGTATTTACAGGAATTAAGAGAAAAATACGGTACAAAATGGACAATTAAAAAAATTCTAAACATTTCCAAAATGTCTTAAAAATATAGGATAAATAAAATGCCTCTTGCTATGGCATGAAAGTTTCATTCATGTTTTTTATGCACTGATAATTAAAACTTGACTTTGACACCAACATAATTAACATAGCACAAATGCCTACATAAAGAAAACCTTATATCACACCACTGTATGGTGTTATAGCAGTTGTGCCTGCTATAGTTAAGAGTGCTAAATATTTTCCATTTTAGCCATTTCTGTGTGTGCAGATTTTTCTTTCATCTACTGGTTTTAAACTTTTCCTAATTGGTCTCTGCTTAAAAGCAGAATTTTTTGGGACGTGTAAGTAAAATCCCTTTGCCTTTTGTGGTTATGAGAAAAATAAGAAAAGAGGTGAAAAACATCAACCATTCCCCTTCTAATATTTTTGTGAGAACAACAGAAAACAGTCAAACTGGTACTAACCACACTTGGAGCACTGACATTGGGGTGGGGGATGCTTTACTGGAAGAAGCAGCACATTAGTTTGACCCATCTCCACAGAATCTGTAGTAGATCAGGAGCTTCGGTGGGTTTTTTTGGCACTTTTATCTAACAGCTGATTCGATCAGCTGTTAGATAAAATTGCCATAAAAGCTCCGCCAAAGCACCCAATTTATACAGACGTTGGGTGAGCCAGGTCTAAGTAATGCACTGCCTCTTCTGGGCATACACTGGGCTTGGCACAGGGGTGCACAGAGTTTAAAATAAAATGCTGTTTATGAGGTGTTTTTTACATCTGTAAGCCAATGTATAAATAGGCCTCAATGAAAGACCTCAATGCACTTTGAAGTTGTTTAACACCCCTGAAAATCACGCCATTTCTATTTAGCCTCCAAACATGGATTAAAGAATCTAGATTTAGAGATCCATCTTAGAAAATTTTGGCTAGGTTTTATAATAGAACCTAGCCTTCAAGCATCTCACTCCACAGTGCATTGGTAAATAATACACTGAAAAAATTAATTTTGTGTAGGTTTAAATTGTTCAGTTACAGCTCCAGACAGTACTGTAATGATGAGGGATACTGGTTTTCTCCGTTTAAAAATCCTAAATCCATGTTTTTCCATGATTCAAATGAAACGCCACTATCTATCTCTCTATCGCTTGAACACAATGTTTTATTGATATACCTACAATTTTAAAGCAATTTGGACATTAGCCAACCAGTGCCTCAATCATTATAATAAAATAAATTCTAAATACCTATATATTTTGGCATTTGATTTTGGGGGTTTTTTATCATAGAAAATCAGAGCTCCCCCTAACCCCCTCACTCATCAGGATGCAGGTCCACTTGTGGCTGTCCCCCCATCCCCCATTTTGTGGCACTGAACAGCCCTGATATGCCAGTGCCCTGCCCATGCCATTGCCCCTCACTCCCAAGCCACAACCCTCCAAGCTCTGCCAGTGCCCCTCACCCCACCATACACACCCACACATAACACCCCCCACCCTCCACAATATACAAAACTAAGGATTTTGTTA
>NW_017729025.1:97373771-97375711 GCF_001723915.1 Gavialis gangeticus
GGTTTTTTATCATAGAAAATCAGAGCTCTCCCTAACCCCCTCACTCATCAGGATGCAGGTCCACTTGTGGCTGTCCCCCCATCCCCCATTTTGTGGCACTGAACAGCCCTGATATGCCAGTGCCCTGCCCATGCCATTGCCCCTCACTCCCAAGCCACAACCCTCCAAGCTCTGCCAGTGCCCCTCACTCCCAAGCCACAGCCCCCTGGCCCTGCTGGTGCTTCTCATTCTTGACCCACAGCCCAGCCCCCCCCCAGTTCTATTGGTGCCCCTCACTCCTAACCCACTACTCCCTGGGTCCTGCCAGTGCCCTTTACTCCCAACCCACATCCCCCGGCCCTGCTGGTGACCTTCACATACACCCCACAGCCTGCCCCCACCACAGCCCTGCAAGTGCCCCTTACTCATGATGACCCACAGCCCCCTGGCCCTGCTGGTGCCCCTTACTCCCCATCCCATTCCCCCAACCCTACTGGTGTCCCTACCAGGTGCCCCTCACTCCCAACCTGCATTCCTCTGACCTTGCCAGGGCCCCTCACCCCCAACCCACAGCCCACCACCCTACCCGCACTGCTGCTGCCCCTCACTTATGACATGCAGCTCCTTCCCCCTACAGCAACACCTGAAACCCATGGTTTCCCATGTTTTTCTGCTTTAAAGAAGAAAATCCATGATTTTCTCCTTGAACATTTTCCTCCTTAAAAGGAGAAAAATCTGTGTTATTCTCCTTGAAAGGAGAAAATCTGCATTTTTCTTGGCAAACAGAAAACCCAGATCTCTGGTTATAAGTTACAGTGGGGAGCTGCTGTTCCGTCTGCACCCAAAGTAGCTCAATAGGCTCTGGATCAAGAAATACCACCTAGCTCTTGACTAAAGAACGTACAGCATCTCTGTATAGTTCTAAAGCAAAGAATTTACAAGATCTCTTGCTGAAGGCTGTGGAATTTCTAAGCTGCACAAGCCTGACCAATTCAAAAATTAAATGCAAAGAACTAGTATTAATGAAAAATTAAAATTTCAATACCTCAAGACCTCAAAAATTCAGGAATTAAAAAAGCAAACATATCTTTGGAAATGTTAACCAGGTATGTCCATGCATACATAATCATTTTATTTCTAAATACAGAACATGTGCAGTGATACCAATTTAGTATTGTTGGGGAACCCTATATTTGGGAATATTCTATTTTTCCCTTGATTTTGTAACCTGCTTGTCTTCTGCTCTTTGTGATCATGCCCACTGCAAAGCTCTGCCAAAGCTTATATCTCATTTAACCCAGGCCTTGTATTTGATCAGGCATGTGCCATTTTTTGTAATAAATTTATACATTCATTTTTACTGGCCATAAACTTCTGAAGCAAATAGGAATTTGTCTCATTAACATTTATCATCATCATCATCATGAGCCCCAGAGATGACCCAAGGCTCCACTGGGCTTGTATAAAGAGACCAAAACAAGTAGATTGTAAACTCTTTGCAGGAGGGACTAAATATAAGAAAAGGGATCACAGACAGATACATGCATACCATGGGGGGAGCACAAGGACCTTAGATAGTACTGGTCAGCTTGGTAACCTGTGCTCCCAGGACATGGGGGCTAGGGGCAGAAATTACACATTAACTGGTGTAAGTAATCGTAAATCGGTCAAATCTGTAATGCAACAGAAGTTCAGTGCACATAAACCACTTCTAAAATTGCTGCAACCAGGTTAAGATAAACCTGGATGGATATAGTATCAGACTTAACTGATTTAGGTTAGATCAGTTTGTTGAACATCTGCCCCAGATCCCCTTCAGATGCAAGTTAACTCACAGTCCCCCAGCTTCCCAAGATGCTTTGCATCTCCCCCACAACCCCTTCCCCCAAAGGGTGGGCAGGCCAACCTTGGGCCAAGCTGTCTCCTCCAGTGAGCAAGGAGGCATGCTCTAGCACCTCCCC
>NW_017729025.1:97376057-97384765 GCF_001723915.1 Gavialis gangeticus
GAGTGGCCCTCCTCTGGACCCTCTCCATGTTGTCCACGTCCCTCCTGAAGTGCGGCACCCAGAACTGGGTGCAGCACTCCAGCTGCAGCCTGACCAGTGCCACATAGAGGGGGAGGATCACCTCCTTGGATCTGCTTGAGATGCACCTGTGGATGCACGACAAGGTGTGGTTGGCCTTCCTGACTGCCTCCCCGCACTGCCGGCCCATGTTCATCTTGGCATCAATGATGACTCCAAGATCCTTTTCTGCCTCTGTACTGATGAAAGGGGAGTTCCCCAGCCTGTAGGTATGGTTCTTCTTCCTGCAAGTGCATCACCTTGCATTTGTCAGTGTTGAATCCTATCCTATTCTCATCCACCCACCCTTGTAACCTGTCTAGGTCCAATTGTAGCCTATTCCTTCCTTCTAGCATGCCCACATCCCCCCACATCTCAGTGTCATCAGCAAATTTGAACAGGGTGCTTTTTACCCCCTCATCCAAGTCACTGATGAAGATGTTGAACAGAGCGGGCCTGAGGACCAAGCCCTGCGGAACCCCACTGCCCACGTCCTTCCAGGTCGAAAATGACCCATCCACCACCACTCTCTGGGTGCGGCCCTCCAGCTAGTTGGTGACCCATTTGACTGTGTGCGTGTTGACACCACAGTCCCCCAGTTTTTTAACTTCTGGAATAAAAAATTAATGTCTGTTCACTCAGTTATAGGTTCAATCTATGCAGTGTAGACTAATCTGCAAAGATTGAATCAATTCAGCCTCAGGCTTTTTGACTCTGTACTTAATCCAGCAGACTAGGCATTATCACGCTTTTGTGAGCAACACAGCAGGGAAGTTTAAGGAGATTTCTGAAGGAGAATAATGAGTTAGGTTTCTAGATGGTAAGAGGAAGCTTCTTCCAAGCATAAGAAGCATCATGGGAGAAAGCCTAAAGCTGCTTGTTTGAAAACTAGGTGATGGAGGTTGACAGCAGAATCCTTAACTCATGGTTTGATAAAGGCAAAAAAGAAAATAATTTTTTGGACCTTAAAAAATGTATTTCTTGTGAAATCTGTCCTGCAGTTTATGTGTTTAGAACTTTTCAATTTCCTGCTTGAAAAGATTATTCCCTAAATTACTATCAGAAGTAAACTTTGTAGCCTAACTACTAGCCAGGATCAGTTGGTCATCAGGATCCCATATGGCTAAATTCTACCAATAAGATCATGAATATGTAGAATGGCTCATGCTGCCAATACTGTCTCCAGATATTTGGGACTCCCGGAGGAGACAGTATAGCTGTTGCCAGGAACAGCAGGCAGGAAACAGAGGAGACACAAGAAAAGTCTTCTTCTGGGTCTCTTTAAGATTACATACACATGCTCCATGCTTCTTCTGTTCCTTAGTGTGGGAGTTTTATGCCTGGCATCATTGCCAAATTTTATGCAGCTGTCTGTGCGACATTTTATGCAAGATTTCAAATGATTATCTTACATAATCACACACAGAGTGTATATAACCATAAACATTGGTTTGCAAGTATGGTGGAGAGTGACAAAATGACTGGAGGCCTGGAAAAGAGGATTTCTGAGGAAAGGCTGAAAAACTAGAATGATTTGGTCTGAAGAAGAGAAGACTGTGGAAGGATTTGATAACAATATTCAAATATCTGAATGGCAAATATAAAGAAGATGGAGACAGACATTTTTCTGTAGCTGTGGAGGACTGGAATAGAAGCAATAACCTCAAACTGCAGCAGAGGCAATTTAGGTTGGAGATTAGAAAGAACTGTCTGACTATGAGGGTATTAAGCATTGGAACAGGCTACCTAGAGAAGCCATGGAATCTCCATCCCTGGAAATTTTCAAGAACTGGTTAGACAGACACTTGACCGGGATGGTTTAGTCAAGAATGATCCTGCCTTGAGTGGGGGGCTGGACTAGATGACTTTATGAGGTTTCTAGTCCTACTTTCCTATGATCTTATAAGGAGAAAAGAGGGGATAAAAAGGGCCCATGTAGAGCTGAAAGCAGCTTGGAGTCAGAGCAATAAAAGGTAATAAAATAAGTCACAGGTAGTGCAGTTGCAGAAAAGGGGACAGGTCAGTATAGGTCATGTTACTCCGTTAACTGTATCCTCTTATCAACATCCAATCCCGATGTTTTCCTCCAGCTGCTTTTGCTACCACAATCAATCCCTCTTCAGTAGTTGTCACCCCTCTCCCCTTCAGCAGCTTCTTTCACCCATGGCTTTCAGTAGTTCATGTTTTCCCTGTTCCCCACCCCAGTACTTGGGGTAAGGAGGCAATACCCTTCCCCCTCTGAGACTCAGTGGGGATGAGAATGAGAGGGGGAGGCAGAAAGTAGTGTGAAGGGGAGACAAAAGCCACCTGACTGCTTGTTCAGCTGGTGTCATGACTGTGATTGCTTGTGGCTACCAGTCTGAACTGCAGCTCATAGCCCCCCCTGTGCTGTCCAGAATCCATACTGAAAGTAGGATGTGGTCTGAGTTACAGGAATCCCTAAGAAACAACTTGCATATCTGAGAATTAAAATGAGATGTATGATATCTGTAGGTCTGCCGTGGTAGTGGTGAGTGTCAAAAGTAAGAGGGGAAAAAATTTGGAGCTTGGGGATGGAAATTTGGAGCCTAAAAAGATGTGTTTATGTGGGAAAAGACACTGGGAGATGGGAAGTATCAAAGGAGAGGGACTTCTGAGCTGAGAGTGTGGCTTTGACATGTCAAGAGATAAAGAGTAGGCAAAAAAAGAGATTCTTAGCATGTGTATACATAAAGGGGGAGAGGGTTTTGCTGGTAGGACTTAAGGAAGTTTTGAACTAGGAAGGGAGTTGGATAGGGGCTAGGGACAGAAGTTACACATAAACTGATTTAAGTGATCAGAAACTAGTTTAAACCTGTAACAAAACAGAAGCTCAGTGCTCAAACTGATTTAAGATAAACCTGGTTGAATGTAGTATCAGACTTAACAGATTTGGGTCAAGCTGGTTTACGGAACTTCTATCCCAGACACCTTCCTGTTTTAAGTTAAATCAGAGTCCTCCAGTATCCCAGCATTTTGCAGCCGTGGGCTGTGCTGGGCTGTGCTGTATGCTTCAGAGAGCAGGGCTGGCCCCACCCCTCTGCTCCCTAGCTGGAGCATTGAGGGCTGACTGACAAGGGGGTGGGGGAAGCCTGGCTGGGGATACAGCCCAGTCTGCAGTTGGGGTGGAGGGGGGTGACTGCCCCTCCTTGGCAGACCCCAGCTGGGGGCTGGGGCCAGGGAGGGAGGTTAAACAACCCTTCCCCTGTTCAAATGTACTGCTGGCTGTGACTGTGGACTACAAATCCCAGAGACACCTGGAAGCAGGAAAAGGAAGTGATGAGAAACCCTGAAGAGTCCTACTGCTGTAAGTCTGGACTGCAAATCCCAGAGACCGGGGGGCAACAGGAAAAGGAAAGGAACACACAGGCAGAGAGATGAGCTCTATCCCTCCACGGCTTCTGGCCTAAGCCACTGCAGGCATGTGGCTGCATTTCCTGAATCAAATGTTCACTTCTGTTTCAATTTAATCTCTGCATCTTAGACTAGCCTGCAAAGACTGAATCGATTCAGCCTCAGGCTTTTTGACTGTCTGTACTTAGCCAGGATGGGTAAGATTGAGTGCAGGAGAGACCAGAATCATTAGTCAATTGGTATGAGTGTGCAGGTATATAACAAGGGGAGAAATTAGGATAACACCTACACTAGATGTGAAGTGGATGAAACTAACTGAGAACACCGAGTCAGAGAATTCAGTACTGTTTTTTCCCCACTCTACCTATTCCTGTCAGTTATTCCAGTTTTTCTTGCTGAAGGGGAAGAGCATGGAAGACAAGAATGCTCTTATTTAATTTACACCACCAGCAATTTCTCTTAGCCCCACCAAAGCCCTTTTTTGTGAGATGTTCCATTTCTTCCTGTGCACATATGATCAGCCCACTGGCTCTGACCCCCGCATGCAGGGAAATGATCCTCTGAATCTTCAGGTCTCAAGGAAGTAATCTTACAAATCTAGCTTCTCAGGTGAGCTTTTAAACCTAACACCATCTCCGTTTACATCAAATGGGAATTGGATTGCTTCTTTGGCAGAAAGCTGTGGATACAGAGATAGTTGCCATCAAACTCTGACACACATATTCAGATCCCTAAGGAGTTAAGAAAAGGAAAAGGAGTCTGATATAGTGAGGAAAAGAAATATCAGTCTGAATATAGTCCTGGCCAACAGTCTGTTTCTGTTGAGTCATCTTGTGTAAATATAAGAAACTTAATCCTCTTGCAGAATTTGTAGAAGAGAGACCTACTGCCAGAGATGCATGTCCTGAAACATTGCTATTTGTAGGCTGGAATCCTTACAGGCCACATTGTTGTTAAGTAATTAATATATTTATGGACTGTCTTGTAGTTAAACAGATGGTTGATGATGTTGGCACTTAGTAGTAAAAATATTTCTCTGAGTCTTTTTATCTTCAGAGCTATGGGGACAGGAGCCAGGTAATAGATACTACAGCAGTTGTGTCCAGTGCTGACTTGGCTCATTGTGTTGCAGTCTAGCACTCTTCAGACTCTCTCTGAGTTCTGTTTGTGGAGCCTGCTGTTTGAAATAACTGTGCAATGATCCATAGTACCCTGCATTTGAGTATCAGGCTGTTATGTCTTCTGCAGTACAATACTGCATCAGAGGATAAGCACATGATGTTGGGCATCCAAGTAGGAAGGATCATAGTCCATGCCAGGATATACATGCTTTCAAGTTTGACCTAAGAAGCAATGAAAATAATACGAATAGGACAGGATCCCCAAAGAAAATTAGATCCCCAAAGAAGCATGCACAAGTTTTCATCTGTTCATGGAAGTAGAAATTCTTAAGAATTACAATGGAAATTCAGTGAAACCTGCTATAGTCAAGACTGCAGAACAGTTTCCTTTTTTATCAAGTTGATAGCATGTAAAAACAGAAAGACAAACCACATTTCAGACTTCCCTAGTAACAAGAGGAGGGAAAATTCAATGTAAACCTCATTTAAAAAAATGCTTGCAAGTCATCTGTAATTTATTATGGTTTGTAGATCAGTTAGCAATCCTTAGAAGAAAAGATGCAAATCATTATTATTGTACAAAGATTTTGGTCAAATTCTTTGCTGTGCAACTCCACTATTTACATTACGTCAGCAAAAAATCTGGGACGTTTCTAGATATTGCAAAATGGACAGATGGCATTATTTGCAAGAGATCAGCTATAATAAGTAATGCACATGCTTGAATATGCATACAACCTAAACTTCTTAGAGTACTTTACATACCCATCTGCTTATATTTAAAAATAGTATAAAATGTTTAAAGGTAATTCTCAGATTTATTGTGGTCTTTTGGACAAGCTAATGTACTATTATTCACTTGCCCAAATGAAAAAGGAACAAAAGATATGCAAAAAGTGGAGATAATTCAACATGCAATGGAATTATGAAGAATTTATAAACACATGATAGAGCAAGGTCAATTACAATGGTTTAGTAAAAGGTAGTCAAAGTATGACCCAGAATCAACAAATGATAGATATTTCACTAGTGCCAAAAGATATACAAAAAGTTCTAACTTTGAATCAAAGAATACCACAAATTTCTACATAAATGTTAAGGATACCAATGAATTGAAGTCATTTCAATAAAATTAGATCCTCGGGAAGACTAAAACAGGCAAGGGTCTAAATACTCTAAGTTTGGGTTGGTGGGTGAACCAAAATTAATCATCTGTTGCTATGCATGTTCAATCTCATCTTAATCACTTTTTTAAAAATTAATTCTCAACTTTGTCCAAAACAGCTCATTTAAGTGAGGCATCGTGTAAACAAAACATTTTGATTTATCATATATTAACTGTCATAGAGTCATAGACTGTAAGGCTGGAAGGGACCTCAGAAGATCATCAGGTCCAGACCCCTGTACAAGGCAGAAAAGACAGTTGGGGTCAGGTGACCCCAGTAAGATGACTATCCAGTCTCCTCTTGAAGATTTCCAGGATAGGTGATTGCACAACCTCTGGGAGGGAGCTTATTCCACAGTCTGGACACCCTAACTGTGAAGAAGTTTCTTCCTAATGTTGAGCCTTCCAGGAGTTTTTGGCCCTTACTCCTGGTTCTCCCCAAGAGCACCCTGGCAAACAGCTGTTCACCAAGCTCCTGATGTACTCCCCTGACATAGGGGTAAACTGCTACCAAGTCCCCTCTCAGCCTTCTCTTTTTTCAAGCTGAAGTGCCCCAGGTCCCTCAGACTTTCCTCGTATGCAAGCCTCTAATCATATGGGTGGCTCTTCTCTGGACTCTCTCAAGTTGTACCACATCATTGTTAAAGTGTGGCACCCAGAACTGGAACTGTGTATCTGAATACAGGCTAACATCCACATTTACTTTATCTGGAAGAAATGTATAAGGGTCACTATTAGATCAATGTTACCTCTCCCACAGAATTACTGCACACTGGTTGTATCAAAGACAAAATAGAAAGTCTAAGGGAACTGTGGATTTATTCTGGTACAGTAGGCAGTGGGCATTAGGGCTAAGTCCAGAGAGTTAAAAAGTCCAAGGCTGAATCAGTTCATTCTTTGCAGGTTAGTCTACGCTGTGTAAATTGAACTGATAAGCAAGTGAACAGCCATTCACTTTAGATTCCAGAAATGCAGCCACATGCCTGCAGTGGCACAGGCCAGAAGCCAGGGGGTGCTAGAGCACACCTCCCTGCTCCACTGGAGCAAATAGCTTGGGCCAAGGCTATCCTGCCCACCCTTCAAGGGTAGGTTTGTGGGGAAGGTGCAAAGCATCCAGGGATGCTTGGGGACTGTGAGTTAACTTGAATCTGGATGGGATCTGGAACAGAAGTTCATTAAACTGATTTAATCTAAATCAATTAAGTCTGATACTACATCCAGGTTTATCTTAAACCAATTTTCGCCATTTTGAAAGCAGTTTTGTGCACTGAATTTCTGTTGTGTTACAGATTTGAACTGGTTTCCAGTCACTTATACTGGTTTATATATAATTTCTGTCCCTAGTCTAGATGTACCATTTGCACTCTGGTATGGTAGGAGGACTAGATCCTGGAGTAGATGGCCCTGGTTTGTTCTGTATGAAGATTCCTATATTCATTTTTTAAATTGCTGATATTTTCCAGCTAACCAAAGTAGAATTTCCAAATAGTAAGCAACAGTAATCACATTTTATGTGAGAAATTTAAGGCTGAAAGAAGTCACTACTTAAATATTTGTTTGTTCTTCTAAACCCTAGCATGTCAAAAAGTTCTTAGAAGATAATTGTGTGTTAAATACATGTACATAGAGGGATAGTTAATTGCATTTATTTCAATTTGTTACAAAATGATAACAAGAGTTCTAGAGTCACAATTTTGAGACAAGGAAATTTCTGGTTACTTAAATCCTTGGTATGTGCTTTTTGGGTGTGTCCACACATGCAGGCACATGCGCTTGCAGCAGCTCAAACAGGAGCAGCACAAATTTGTGCCAGAGATTTTTGCCTCAGCACACATGCCTGAACATGCACTTTGTTGTGGGGCAAGTTGTGCCACCTGGGGCAAACTGGCCCCCCCCCAGCTCCTCTCGTATCTTCAGCCAGAGGGAGCTGAATGAAGGCTGGGGCCAGTACCTGTGCTGCCCCCAGCAGTATGAAAAGCTGCCCTGGTGAGCAGCTTAGGGCTACTTGGTCTCAAGAGCTTTTGAGGCCTGGCCAGTTGCCATGTGGGAGGTACTAGCCCCCCATGCCAGCTGGACTGCTGCAGCAGCCCCAACCTAGAGTGGCCCCTGTACCCTCTACCCACTGTAGCAGTCTTGCAGTGGGGGCTGCTGCCCGGCTGTGACCTGCTGCCACCTACAACAGCATCTGCCCCCTTGGACCTGCAGCCCCATGTCTGCACACCTGCCCGAACTGGACAGAGACCACATGGATGCCTGGGCTGTGGCATGGCACTGTAGCAGAGCCATTTGCACCTTTGGGCCAGCTGCCAGTGAGCTACGGCTGCACAGCTGGCTTTTGTGCGGCACTGCTGCCATGTGTGCCCCCACCCTGCCATCTGGGCAGCTATCGCCTAGAAGATGTTCTCAGTGTGGTGGCCTGCTTTGAACTGTCAAAGCATGTCCTCCTGGCCCCAAATGGCCAGGAGGTCAGCCACCTCATCTGCTCTCCAGCTGGGTCCTAGGTGCCAGCCCTGAGCAGGCTCCTCTTCCTGGTATTCCCTATTTAAAAACTGCAAATTCTCTGATAAAAAATCCCAAATTTACTCTTTTAAATACCCCAAAATCCATGTTGTTCCACAATTCAAACAAAAGACTATTAGATGTGTGTGTGTGTATATATATACATAGAGAGAGAGAGAGAGAGCACAGAGATTGATCAGTTGGGTAATGTTTTATTGATATATTTACAATGTTAAAGCAGTTTGGAAGCCTACCAGTGCCTCTATCATCATAATAAAATAATTTCTAACTATCTCTATGCTTTAATGTTTGCTTTTGGTTTTCATATCATAGAAAAATCAGAGTTCCACCAGGATGTGGGGACTGTTGCCCCTGCAGCCACAGATCCTGCCAGCAGGTCTCATCCTATCTGGCAGCTGGGCACACTGGGTGTGTGATGGGAGGATGTGGGGTTTGCAGGAAGGGTGTGGGAAGGAGTGTGGGAGGATAGAAGT
>NW_017729025.1:97385357-97391928 GCF_001723915.1 Gavialis gangeticus
TGAGGGGGGATGTAGGGTTTGTGGAGGGATCTGATGGGGGGCCTCCACATGCCTCCCCCCAACCCCTGTGGTGCATAGCCCCCAGTGCTGGTAGCAACATCCAGCTAGGCCATAGGTATAGGCCTGCAGCCATGCATCACCTCCTGAGCCACATGGAGAACAGGCCTGGCCCGACCCAGCCCGCTCCACCCTGCCAACACATGCCTTTGGACAGGAGCTGCATGTGGTGGCAGGAGCCTTCCTTGTCCTGTCCAAAGGTGCACACTAGCAGGGTGGCCTCGGTCAGGGTGGACTGGGCCTGTTCTCCATGTACAGACTGCAGAACCCGGTTGGCTGCTGCTGCCAGCACAACGGGGAGAGGGGGGCGGGATATGGTGACCCTCCCTCAAAACTGCCCACAAACCCCATACCCACCCACATACCCCAGATCCCCGCCACACCCCACAACTCTCCACACACCCCACATCCCCCCACACACCCACCCACACACCCCACCAGAACTACACAGCCTGCCCACCCCAAGTCCCTGCTTACTCAGGATAGTGCCTGGCGCCATGCCACAGCCTCGCGCCACTCCTGTTTGCCCCACACACTGAGGCAGCATGCTAAGGCAGCAGAAGCACCATAGAGATGCTTTGGCCATATGCCAAAGCACTGCTGGAGGACCCAGCATCCACTTGCCTCAGGGAACACTACAGGACCATTCCCTGTGCTGTTTTTTTTCCAGGTGGGTTTTTTTGGGGGGTTTTTTGTTGATACCTGGGAATCCAGGTATCAAATTTAGAGCCTGCACTGCAAATATACAGCATGCGGAACATTTTTTAGTTCTTAGCATACCTCTTACAGCATCTCAAACCAGTTGTGCACTCATCTAGATGTGCCTTTTGAGATCAAAGAAATGGCTCACTCAGCTCTTCCTATGGCATAGTAATTAGACTGAGTACTGGTGCCTGCCAGATTTCACCTCACAGCCACCAGTTACAACTACTAGCTAAGAGCTTAGATGCATGCTTTCAAAAGTATGTATATGCCTAACACCTCTTTAAGTGCATCGTTCCCATTGAAATCAGTGGGTATCTTTTACACACGCTCCAGAGTGGAGGTGGGGGGGCTTTAATTAGAGTAACTCTGAGAGCCACTCCAATCAAAGCACCCAAAGCATCACATATATTTAGCGTCCTGTGCTTCAAAATGGCAGCAGGTGTGCTTTAAGGCTTGTTTGACAAGTTTTTAAGTGCCCCCACCACCATTTGAAGCATGGGGACGCTAAATACACATGACATGGAGACTGCTGGAGTATGCTAATTAGCATGCATTGGAGCAGACACCCGACACATGTGTAGGTACCCAGTGAGTCAAGCACTTCAGTACCATTGTAGATCTGGTCTTCCATCACTTGTGAAAATTTATGCTTAAAATGACGTTCACCCCCAAATTGATCATGCAGTGCATTAATAACTAGAGACAGGAATCAAAAAATGAAATTAAGCTGCCTAAACCTGAGTTGGGTTTTGTCTCATGTAAGCATTTGCGCAGGTAGCTGGAGGTAATTAAGTCTGGGTGGAGCTGGTGACATTGGGAGGGGTTGGCAGGTGTGCAGGCCAAGAGGGTAAAAATAGCCTGGTCAGGGGGTAAAAATTCCACAGTAGGGCTGTGCAAAATGGCACCATTCCATTTTGACTTGTGTTTTGACATTTCAACGGAACAGCATTTTGTTTCAAATTTTGTTTCGATTCGAAACTGCTGTTCCATTTCATTTAATTGAAACAGTTTCGCTGTTTCAACACTTACAATATTTCACCCATAGGCTATAATGGGGAAGCTTAAAACAGCCTATAACTTTGTCATTTCTGGCCTGATTTGGATGAAACTTGCAGGAATAGTAGCCCCTTCTGCGGGCATGAAGCCTGCCAAGTTTCAAGGAGATAGGTGGAAGGGTTTCGGGGAAACTGCACCTCAAGCTGTGGACAAGCAAAACTCATGACATGGGTGACACTGTGTGCGTGTGTTAAGGCTCAGCAAGGTGAAAACTGTAGGCATCCTAGCTCCTGCTGAGGCCATGAAGCCTGGCAGCTTTCAAGGAGATAGGTGCAGGGGCTTCTGGGTTCTGGGGCCCTGCACCTCTGGCTGCTGACAGGCAAAATTTGTGACATGGGTGCTTGTGGGACTTTGTCTGTCTTGGGGCACAACAGGGTGAAAACTGCAGGCCTGCTAGGCCCTGCTGCGGCCACGCAGCCTGCTGGCTGCCAAGGAGATAGGTGCAGGGAAAGTCTGGGTTCTGGGGCCTTGCAACTCTAGCTGCTGACAAGCAAAAACTTGTGACATGGGTGGGTGACACTGTGTGTGTTAAGGTGCTCAACTGACACCAACGCAGAAAGCAGGGCAATTCAAACAATGCAGCCTTTTATGGAGTTTTTCCATCCCTCCCCCAGAGCACTGGGATTGGAAGGGACCTCAGGAAAGGATGACAGTCACTGGCTAGCTACACAGTCAATAATGAGAGTACTCCTTCCCCCTCCCTCTCTTTACTTTAGTTTCTGTTTCCCTGCAGGCAAGGCCAGCTTGAGGTTCAAAACTTGAAACATTTCGAAAATTTCAAAACGTTTCGAGTTGCCTCATTTTGTTTCAAGGCTGTTTCGAAATTCTCTGTTTCATTTCAATTTTGCTGTTTCAAGCTCAGAATGAGTCGAAACAGCATCGAAACAAAACTGCCAGCGAAATTTCACGCAGCCCTACTCCACAGCCTCAGGGCTGTGAAGAGTGGCTGGGCTTCCTAGTGCTGGGGCTGTGCTGGGGATGCATGTAAGCATTCATTAGGCCAGGTTAACCCTTATCTGCCGAGAACTAACTTTAGATCTGGTTCATCATTTCTGGGGTTACCTAAGCTCTGTGAATGCTTGCACAACCAGCCATTTAGATCACCCAAAGTTTGGTTAGGGCAATCTAAATGTAACACTTATATATGCCCCTACAGTACAATCAATTTAATAGCAACATTATGAAAAAAAATAGGGGCCATGTCTACACAAGATGCTAACCATGCAGATGTTACTGCACAGTCATTTAGAACTTGTATAAATAAGTATAAACAAGTACTAAATGACCGTGCAGTAACTGCAATTACTGTGCAGTTGTGCTGAGGAACAGCTTTTTTGTGATGCTTACTGCACAGTAGCTTGTGACTATTGCACAATAGTGTCACATCACGTTTTCTGCCACGCAACACTACTGCGCAGTAGTCTTGGGCTACTGTACACTCAGTATCTTGTGTAGACACAGCTAGGATCTAAATGAATCCTGTATCTAAATGAAACTATGGAAAATCAAAATGGACAGCTTTATATGTAAGTGCATTAGAAGAATTAGAGAATTAGGGAATCATCATAGCAGCAATGTTAGTTTGATTGGAGAAGGAGGAGGATACAGTTTTTCTGACCTCCTCAGGGTATTGCAATTGGGAACATCTTCAAACCATTACAGCTTAATCTACCACTCCATTTATAATAGCATAGAAAAGATTTGATACTTCAGTGACAAATAGTCAGTAAAAAGTCTGATATTCCCAAACTTTTCTGTGGAAATTGACAGGAAGTAGGTAAGGATACAGAGAGCTATCATAACCACAAAACATGATTCTAACAATGACAACAACAAAAGTGAATGCTTCTCTTCTCTCTTTTTAGTCTCTGCATTTACCAAGAAGCCAAAGACAACAGAGGCAACAACAGGAGGTTCAGCTATCTTTGAGGCAGAGACAGAAAAAGCTGGCATCAAGGTGAAGTGGCAGCGAGCTGGTGCTGAAATTACTGAAAGCAAGAAATATATCATCAAGTCTGAGGGGAACAAGCATTCACTGACTATCAATAACATTGAAAAAGATGATGATGTGACATATGCTGTAATTGCAGGGAGTTCCAAGGTCAAATTTGAGCTCAAGGTCAAAGAACCAGGTACAGTGCCTCTAAGATCACTATATTTTCCTAGTACTGCCAACCATATCTTCAAAAATCATGAGTTAGGCCCATGAAAATGATACTTAAAATCATGAGATTTTAAAATTAATAAGTGTTATTTTATTTTGATTTGCTGTCTGGTTTACACTTGCTTCAGGAGTTGCGGGGATGGGGAGAGGGGAATGCTTTAATTAGAGCAGTTCCACTGCCATTTTGAAGTGTGGGGATGCTGATACACAAGACACAGAGGCTGGCTGGAGCACAGTAATTACCATGATCCAGCAGACTCGATTAATTGCTGTAATTACAGTGCATTGGAGCAGCCTCTGGGCTCATGTACATGCATCCTTAGTTTTTATGGTTCATATCTTCAAGGTTTTTCCTGCAACCCTGAGAGCTAGAAATGAAGTTTTTAAATAAAAACTGAGATTCTCCCATGATTCCAGAATGTGGAGTTTTAAGAAACAGGAAATATAGCAAAACTTTTATAAAATCTCTAAGAGTTAACAACTTATTTCAAATGTGTTGTAGATATAGATAAAAGGAGTTAATGTGTTCCCTTTAATTAGCCTGCAAGCCACTTGCTAAAGGCTCAGGCTTCAAGAGGAACTTTGCAGGGACGGTGAGTAATTTACATATTATCATAGGCATTTCTGTGTCACCAGTGTATCTGGGTGCATGACACTAGCTTAGACTGGAAGTGGAAAAATCTCTCAGATATAGGCAGCTAATATCTTGTGACATCTTATTACAACAATACTTTAATAGGATAGATGGGGAAAGCAGTGAAAATAAACTAAGATCAGTGATTCTAAATGCATTTTGAGCTTTCCTCACCCCTCTCCTTTACCCAAAGTTCACAAATCTCTGTCAAAATCTGTACCTCCTTCTCTGTCCACACTGTTGCAAGGCCTTAGCTCAGACCAGATTTTTTCTCCTACCACTGTTCATTTTGCTAACAGTAACGTGGCCTTCGTGAGGTCTTCTGACAGTCTTAAAGACACTTTTAGGCATTTTTAGCAGTGTGCCTTCTCTGTAGAGATATTATGTTCCAGATAAAAACAGAGTGGATGACTGGTTTTAGGCTACTTAGGACTCTGTAGATAATAACTAAATTTCATCTTGCAGCTCACCAGCAGCCAGAGATGTGTAATGTGATCTTGCTGACTTCCTCACTTTGGAGGTGAACAGCTGTGTATTAACCAGCAAACATTTTCTGATGGTATCTGAAGTCAGTCCCAGGTGGAGCTTGTTATAGCAGCCATGCTTACAAATAACAAAGACACAGAAGCGGTAGGGTAGAAGTGTTCTTGTAGCCATGATGGTCCAGGGAATATGCAAGAATCAAGGGATTTTTGGTCATATCTTTTATTAGATCAACTGTATAGTTGGGAGAGATGCTAGGCAAGCTTTTGGGCCCAAAATGCTTTTCCTCAGGTCTGAGAAAGAATCAGATACATTCTAAGCTAAATAAATAAATATTACGTAAATAAGTAAAAAAAAAAATCTTATGCATAGGCTAATTGTTTATCAAAGATCATATCGAACAAAATTGTGTTTTTCATCCTAACTTTTACTTACATCACAGAAGACAAAGGATAGAAAAGCATTAAACAAATTATCTTTAAAATTCTTCCTGTCAAAACTGTTGTTTAAAATGTCAGATACCAGCTCTTTGATCAGCAGAGTTCCATGCTTAAGATAGGAAGGGATGCCTGCTCCTGCAGTGTTACAAGTAGAGTAGAATGACAGAGAAGTCCCTTTTTAAGATGTACAAGAAAATAGCTGAGCCCTGTGCATTTCTTAATGTTCAGTATTGGAAGGCATAACTTTCTCAGGTATAGCCAATAATAACAGGGCTTTCTCTAACCTTGCTTTGCCTTTCTTTCCAGAAAAGTCTGAAGCAGTCCTTCCTACTGAAGCTTCTTCTGCCTCAGCTGTCTTAGGCGTAGACTCTGCTCCAGCTGTTACAGGTTCACCTCCACCACCAACAGACAGCATCCAGAAATCAGGTAAAAAGAACTGATGGTGGGGCGAACCATAGTTCATGCACTGAAAGAAAGAATAGGAACAGGTTAGCCCAACAGCCATGGTACAGGGAACAGTAGCTGAAGATGACCACAAGTGATAGTCCTCACTGAAGTGGGAAAAGAAGCCTCAAGGAAACAGAAAATGTCTGAGTGGAGAAGAATGATGTGAGAAACACTGAACCGATGTAAAGGATTCTCTGCACAGGTTAGGAGAGAGGCAAATGCGGAAAGCAATAGTTAATAATATCACATTTTTATTTCAGTTCCAACTAGTGAAATTCAGCCAGAACTACCTCTGGATCCTATTGGGCTCTTTGTAACCCGGCCTCAAGATGGAGAAGTGTCTGTTGGTAAGTACATGGTCTGACCCAACTAATATTGTAAACTGCACTTACTATGTGAATCTATATTTATCTTGTCACATATCATATTATAGCAGTGCTGTAACAGAAATACTAAACATCACTTAGAGCCTCATCTTAAAACCCTTCTTTGTAGGTGGAAACATCACATTTACTGCCATTGTGGCAGGTGCCAGCCTACTGAAGAAGCCATCAGTAAAATGGTTCAAGGGAAAATGGATGGATT
>NW_017729025.1:97396928-97402500 GCF_001723915.1 Gavialis gangeticus
ATCATATAATAGCAGTGCTGTAACAGAAATACTAAACATCACTTAGAGCCTCATCTTAAAACCCTTCTTTGTAGGTGGAAACATCACATTTACTGCCATTGTGGCAGGTGCCAGCCTACTGAAGAAGCCATCAGTAAAATGGTTCAAGGGAAAATGGATGGATTTGGGAAACAAAGTGGGGACCCATCTCCAGCTTCATGACCACTATGATAGAAACAACAAGGTACAACCAGCAAAGCAGAGTTCTTGGTAACCACTAACTTTTTACCTGGAGAGAGGGAGCTTTTCCTAGTATCAACATAGGTTAATAAGTTGCCCCAAATTGTGCAAACTATTCTAGTCCTGGATACAGACACATCCTGAGGACTTAGACAAAACAGAGGCACTAAACAAATGCCATCACTCTTTGTGTCCATGAGGAAATGATAAAGGATTTGAAAGATAAAGGCTTCCTCAACTAAATATGTTATAATGGTAGCAGTGAATAACACCCAGACTGATAATGATAATAATAATAATAATAATGATTAAAAAACATGATTTTTTAAAAAGGGTATAAACTATCATTCTTCAGCATATAAACTACATTTTAACTAATGGGTGTTAGGAATAAAAATTTCTTCTAGGCAGCTTATTTCATAACTGCCTACTGCCAGGTTCCTTGCACCTTCTTCTCAAGTACTTCATATTAGCTGTTGTTTGCAATAGGATATTAAATTAAACTGACCCTTGTGGCCAATCTAATATGGTAATTTCTGTGTTCTTATTGTGTAATTATCATTATAGAAATGTTCAGACAACCACCCATTAGAACAGAAATTGGTTTAGGCATGGAAACAAAGTAACTATCACAAATAACAAAAAGTCCATTTTTACAGTAAAATTAGTCTGTACTGTGTGATCTCTTGCCCAAAAATAAACAGATAGTTGGAACACAAAGAAGCCAGTAGTTTCTTCCTCTCTAAGGAGAATATCCTAACCCAGTTTTAAAATATATTCATTTATGTGTGTGCATCAATACTGCTCTCTACTGGATGCAATATAACAGACATGTCTGTATATAAATTAATCCTGCTGACTGAATTGGTGGAATTGCTGCATTAGCCATAGATAGACATATATTTTCTGGAGATGGAGGTTCTGTTTCTGTTGAAGCTACTCATGCAGTTACTGCATCTGATGACTGTGTTGCTGTATGTAAGCAGCTGCCAGTTAGAACAGCAGAATTTACTGCTACCAACATGTCATCCCCTAGAAAATGTGTACTGATAATGTCTTTCAGCCATTTTACTTTGATTTGAGAAAAGTAAGCTTTCTGGCAACAATCTAGCCTGGCATTAGAGAAGGTCAGAGTTGCATATTCTGGAAATAAACTGATTTTTCAGTGGATGGAGAGTTATATTATGTTTCACTTTTTCTCTATCACTCATCATGTTCTATTTTGCTATATTTGTATTATATCTATACATCTCTTTGGTTGCTTGCAGACATTATAAACAAAAACAAAAAGCCCCGCACTTTACTGGAAGCAGCAACACAATATTTCCACTCAGCTCTGCAGCGTCTGTAAAGATCGGGCACATCAGCTGATTCAGTCAGCTATTAAATAGAAGTCTTAAAAAAGCCCTACTAAAGTGCCCAATCTCTACAGATGTCAGGTGAGCTGGGTTGAAGTAACGTGCTGCCAGTTTTTGGCATGTGTGGGGCTCAGCATGGGAATGCACCAAGTTTAAAGTAAAGCACCAGTTTTTTGTTTGTTGGGGGGGGCGGGAGTTATGTCTGTGAGCATCCTTTTATCCTTTATTTTTCTAACTTCCTTTTGTGGGTTGGTCTGTTTTTCTAGGTTTACATTTTTGAAATGCAAATAATTGATGCAAAAATGACATATGCAGGGGGGTACAGATGTGAGGTGTCTACTAAGGACAAGTTTGATAGCTGTAACTTCAACCTTATTGTCAATGGTAAGCCAATATTATCAGCACTGTAACTTTTTAAATACCTTGCTAAACTAGGTTTTGGCCCCACTCTTCTTTCCATACAGAGCAACCTTTTTCCTTTACATAGAGCAGCCACCAGTAGAGGGTGTATGTTTCAGATACTGGCAGAGCTGTGTGAGCCCAAGACGAAATACAGATATTCAAAAAGCCCCTGGCAGAAAGCTCTCTATCGCACTTTACTTAAAGTGCTATAAGTTAGAGTGTGTTCCAACCAAACAGACATGCACTGTTCCGTGGGGTAGGGGCAGAGCTCAGTGCCTGTTTGCCCTGGCCAAGGCCAGCAGGCAGGAGGCACTCCCGCATGCTTCCCAGGAGTGCCCCCCCCCCACTGCTGGGGACTGTCAGCAGTGGATGGGGGAGAAGGGGGCCCATGTGGCAGGGGAGAAGGGAGCCCCCCCTCAGACCCCAGCCAGCAAGTTGTGGGGGACCCTCATGGTAGGGAGGCTCCCTTCCCCCAACTGAGCCAGCAACAGCAGCACAAGTTCCCTGTGCAACTTTTTGCACTCTGGGAGGGGGGGTGGGAAAGGAGCCCCCTGCTGGGTAGCCTCTTCCCCACAATTTCCCAGGTTAGGCTCTGGTAGGGGCAAGGCTGGGCCCACACCAAAGCAGGGCCTCCTTTTCCACCATACCCCACTGCCTCCAGAGTTCTTGGCATGGTGAAAAGCAGTGTAGGAAACTTGTGCTGCTGCTTGTTGCAGCTGGGGGAAAGGAGCCCCTCTGGCTGGACTGTGGTGCACCATGGGGCCAGGGCAGCTGCAGGGACAGAAACCCCCTTTCCAGCTTTCCCCCCTCCCCCCCGCAGCCAGGCTGTCTCTCAAGGTTTGCTGGGATCAGAAGCTGTAAGTGACAGCTGAGGGGGTGGGGCCAGCCTGGCACAGGCAGAACAGGCAAGCTCTGCCAGAGGTGAGCACGCTGCCCTGCAAGGGGCCTCTGGGATGTTGGCAAATGCGACCTAGCTTAACACATGATGGATGTGGCATCTATGTTCAAAAAAGTGCTCTAACCTAAAGCACTTTAGTCTGATAGCACATCCACCAAGGGTTAACTTGGAGTATGATCTGCCATTTTTAAAGTGCTTTAAGTGCCATGAACATCTGTTCTGTTATGGCTGTAAAGCACTTTCTGCTCATTTAATGCATGTTAAGTGTAATGTCTGTACCCAGCCTAAGACAGTAGAAATGCTACAGATTAGAATACAGATGTAGTAGAATAGAGATGCAACAGGGCTGCAGGTTGAGGAATGAACAGTACAGTGTAATTCAAACCAGAACTGAGGTGCATTGAAAGATCAACATAAAGAGATCAGGGGAAGATTATTCTACATTATCTTTGGCTTTATCCTGACCTCAATCTCATATTTTCATGAGCATTTAAATCAGTAAAATTAGAAAAAAATGCTGAGAATAAACTAGCTTGCCAAAGGCTCAGTACCTCAGTGTGGAAATATGAAAAAAAGGGGGAAAAATAGAAAAGTTCAGAAGATTGATACTCCTATCACTTCCTTTCCTCCTGTCAAATTTAAGCCCTGCAGAAGCTTCTGGAACTATAAAATTGCCAGAAGATTAGCTGCCTAACTTTACAAGGTGTTTATGCTAAGCACTAATGTGTTGCCCTGAAAACAGATGCATTGTAAAAGCTTACGAGTGATTAAAGGAAATATATTTATCTATCAATTTATATTTACTGTAAAATAAGTTACCAAGAATTTTGCTAAAACAGTGCAGACATCATCAACCCTAACTCCTCTTTTCTGCTAAAGTAGGGGTGTCAAGCTTGTTAGGTATTCTGCTAAAGCCCCATGAACTGAATCTGGACTGCAGGGTTTCCTGCAGGCTGATCAAGTTGGCAGGGCTTCCCATGAGCCACAGGACCTGCAAGCAGTGGTGGTAATCCCCACAGCTGCCCAAACCACTGTTTCAGCTCAGCTTCAGAACCCACGGTGTTAACATCTCTGCTACTCACCCCCTCTATTTCTGTACCGGCAACCTTGATGGGTAATGGGGCAAACAAACAAATGGTATTAACTTTCTATGTATCACATGCTGGAACAACAAGCCCTCAGGCCAAATCTGGTCCATGGAGGTGGGTGCTGCATCCCACAAGATGCCCTGTGTGCCAGATGAGCCACCTTCGCAGGCTCGACCCAGCTGGTGGGCTCTTTGTTTGACACCCCTGTGCTAAAGGATAACAACAGCTTAAACCTGAAGAGCTGCACAGGCAGAGATTGCCTACAAATGTATTGAATCAGGACTGCCGACACTTGAAGCTGCACAGGTTAGCTGTAACACACAGGATAGTGCAGAGATTGCAACTCTGGAGAGACTTTCTGTGAGTGGTGGTTTGGCAGCACACACTGTCTTACAAGGGAAAGTAAGCAATCTCTTAATATATAACTTCCCAGTTAGACCCTCTGCATGCCTCTACTATTCAAGGGAATTTATCTTTTGCCTCCAAAGGATGGATAACAGTTTATTAAATCTATTAAATTATTATATAAAATTATTAAAATTACTGGTATTATATTATTAACATTATTAAAATTTGGCCCATCTTTAACAGGTTTTAACTGAGGGTTTCAATGCTTTTGTGAGGTCAGTATTCTAGCCAAATTTTAGAGACAGTTAATTGAAGCATCAAGAAATTAAGATGAATTTCCCACCCCGAAATAGAATTCAGAACCCCTTGTATTAACCATTGGGTTCCAGTCACTAGGGCATATTTTTGAAGGTATGTAGGGTAAATTCAATGAGGGCAATTGTGTAAATACCTTTTAAAATTTGGCCTGAAATGATACTTAAAATAAAGAAGTTTGAAAAAAATGTTTGAAACTAAAATGGCTTAAAAAGAAAAACCACCATGTCTCACTTAGAACTCTCTTCCTGCTCCCCTTTTCCTCTGCATGCCATACTAGAAACACCAGCAGCTGGAGATACAGATATTCGAACAACTTTCCGACGCATGTAAGTACCTGCAGTAAGTTCTCGTGTAGATCGGTTGTGTAAGAAATACTTCATAAGTATTTCTATAGTTAAAATGTCAAGCTTGAGTTCTAGAGATCATCTAAGAGAGATTACGCTCCTAACTACAACTGTCTCTGTCTCCAATCATTTAACACACAGGTGATATTTTTTTTCCAGAGTATGAAAAGAGCATTTCAGATGCAGACTAATATTTAAGCTGATGATTCTGTGTTACTCCCTGCCATGGTATGGACCAATCTGAGAATTCAAATGGGTTTTAAGACACAGTCACGAGACAGGATCTGAAGTTTTGGCATAAATGTTAAAAACAGCATTTAGTTAATAATAATAATAACAACATAATTAATTTTATTTCATTGTATACCTGTTTTGTAAGTTTATTAACTGACATGGAGACACTGAGACTTTCATAGTTTCTAGGGTCGGAAGGGACCTAAGCAGATCATCTAGTCCGCCCCCCTGCCGTGGCAGGAAAGAGTACTGGGGTCAAACAACCCCAGCAAGGTGTTCATCTAACCTCCTCTTAAAAACCCCCAGGGTAGGAGCCTGCACCACTTCTCTTGGAAGTTGGTTCCAGATCCTAGCCGCCCTGAC
>NW_017729025.1:97402791-97407191 GCF_001723915.1 Gavialis gangeticus
TGCTCGTAAAGCCATGCCAGGGGTCCTGCAATGACCTCGGCCAGCTCCTTTAGAACTCTAGGGTGGAGATCGTCTGGACCAGCTGACTTGAATACGTCCAGTCCCTCCAGAAGGTCCTTAACTAGTTCCTCACTAACCCTTGGCCCAGGTGTGCCTCCCCTGGGGCCCGAGGGGGGCCCAGCAGAGAGGTGGCTGTTCTTTGAATATGTATGAATGATCAGATGAATACACCTCAGAGTTATAGGACATTGCATAGGTTTTGAAAAATGGCCATTTTTCCCATGTTTAAAATAAGGTCTCAATTGAGCCAGAGCCTTTATCGATAAAGTTATTAAAGTTTACTTTAAAGAGCCATTACAGATTTTTGGTAAAAGGTAGTCAGTAGTAACATGCAACTTTACTCATCATGGAATACTCATTCTCCTTTGGTATAAATCAGAGGTCTCCTCTCCTCTCTCCAAAACTGTGAATAAAAACTCCATCCTAATTTCTAGCAATAATTATAGACAGCCATCCAGAATAATATAGCTTGTTTCTTTAGGAATCTTAGAATATTCTTGGTGCTACCCATAGCTACAGTGAAATTTACCACTCTAGCACTAATCTGCACCTGAAACCAATTTCCTTAATGCAGGAGAAGACCCAGCACAGTCACCTGTCTATGCTTTTCCACATAAGAGCTATTTTTATATGAGATTGTTTTTACATTCCACTCCTTCACAAGGAACAAAAAAAGGCTTGTGGAATTTATCTATAATAGTAATCATGGAATCCAGGGTGTGAGCAACTGTCAGTTCTGTTGTGATGTAGGGTATTTCCAACTTCACTGAAATTCACTATTGCCAGGCCTTTATTGCCCTTTCTTCAGGGTTGAATTTCTCTCTTGGTTAGCACAGTAAAGGAACAACTTTGGAGTTGTCCAGTGTGAGTGCAATGATGGCAAAAAATCTTACCAAATATTTGGTTTCATGGATTTCTGAGGTCAGGACAAAGGAAATAAAGTTCCTTCCTGTCACAGCCAGCCTCTCAAAACAAGTCGATGTATTTACCTTTCCTGTCACTGGGTACATCCAGCACAGTTCACGCTGGAGTTTATTGCTCCCAGGTGCAGCATTTACATGTGTGCCCGGGACTGCAGCTCATTGAGCCAAGGCAGAGCAGCCTTGGCTGGCAGGAGGCCTGGGAGGTCAGCCTGCCACCCAGAGCTACTCCAACCCAGCTTGGTGTGCTGCGGAGGGGCTGGCTGGGGCACAAGGGTGCTACAGTGCAGAGTTAGCCAGCAGGCAGCCCACACACTCAGAGCCAGACACAGGCATGGACAAACCAGGCAGCTGCCTAGGGCCTGGACAGAAAGGGGGCCTGAAAATGGTAAACTTTTTTTCCATTGTCTGATTATCATTATCATTATCTCTGGTGAAGGGGGACCCAATACAAAAAGTTCACCTGGGGCTGCCAGGAGCCTAGGTACAGTACTGCACACACTATAACACCTTCATGCCCCAGCCTGCCCCAGTCACCGACTACACATGCGTTTAGGTGCACTAAATAACTCTGCCATAGGATAGTACTTGTCCCAGTCAGTACTATACTACATTGGAGTTAATTAATTTACTGCACCTCAAAAGGCACACACGTGTAGATGGTGATGCTTTATTGCAGAGCTAACTGGTCAACTCTGCAGTAAAGCACATGTATAGATGCACCCATGTCACATATATAAGCACCCACTGAGTTCAAGATGAAAACTAAGACACTTCCTTCCTTTTCTAGATTGCATTAGGAAGTCTGTTTTTGGAGAAGTACACCGGAATTCTGTTTAATGCCTTTATACTGTCCAGCAGAGAGCAAGACATAAACACTCTGTATAACACTAATTAATATTTTCTAGTTTGACTGCAATTCAATTAAAACTAAAGATTGCCTTGCCCACTAGATTTCGTAGGATTTTTTAAATGAATTTGTCTCTTCAGAACTTAATGTATTTAGCCAAATACTTGTATTCAGTCTCCTGTCAAGCTGTGAAAGTAATGAAGGGTTGAAACGACTGATAATGCCATATAACTACATGGAGTATGAAGTAGTAACTCTCTAATTAAAATGAGAAAAGTCCCCTTGGAATCTCAGCACTTCTGAAACCACTCTATCCTTGACAGCGGAGTTTGGAGTTTAAGAAGCTTATGCTATGCTGTGAGAAGGCAGAAAATAATTTAACTGAAATGTGTCCATCTAAAGCTCTGTGTTTGTGACTATAACTCAGGAGCCTGGCAGGAGGAGGGAGACGGATGTCTGCAGCCTTCCTCAGGTAGCCAAATATCATACCAGCAATCACACCCAAGCCTCACAGTAAACTGTCTCTCTCTGACCAGTGAAAAAACTAGAAACAATTGCAAATTTGATTTTGAACTTAAAATTCTTTACAAAAATGAATAATGAATTATAATACTGAATTTTTACCTGTGACTAGAAAACACATAAGTATGTAAAACAAGTGTAAAACAGTGAAAGAGTATTTTGAAGCTTCAGTGAGAGGCAGATTTATTTACGGGAAGGGCTCATGCTGGGCAAGTAATATTCTCTTAGAATTGTGACCATCAAAAATGCAATCACAAACTGAGTGCATGTCTCTCCTTTTACCTTGCACATTATAACTGCCATGCTGCTCACTATGTTCCAACACACAGAATGCTTGCTTGGCTATGAATATCTGCCATGCTTATGATTGGGGTGTCACTCTATGTCCTATCACATTTTTCTGTGATCCTAATGCTTCAAATATTTCTAAAACAGGAACTCTGGGAGCTGTATAATACTTTAAAACATTTTAAAAGTTAAAAGTTAAAAACCTACTGAGTCAACCACAAGAGATACTAGACTTTCCAAAAAGCTTACTTTCATTTAGGCACGTAAACATGGAGCCAGATTTTTCAAAATAAAGAACTAGATTTTCAAAAAAACTGATCACTTTGGGTACTGAGGCTTAAAGAGCAACTACTATAAGTATGACATTGGGATCTACAAGATACTCAATTCTTCAGAGAATCTGGCACCATAGTAGATGCTGACTATGTCAATATCTGACCCTGCTCTGCTGAAATCTGGCATCATAGTAGTGTCATTGTTCCATGACAAAAGTCTACTGCTACTGAAATTGTTCTGAAAGTAGAGAAGTTCCTTCTCCCTGTCAATGTGCCCATCAATGTATTAGCATCCAAGCACCATACAGAGAAAATTAATTTGAAGAGCTGTATTTTGGAAGCAACTCTTCTTCAGCAATCTCTCACAGTTGAGGGTGATTGTCTTCCTTGATTATCTTATCTGTGGGTCCAAAGATGGCTGACAAGACCTATCTGAGATCAACAGACTCTGATGCAACTCAAGTGCATTTCCATGTGGGGTGCGTGGCTCTGGATTCTTATTTCAGTCATGACATACCAGGAACCTCAGAAGGTAACTAAAAGTTCCCAAACCCACAAGAGCTGCTCTTTCAAGCGGAAGTTGAGATGCCCACACTGATCCTTGAGCTCACAACCTTTCAGCTGGCAGTTCAGCACCCAGGCCCCTAGCCACCAAACAGACAACAGTCTCCTGTTGTCATCGTAAGGTTTCAAAGTACTGAGATCTTTACAGCAGAGTCTTCCTCCATTTGGGGAAGTCCTGGGCAATAGTCTCCCATGAGTTGATGTCAACTTTGCATTTTTTCAAGTTGACCTTGAGGATGCCCTTAAAGCACTTTCTCTGCCCTCCTCTCGAATGTATGCCTTGACTGAGCTGGGAGAATATACTTGCTTCTATAGACTCTAGAGTCTAGAGTCAGACATCCAGATGACATGGCTAGCCCAATGAAGTTGATTTTGGATGATCATTGCCTCAATGCTCATGGTGTTTGCTTGAGAGAGAATGTTAATGTTGGTGCATCTGTCTTCCCACTGGATTCAAAGAATGTTCCACCAGCAGTGTTGATGGTACTTCTCCAGTAACTTGAGGTGTCTCTTGTATGTTGTTCATTAGGGCTGCGTGAAGCTTCAGGTGCTGATTCAATTTGGAGGAGATTTGGCCCAATTCAGTGGCCAAATCAGGGGACCAGTAAAAAGGTCCGTATCAATTTGAAACTCTCCAAATTTTCAGAAAAGGTTCGCAGAGCTTTGATTTGGGCAGTCCCCACCTGCTGCAACAGGGAGCTGGAGCCAGACTTAGAGCTGGTAAGTAGGGGGCAGGGAGACCCCTGCCAAGCCCCATCTCCTGCCTGCTCCCCCAGCTCCCCCGCCCACCCCAACTCCTGGTGCTTTAAAGAAAAGCCCCCACTCACCGGGTGCTGCCAGGCAGGGGTGCAATTCCTGTTGCCCCCCCACTGCCTCATGCCATGTAGGGGGCTCTGCATGAGCCCCGCAAACCCCCCCCCC
>NW_017729025.1:97407254-97429549 GCF_001723915.1 Gavialis gangeticus
CCCCAGCTCCGGCCCTTTAAGAAAAAAAACCCCTGAACTCACTGGATCCTGCAGCTGCCTCGGGGCTCTGGGGACTCGTGAAGAGCCCCAAATGTAGCATGGGGCAGTGGGGGCAGCAGGGATTGACCCCTCCAGGCAGGAACCAGTGAGTTTGAGGTTTTTTGGTATTTTTTTCTTAAAGGGCCAGAGCTAGGGTGGGCGGGGCAG
The DNA here is from genome assembly GCF_001723915.1 of Gavialis gangeticus. NCBI lineage: Eukaryota > Metazoa > Chordata > Crocodylia > Gavialidae > Gavialis > Gavialis gangeticus. Next base: position 97,407,462 of record NW_017729025.1, read on the forward strand.
CCACGGTAGGGCTGGGACAGCAGGCGGGAGGGTCAGGGGGGCTCACACAGATCCTCCCACCCAGCATGGGGCAGTGGGGGGCAACGGGGATCCCCCACTTCCCCCCCACCCAGCAGCACCCGGTGAGCCAGGACTATTTCTTTTCAAAGTGCTGGGAGCTGGGGCAGGTGAGGCAGCCATTGCCAGGCTGGGAGAGCAGGTGGGGGATGGGCTTGGGTGATTCAGAGATTCAATCGGCCGAATTGATTCAGGACAGTGATTTGAATCACCGAATTAAATCACTGTCCCCCAAATCAGCTAAATCTGAACCCAAAGCAAATACTAGCTGCTTCACACAGGCCTATTTGTTCATGCCTCAGCTCTGTACAGTAAAGTTGGAATCACAAGTGCTTAATAAACCATTAGCTCTGTTTTGGATCTCATACTGCAACGTTCAGATACCCATTTCCTTAGGCATACGAAGGCTGCACTTGCACATTTGAAGTGATATTGGATTTCTGTGAGACATGGCTTCTGATGTACAGGAAATAATATTCTCCAGAGTCTCACCATGAATCTGAATTACCAGAGCTGGGGACTGCTCATTAAGAGCTTGCTGATTGGGGGGTCTTAGTCTTCTGAATGTTAAGCATCAGTCCAATTTTCTTGTACACCTTGGTAAAAACACTGATGATTGCCTGAAGGTATGCTTCTGAGTTAGCATGCACTACAGCACGCTACAGCATACTGGAGCTCGATGACTGAAGTCAGGGTGGCCTTGGTTTTGGCTTGCTGAGATTAAATGCTTACTACCCATATAGTAGTTTAGTTTCATTCCAACTGGAAGCCTGTTGGTGGTAAGATGTAGCATCATGGTAAGGAATATCAAGAAGAATTTTGGAGTGATGAAGCAGTCTTGCTTATCTCCCATCTTAACCTCAAAAGAATCTGTGATAGATCTCTTACTGAGAATCACCGCTTACATACAAGGAGCAGGCAGAAAATGGTGATGAATTTCAGTGGACATCTATACTTCAGAAGGATCTTCTACAGTTCTTCTCTGCTGATAGAGTCAAAGACTTTCATTAAGTCAAAGAAGGCCATGTAGAGAGGTTTGTGTTGTTCTTGGCACTTTTCCTGCAGCTGGTGAGCTGTGAAGATCCTATCAGTTGTACCTCTTGATGCCCTAAACCTACACTGAGATTCTGAGAGGAGCTGTTCAGAAAGTGGAAGGAGATAGTTCAGAAGGGTTCTCACAATGATGTTTCCCGTGGTGGACAGCAACTAAATTTGAGTTGAATTTTTATGAAATGTAGTTGAAATTTTATTAAACTAAAAATGGCACTTTCTTAATCACAAGAAAATACTGCAGGCTGCATTTACTTTAGAGTAATTTATTGTAGAGTAAACCCACCCTGGGCAGGCATCTACAAATATGGTGATGCAGGAGCAGATTTGCTGCCCCTGGCAGCAGTCTCCTCCCATCCCCTCTGGCCCTGGCACCAGCCCCCTGCACCAGCCAGGGGGAGCTCTAGACTCCCCCTGGGTGGTAGCTCAGGGACTGTCAGGGAGCACAGGGCAAGGAGCACAGGGCCTACCAGGGGCTGGGAGATTACTACCTGCCTCTGGGAGCTTCTGCCCTACCAGCAGGGAGCTCCCAGCCCCAGCTCCCCAGTCAGAGGCTTAGAAAGAGCTGCAGGGGAGGGGCAGGCCCTAGCTCCCTGCCCCATCCACTGAAACGAAGCAGTCCCCATCCATCTCCAGGTTGCATGTACAGACTTCTTTGTGCAACCTGGGGCTGTTCAGGAACTGTCCCAGTCAGGGGCAGGTCGCGGCCAGCTGCAGGCTGGGTTGGGAACTCTCCCCATGCAGGGTGGGGATAGGAGCTTGTTCCCAGCCCCCACTCAGTGATCATGATTGTGGAACAGGGGCTGGAAGCACCCTGCTGCTGGGTCAGGGAGACATTGTCCCCACCCAGGCTCCAGTGGCAGAGCCCATCCCAGCAGCAGACAGCTCCCAGGAACAGGGAGCAATCTCATGCCCCCTGCTGTCCAGCTGACCAGGAGCAAATTTGCTCCCAGTCAGCCATCTACACATGCCATACTTGCATTTGCAGGTAACAAATTAATTGCCAAGTAAAGGAATTACTGTACAGTAAGGGTCAGCACGTACAGACGGTGACACTTACTATGCAGTAATTAGCTCTACTGTGCCATAAAGTGTCTTGTTTAGACTCACCCACTAAGGATCAGATCTGATTAAAGAGTTTTTACTGTTGGTTACTCCAGTTAACCTTACATTGCCAACACAGGTCATAAGATAGGAGCCAAATTTTATTTGATTTTTATTGACAGAACTACCTACAGAGTTCCAACCAGTTATTTGCCTAGGCTGTTATCTTGCTTTTTCTCCTACTAGCCTGGGTTTCCCTAGTTTATCATCTCCCGGCCTACCCTTCCTACAAAAGGACTTTTTCCTCTGAAGCACATGAGATTGGCTACTGCTGGAGACAGAATAATGGGTTACTTGTTTCACTAGTTTAATTCAATGTGGTGATTCTTATTTGTAAAACCATGTGTACAGTACCAGGCATCACTGCAGGGCAGAATCTGAAGACAGTGGGATTACATGTATGCTAAACATGTATTGTTCAACCAGGGTTTAGATTTTTTTCCATTTCACCATCACCAGTAATAAAGGTTCAGCTAAACCTGAGCAACCTCACTGTGTTCAGAGTAAGTCTGCGGCAATACACATGCAACTCCACTATAAACAATTCACACATCCCTTAATCTATATTCCCCTGAAAGCAGCAATTATTCTAATTCTCAGCAACCCTCCACAAACTTTCTGAGTTATGTAGGAATCTGTTTATTGGGCTATTTTGGTTTAGATAAATTTATCTATCTATTCATTATATACATGATATCTTTCCTTTTTGATTCAGGGGAAAAGAAGTAATATTCTGTTATATTCTAGGAACGTAATTATATTCTGAATTAGCCATAGTGCATTGTTTCCTATGTAACAAGAGAAGAAGAAATACAAGACCTGTGAATATATTTTTTTAAATCTATACAAAGACAATAAACAGGAAGTAGCACTAATAACATGACTTCTTTAATAAAATGGCTGACACGCCAGCACATATTCTAGAGCCATTGTGAAACCATCTCCTACTTCCCCTCCAATTAAATATATTTTCCTTAAAAATAATTCTGTCCACATGAAACATTCCCTATCTCCTTGTGACACTAATTGTTATTGTTTCTATTATTGTACAGTACAGAGGGACATGAAGAAGGTGGAGAGCTGAATTTTAGTGCCTTACTGAAAAAGAGGTAAGTAAAATCTTCAGTCAGTGAGCAATAAATTATCCAGCTCCTGTAGAACAGCTTTGGAAGATACTAAAATTAGAATAGATTGAAGTTCCACGAACTCAGAATTGTGACTGTGCTCTTTAAAATAGCTCCAGCTGAGAGAGAAATTAAAGCAATAGATTTATGAATTCTCCAAAGCCTGTTGCACCTTAGTATTCCTTACTGCATCTTCAGGCCATGTCTTCACAAATCAAAAACTTACTTTTTTTTGAAGACAGAAAAAATACACCCTTACATCCTGAGACTAGAGTAGTTGTGAGCTTTGTCTACCAGCTTCTGTTGGAGAAAATTAAATACAGTACAGAACAAAGTGACTTCTAGAGGTAGTACTTGTCTGGAACATCATCTTCCAAACTGTCAGTGGGCCTGGAGAGCTAGGGAAATCAAAAGTTTATTTTATATATTATAGGCAATTCTAACTCCTCCAGTTCTGGTTCTTTCTGGTTCCCAATTTATACTTTCTTTTCATTTCATGGCATCTACTCTTCTTTTTTCTGATCCTTCATGGTCTTCCTTTGATCCAATTACTTGTGCTTCATCCTTCTATTCTCCTTGTCAATCTAAATGCAACGGTTTGGATTCCATTCCTGCAACAGAGAGTAAGATTTCTATTTCATCTCATATAATGCATGAAGGAGACTGAATATAAGGTCCACATGTTTTGAATAATGCATGAGTCTCTTTTTCTCTCACATGTTGAGCATGGCAAATGCCCTGGATTCAGGCAATTTGAGAGAGAGTTATCACCTACTGATTTCTAACTGGGAAGTGCTTTTAAACAGCTACAGCATTCTGAAGGCATGCATTCAAATCAAGTATTTTCCTCAGCTTTTTTGTTTTTCCACCATCCTTCTTTAAAGGCATTATCAAAGTATGCTTGGGTTTCCAATCATTATTTTCTTCACAATACAAGGCTTTAAGTTCTTCCATATACTTACACCACTCCTACAGAAATCAGAGATGGAAAGACTTCTTTGGTCACAGTTATTCCGTTCTCCTACTATAGAAAATAATCCATTTAATATATATTGCAAGGTTTTGACCTGTCTAACTTTCTAAGTAATGAACCTTCTAACACTTTACAATACCAATAGATATATCTGTTAGAAAATATCTTGTATTCCAATTAAATATTCCTTTGCTCATCTTCATCTCATTACTGCTAGACAGAGTGCTCTGTATATACAGTGCACATTTTCTCTCCCTTATTCTCTACTATTGTCAGCTTATTACTGACAACTGACCTAAGTTGCTGTTTTGCCAAGTATATTTATCTTGGGATGAAGGATGAAGAGCGTAACTTCATAATGTCCCTACAGAGACTCCAGCTGGGAGAGGAAAGAAATGCAGGAGCTATGAATATCAATAATAGAGCCTTCCTACTTACATGGTGATCATGCAGCAGTGTCAGATAAAAAAAAAAAAGGTTGGGGAAAGGGAAGCCACAGGGGGAGGGAACAATCCCATGCTCTCAAGAATTGTTGGCACACTGGTATAAATATTCACTACCGTGATTTAGGAAAGCTTGTAACTTTTGTTTTTTATTCCATTTTAAAAACGAAAAAGGATTAAAGGCATCATTAAGCCTTTTCTCAAAGTAAAAATATTCTCTTTTGTAAACAAAACTGGAGAAAGCAACATACTGAGGAACTGTCTAGAGCTGCAGAGAGGTAGAATGCTGGGATCGCTTCTTTTGTTACTTCCTTCTGTTTCTGTCTTGCCTTTCCCAGCAAGCACTCCTGTGCCCAGATAATGCATACATGGAGAAAACTGCATTTTAATACTGTATTTTCTGGCTACTGTACGCTAATTAGCTGGTGCTGACATACAGGTGTCAAAGGCCAAGGAAAGGGCATGCACTGGGAAGAGGAAGGGAACAGTTGACATGGTAATATGAAATAGGATAGTGGTGATAGACCTTGAAGGAGGTGACAGCTGACAGGGTCCAATCAATCTGTGGTAATGGGATAGGAAGGAACCATCTCTGCGATGTACAAAACTATTTTTAATCCTCCCACACATGTTTAAAACATTTCAGCCGCCTTTTCTGTTTACAAGATTCACTGAACTGCATCTTAATGTCCCGAAGTGCATAGTTAACCTATGAGATGTTCCCTCCAGATAAAACCTCCAACCTCAGGGTGAGTAACGTAAGAGTAGGAGAAACTTTAGAAGCCCATGTTCCCTGATTTTCTTCCTGCAGTGCGTACTCAGGGAGGGTGTCCCTATCGGCAGGTGGGAGAAAGCAGTTGATTTATGTGAGCACCATAAATCTTATTAGAACTAGGAGAATGTTTGAACAAAGTTAAAGTGGTGACAGGATGGAGAAACATGAAGCCCAGGACTTGTTGGTACAGAGATAAATATTTCCCACTTCCCTGCATTCAACTCAGCATGAATTAAATCACAATCCTCAGCTGTAAAATATCATATTTTAGTCTGTAGTAGCAATTTAGAAGCAAAGAAAATCAATAAATATTAGCTACTTACAAACAAGGCTGACAATATGGTCTTGGGAATATTCTGGTCTTATATTTTAGTTCATATAAAAATGGATTTAGGGAGGGCTTGCTGCATATTTTGGGATGCATAGATGTATGTTTCACATTCAAGTTAAATGCACTTTTTGGCTGAGTAGGTGATACCCATTGACTAAAAGTAATAGTCTTGTAAAAGCCAGGAGAAGACCTCATGTGTTTTTTGAGATTTGGGCTAATATTATTCATCCTAAAGAATCAGTATATTTGACCATATACAAAACACAGGAAGAGTTAAAGGGCCAAATTATCTACTGCTATAAATAAGTGATACTCTATTGATTTCCAAAGCATTTTGCCCATTTACAATAGTAAGGGATTTGGCCCATAGACTTCATCCTATAAATATTATACTGAAATATTAATGGACAAACAAAATGAATAGCCATACAAAGGATATGCAGTTTTGAAAAGTTAAAATGCTTTATCATTTAAGAAAGGTTGTTTAGCAATTTGCACAGGTATGAAAAAGTTCCAGTCTAGAGAGTAAGGTTATATAGTACACATGTATGAGGAAATAATACAAAAAATGGCTTGGCTAAATAATGACTAAGGAAAGTAAAATAATCCTCTAAAATTACTAAGCGAAGGAAGCACTAAAGATAGAAATGTTTTCATGTGCTCCAACAGAGGATAACTAGAAATAATAATGGGCTGAAACTGAGCAATGGAATATTTGACATGAATGCTAAGGAAATCTGTTTGGTAGTGAGATATATTAGGTTATGGAAGACTTATCTCATGGTGAATGTAAAAATAACCTAGATAAATAATTTAAATATGTTTGAATAATCCTATCCTAAATTTTCAATTGGAAGGTATAAATATGTTGAGCATGGAAAGAAAATTAGATTTGACCTGATAAGCCTTTCCCATCTTTTGTGATTCTATACTTACTTTTGAGCTACAGTTTCTTCCCCAGTATTTCCTTGCTCCAATTCAGACCTTACAACTCAAGTAGGAAATCTGCATGTAACTAGTATTATAAAAGGTGGTTGTGAACTAGTTGAGGGTGCTCTACCAGGAAGAAATACAGGTCACTTTGCAAACACACAAGCTGATAGAAAATATGTAATGGGGAGGATGTCTAGACAAGGTAGACATGGGGAAGCATATTCACTGTGGCTGTATTTCTTGGAAAGACTTCTAGCTTGAGATCCAGCTAGCCATTCTGTAATAGATGATGACATACCAACCTAAAGAACAATTTTCTAAGTTAAAGTTTTTAAGTGCTATGTCCCCACTCCAAATGACTGAAGTACCACCTTCAAAGATGGGCATTGATGCTGAAACCCTGATGCTTTATTGCAACACTATAATAGTAGCATTCTTGTTACAAACACCTTTCTAGGAAAAACAGTGGAATATTAGACCCACGTGGTTTAATCTACCATGGATGCATGTACACAAGACATTTACTGCGGAGCTGACTAACTAGCTCTTCAGTAAAGCATCAGCATCTGCACATGCAGTGCTATTAGGCCAGAGTAAACTAATGAACTCCACAGTAGCACAGTATTGCCCATACAAGTTCCAGACTACACCAAAATTATTTACTCTGCTGCAATGTACATGTAGACGCTGACTGGGGCTGGCTGGGGCATGAGGGCACTGGCAATGCATAGGGGTGCGCAAGATGCATGTACACCCCCTGAAATTGGCAGTACACCCGCTGAGACTGGCTGCCACCGCCGGTGTTGATGGCATCTGCAGGCAGTTGCTGCTTGCCAGCTCCCCACCACCACTGACACTGTCGGTGGCATCTGCAGGAGGTTGCTGATCACTGGTCAGCGCTTGCTAGCCTCCCCCCCATCCCCCCAGCTGCCAACACCACTGCAGCTGTCTGTGGGCAGTCCCCACTCACCACTGCAATACCCCAGCTGCCACAACCGCCACTGCTGCTGCTGCCTGAGGGCAGTTGCTGTGCCCCGCCAGCCTCGGGAGGCACTAGGCATTCATGCATGAGGGAGCTACAGTATGGGGCTCCCTGCCAGCTAGCCCTGCACTGTAGCACCTTCATGCCCCAGCCAGTCCCTATGCAGCACATTGAGCTGGGTCGGAGCAGCCCCAGGCTGGTTGGCTGACTGCCAGGGCCCCCTGCCAGCCAGGGCTGTTCCGCATTGGCTCAATGTGCTGCGATTCCGGATGCACGTACAAATGCCACATCTGGGAACAATAAACTCTAGTGCTAACTGCACTACAGTTTCTTGTGTCAAATTAATTTCACATGTAGATGCACCCTGTACAAACTAACTCCATTCATCCTGCATGCTCCTTGCATGAAGTGACATTTCTTACATAAAGTAACAAGAATCATTCTTTCTCTGTAGATATTTGTAGTGGTATACACCTGCAAAGGAAAAGAAAATCACATAATCCTCTAAGTTTCCTTGCACTGCCTGATGTATAGCTTATCCGTGATTAGGTGGTTGGGGTTCATCAGTGAAGATTGCCTTGGTAAAAGGGGCATTCTGTTACATTGGATTCTTGTTCCTAGTGATATCAGAAACAATCCCTACAAGAAATGTTAAGAAGTCATGGTTTATCTGAGAGATGGTAGAGCCTATACTTCACGTCATGTCTCCTTCTTCCTTCATTGAGTTCTCCACAGCCTCTCTTTTTCATGGGAAATCCACTGACAGTAATGCCAGGCAGTGATCCTACTATTTTGGATAAGCATGGGACAATAAACAGTCCCCAGCAGGAGGAATAAGCTGGTATTTATATCTAAAATATAAAACATGAGATAGAATTCTGTAGTGTGAGAATGAAGCTGATTTCCCTAAGAATGGCATTTCTCTGAGAACATATTTTAGTGCAATAGATCTTACATGACACTGCTGCTAAAGTGCAGGCTAGTATTTTAATGGCAAAGATGATGATGGTTCTGTTGTATTAACACGTTGCCCTTTCTCCTGTCCATTGGGATGCTGCATGCTTTTCCAAATGCTTCTCTGCATCATTCTCGAGTCCAGCAGCTTCTTGCGCTCAGTAAATAGGTAAGATTTTAATCAATCTCTTCTTCTTTTAGTGGACTTCCATAATGATACATTCTAACAGAAGTAGAAAGTTTCCCACAACAGGTCAGATTAATTCTCACTCTGGTCTTGGTCCACCAAAGTGCATTCTCCTGTAATAACCAGCTCTTTAGACCAGTGGTTCTCAAAATTTCTTTTTCGCAGACCACTTGAAAATTGCTAAGGATCTCAGCGGACCACTTAAACTTGTTTTTGCTCTACAAATCAAAGCACACAACTCATATTTTAATATGAGTAGTCTTACCTTACAAGTACAGATATTCTTAATTGTTCTGCAGCCTTTCTGCGGGCCACCGTTTGAGAACCTCTGGTGTAGACAATCCACAAGCTAAAGAGCCCATTGTAAATACTGTCTTTACTGTCCTGCTAGCCGGTATCTCCCAATATACGTATCTCTGAATTCTAATATTTTATTATAGATAACTTCCCATCACAAATGGCCACATTTTTCAGACAAGCCACTATTCACTTTAAACAAGAGAGAATAATCTTGAGAAACAGACTGATTTCTTAAAGCCATAATTCCAACAATCAGAATTTGAAAAGATGACCAGTCTTGTGGATAAGAGAAATACTATCTTGGGACTCAGAAGATCCAGGCTAGCTTTCCTGATTTCCCACGGATTGCTTGTGTGATCTTAGAAAAGGCAGTCTCTCTGTGCTTCAGGTCTCTATCTTTAAAATGGGGATAATACTTCATATATCCAGCTTGTCTATTTGAAGTGTAAACTCTTCAGGACATGGACTCTATATTAATATGCATATGTGTATCCCATAGCACAATTAGGTTTTGAACTCTAAGCATTTTAGTAACTCTAACCATTACTGTACTGAAAATAAGTATATAGCTAGACTGCCGGTATCTTTATGGAGAAATTGCTTCATTCAACCAAAACATAGTTTGCCAAGCTTAATTTTGTTTTGAAACCCTTTCTAGTGTGACATTAACTTTCTAACCCTGTCAGAACTGAGGCAAAAACTGAATCACAGCCCAGTGTTGATGTCTGGGAAATCCTGAGGAAAGCCCCTCCTTCCGAGTACGAGAAAATTGCTTTCCAGTATGGGATCACAGACCTGAGGGGGTTGCTGAAACGCCTCAAACGCATGAAGAAGGAGGAAAAGAAAAGTACAGGTTGGCACATTGTATTTGTAGGACTGTAGCTATAGCTGGGTGACAGAGGTGCCTGGGTGCTGATTTAGAGGGGATGCCAGAATGGAGGCCCCTGAGGAGCCCACGCTGCAGCAGCCAGAGCATGATGAGCCTGTGCCATGGCAAATACAATTCTACCTCCAATCCCCACTTCTCTGGCACTTGGCACAATACCAGACACACACATACACGCGCACGCACACACACTCTGTCCAGAGCAACAAAATAGCAAGCTATACCTCTGCGTATTTCTTCCTAAAATACCTAGCTAAAAGCTACAGTTTTTACCCTTTCACAGCTGCTGCCCAAAATGGCAGCAGGTATTGGCTGCTGTGCCAAAAGCTACTGACAATTCAGCAACAGTTGTGAAAAGACTTAAAATACCTGTGATGCTGCGGAGTTTACTCTCCCCCTCCCTCCCTCCCTGGCTGGGAGAGAAGAACAGCCACAGCAGCCATTACAGCTTCCTTATGCTTGAAATCTGGTGCAGAAATCAGCTTCCCTGCTTAAAACAAACACCCCAGTTTTGGAGGGCTAATTTTTGGGCAAGGGTCTGTGTAGTATGTGAATAAATATGTCTTTATTTTGCTTGACCAGCTGTACGTTCAATTTTTGTAGCATTCATAGGCGCCAATCCAATGGGTATTCTGGGGCTCAAGCACCCACTGAAAAAAATTAGTGGGTGCACAGCCCCCCCACTTGCAGATGTTAAAAAAAAAAGGGGGGGGGGCTTTACTAGAAGCAGCAGCGTATTACTTCAACACGGCTCTGCAGTGCCTGTAAAGATCTTTTCTAGATTAGAATTTGAAGATGATATGTTAGTATGTGTTAGTTAGCTTGAGTTAGCTAATACATTTTAATGTATAGTGCTGAAGGCACAGTGTTTATAGATACTAAATAATTAAAGAGAAAGTCTAGAAGGTACCTTAAGCTTTAACTCAACCAGCTCAGGCCACATGAAAGTACAACTTGGTGTATCTACACATGATATTAATGCGTAGCAACAAACTCCAGTATAGTTCATGCCAAAGTTTATTGTTCCCGGGTGCAGTGTCCTCACATGTGCCTGGGACTGTAGCACATTGAGCTGGGGTGATGCGGTCCCAGCTGGCAGAGGACCCGGGGTCAGCCTGCCAGCCCAGGGCTGCTCTGACCAGGCTCAGTGTGCTGTAGAGGGGCTGGCTGGAGCACAAGTGTGTTACAGTGTGGAGCTAGCCAGCAGGTAGCCCACACACTGAAGCACCCTCATGCCCCATCCAACCTGGTTCCCGTCTACACATGTGTTGCGGCAGCGCTATTTACTCCGCCATAGAATAGTACTGTGGCAGCCCAGTAGGGGGTCGCTACCATGCAGAGCCACCCACCTCACTGTACCAGGCCCAAAACCATGCTTCGGGAGTCTCCCCTGGGGACCCTGTGTTTAGCTGTCCCCCTTCCTGGAGAAAACCCAAAAGCCTGGGGTAACGCTGCCACCATCTGGGCAGTGGTCTCTGGTACAGCTCTGTGTAGCCTGGGGTACACAGACCCTGCAAGCCTTGGGAGTGCTTTGCCCACAATAATATTTTGGGGTGATTCTTTCTGCCTGAAGCATCCAAAGATAGCCTCCTGTACTGGAGGAAAGTAAATAGCCAAGCCCACCTTAGCCAGCTAGGCCAAGGGAGAGAAAGACCTATCTCTCCCTAAGGAATTCACAATCAGGCACACTGTAACCTGATCATTTTATTGATCAGGGGAAGAGAGTGGGGGGTAGAACAAAGGGAGTTAAAAAAAAACAAACCACTTTGAGCCAACACAAATTTGAGTCTTTACAGGGATTGGGTTTGGGGACCTTTTTAATATGCTTCTGAATTACTTAGGTCTAATCTACTAGCTAGATTCCAGATTTCTACTTACACATTCATCCAGAGATTCTCTGGGGGCTCATGGCTTCTGTGTTCCCAAAATGCCACCTGAAGGAGAAGAGTTCCCCATCCCCTCAGGAATTTTTACAGCCTGGTCACCTAGGTGACCAGGTTGAATCAAATAGTAGCAGCCACAGTGAAAAACAGAGGGGTAGCTGGAATGTCCCAATCCAGGGACAGACTGAGAGGGATTTCTTCACGTAAGTTAACATCACATCTTTTATCCTAGTTTAGCTAAGGCCAGAGAATCATAGAAAAGATGTAGTGGGAACACCATGGGAACAAAAATTGAAAAAAACAAATGGGGTGATATGAATTGAACAGAATTAATAAGGTCTTGAATCAATAGAAAAGGCTATAAATGCAAAGGAAAAAATGTGGAGAAGAAAAGTTATTGAAGTAGCCCATTTGTAACCCTTCTTTATTTTAGCATTCCTCAAGAAACTTGATCCTGCTTACCAAGTGGACAAAGGACAGAAAATCAAATTAACAGTGGATGTTGCCAACCCAGATGCTGATGTGAAATGGCTAAAGAATGGGCAGGAGATCCATGTCAGTGGCAGGTAAATTAGGAAAAGACAACTCAGAAATCCAAATTGAAACAAACACAAAACCTAACTATCTTCAAGAATAGAAGGTCAATAGAAATGACAAAAGAAGAGGAAGGCCAGAAGGGGAAAGGGAAAATACACAAAGGTTTATATGGGTGCCAGGATTGATGGAGGGCTTGTTAACACATGAAATGACATTTTAGTTCACAGTTCTCATCATTGTTTGTTTTTTCTTCCCTTCCTCTCATGTTCTCACTTTTTGTACATGGAATTTAACACAACCATCTGTCTGCTCAGCAAGTAAGTCTTCTGATTATACATTCTCATTTCTATAATTCTGGGGGGAATCCAGTAAGCTTTCCCTTCTTGTGTAAGATGTACCTGGATTATAAGACCAACCTGAAGTGATTATGTGCATGAGTTCTGATGGGGCCACGTGGTGAAAATATGTTCTTAATGACTGGCATTTAAACATAATATTGTTCAACTATCTCCTTTGTATGAACATTTCTTTGTAAACCCCTCCCTCAAGCTTACACTGTTCAAGTGGATAACTGTCTGTAAAACTCCTCCTCTCCCTTCTACCAGAACAGGGATGCTTGGCTACTGCCTTCACCCACATCAGATAGGGCAGCTCATGATAAATCATTCTTCCTCTCAGCCATGCATGGAGAAAGGTGGCTAGCTCTAAGGGACAGACTCCATGCTCATTATACTTAGTTTCTATTTACATTTCTTCAGATATATTTTTGAGGCTGTTGGGAATAAAAGGATTCTGACTATCAATCACTGCTCCCTGGCTGATGATGCAGCATATCAATGTGTGATAGGTGAGGAGAAGAGCTTCACAGAACTATTTGTCAGAGGTGAGTGACTGCCAGGTGGAGGTGCAGATCTACTTTACCCCCATTTACTGTTTAGTATTTCCTGTTTCTGAGCATAGTTAAATCTTAGAGAGAAGAAAATAAACAGTCCAGTGAGATTAGTGGGAGTTGAGGGCTTCACATGCTAAGATTCATTGTTTCAGGAAGCCGATTCAGAAAGACAAAACTCTACTGTTTATAGCTAGCTCACATCTGGAAGGCTGCTTTCTGAAAAATGATGACTACAAAGTTACTAAAAACTGAAACTTAGAGCCTGCAGAAGCTGAAAATATCAGGCAAACTATATAAACACATCAATTTATAGAGTTTAGATTTAAGAAAAATGATCAACGCATCATATTTACTCTGTTTTATAAATCAAGAACAAAGTAGTCTATGAATAAAATTAATGATGTAATCTAGCACAACAAATGTTATGTTCCTATGTAGTATACATTGGCAGATGTTGTGCAAGGGATGAAATTAATTCACCATAGTTGCTGTGGGAATAAAATGATCTCCCCTCAGATTACTGCCTCTTTCCCTGCTGAGATGGAAGGGAAGTGACGGGGATCTTAGCCACCCTTTCTGTTCTACTCTTCAGACTCTTGCTTACAATAGACTTGTTCACTTCCAGAGCCTCCAGTCCTGATCATCCACCCACTGGAGGACCAAATGGTGATGGTTGGAGAAAGAGTGGAGTTTGAGTGTGAAGTGTCCGAGGAAGGGGCTACAGTGAAATGGTAAAGAGAATGTAAAAAAGAAGTGATTCCTGGTGTACACTTTTCTGTGAGGCACACTGGGACCATTAGCATTATTATCATGAAGGGGTGTTCAAAATGAAAGGACAGGGACCATCCAACTCAATGTCAAGTGGAGAAGGACTGTTGTAGGCTTATGTACCCAACTGTCTACATTATTTTGAGAGAGAAAGGAAGGAAGGCAGGCAGGCTCCATAAACCCACAGGGTGATTAGCTGGAAAGATGTCAGAACTGTTCATAAAACAATAAATGGCATGAGGGATGTTTTGTGTGTCCAGATCTTCCTGTTCTTTCACTTTGGGATTCTGCTGATATATTTGTTTTAGTATTTTTCTAGATGATTGTCTTTAGTAAAAGGACTACTATTGTATTTACCTACTTATTTTATTTATTTATTTAAGGTATATTCCACCTTTCCCAACATGGCTTAGGGCAGCATAAAGATAGCAATATGAGAACAGAATACTTACAAAACAGGGAAAAGAAAAAACAACTTAAATGGGAACTAGATTATCAAAGTAAGACAGAGACTCACAGTGGGAGTCTATCTAGAGACTAATTCAGCCTAGCTTTGTTTGCTAAATGCTTGGCCAAACAGTAATGTCTCACAGTGCTTGCAAAAGACATCCAGGCTTGGGCTCTGGTAAACTTCAAAAGGGAGGGAGTTCCAGAGCTGAGGAGCAACTCCTGAAAATGACCTCCACCAAGTTTTTATCAAGTGCACTTAGAATACTGATGGCACATGCTGAAGGTTGCCCTTGGCTGACTTCAGGGATCACAAAAGGGGAATCAGAAATAAGGTGATCCCTCAGGTATATAGACAATTTAGAGCAAGGATAGGCAACCCCCGGTATGTATGCCAATTAGTGGCACAGGGATACATTTTCCTCTGCACGCCAGGAGGTGTGCTGAGCAAAATGTTTTAACATTTTTTTTAAGGTGCTGCTCTGGGCTCTCTGGAGCAGCTACAGGTCCCAGCGCTATGGCAGGCACTGGGGGCAGGGGCAGGAGAACACAGGCAGGGATGTAGTCTGTTCTGCTGACCCCACCGCTGTGTCTGTGGCGGTGCTGAGCACTTCACAGACTCAGCCACAGACACAGGGGCAGCAGAATGCAGACTGCGTTCCTGCCTGTGTTGTCCTCACCCCGACGCCGGTGCCTGCCACAGTGCTGGGGGATGGCGGGGAGGGGGAGGGAAACCAGCAGCAGCATCCATCTCATGTACCCGATGCCCACACACCTGCATTGCTGGGGGGGAAGAGGTGGAGGGTGTGCCTGGGTTCTGGCAGCTGGTCCTCATAGTTTCTTCCTTTTCTTTCCCGCCCCCACCCCTGCTTTTTCTCATTTTCTAGAGACCTGCCAAATTCATGGCAGAAGTGGGGTGTGCAGCAGCAACCTTAAATTTTGCAGGCTCCCCCATGCACCCCCCTGCCACTGATTAGTGGAGGGGCTACACTTGCAGCTCGCTCCTGATCGGCAGGGAGGCGAAAACTGCAGTTTTAAACTTCATCATTTTGTTTCCCTATCATAGATTGGCCGAGTTGGTGCTCATTGCAGCAGAACAGTCTGCAGGTGGGCAGGCATGGGAGACCTGGAGCCCTCTGCGGGTAGAAGCCTGCACTGCATGGGGGGGTTGTGCTCCCTGGGGCAGCAAGGAGGGGTAGGAGGAGCCTGCTGACCACACTAGTAACCTCCTGGCCAGCATTAACTCTGCTAGGTTTCTATGCCAGAAGTGCTGGGGCAGCTGGCTTGGGTGTTCTGGGAGCAACGTAGCAGGCAGGCAGGCAGAGCCAAGTGCACGCTGGCTGCTGCTGCCCCTGCCCACACCCGGGGCCAACCGCCAGGCAGAGCACAGCCAAGCAGGGCGTGGGCCCCCCTCCCAGCCCCTTCCACCCTCCAGCTTGCATTGTGCACCACAGAGCCCAACCCCATGGCTTCCCCCTGCCTCAGCACTGCCAGCCTAGGGCTGCTTGCTAAACCGGGATAAAATCATGTAATAACCCCCTAAACCCTCCAGCAACTGCAGGTGTTTCCCTAATGAATCATCAGGGAAGCAAAAACTGCAGTTTTAAACATGGTGCCATTTTTGCCTACCTGCCAGTCAGCTGCAAGCCCCTCCAGGGGCCCCTCAGCCAATCAGCAGTGGGGAGACAAAAATGGTCCCAGGTTTAAAACTTCAGTTTTTGCCCCCCTGCCAATCAGGAGTGAGCTGCAAGTACAGCCCCTCAACCAATCAGCGGTGGGGGGAGCGCCACAGGGGGAACCTGTAAGATGAAAGGTGCTGCCATGCAGCTAACTTTTACTGTGAATTTTGTAGTTCCCTATCTTTTTCCTTCTTTTTCTCTCTCCTCTTTCGTTCTCTCTCTTTTTCCCCTTCTTTTCTCTTCTCTCTCCTCATTTTCTCTTTTGTTTCCTTTTTCTCTCTCTTCCCTTTTTTTCTCCTTTTCTCCCTTTTTCTTTTTTCTTTTCCTCTCTCCTCTCCTTTTATCCTTTTCTCTTTTCTCTCCTTTTTCTCTTTTGTTTTTCTTTTTCTTTCTTTTTTCTCTCCTTTTTCTCTCTTTACTCTCTTTTCATCTTCTCTCTTTTGCTTTTTCTTCTCTTTTTTCTCTCTCCTTTTTTCTATTTTTTTCTTTCCCTCTTTCTCTTTTTCCTTATTCTCTCTCCTCTTTTTTCCTCTCTCATCACAACATGCTTAACAAAAAAAGAATATACAACAACAAAGGTAGTACACGAAGTTTTATTTATTGTCACCAGGTTTCGAATTTTTAGAAAACTTGGTATTTACTGTAAAAAAGCAACATTTGTGTTTATTAACTATACTATAATATGCAGTGTGTTCTGCCCTGTACCCCCCATCCTGGTTTTGTTTTTCTGGCATATCAGCACTCTGGTACCTTACAAGGTAAATATCACAGTTTTTCCGGCACTCTGGCCAAAAACATTGCTTGCCCCTGATTTAGAGTATTATAGGTTAAAATCAGCATCTTGAATTGTACCCAGAAAGCGACTGGGAACTAGTGCAGACTTTGGAGCACTGGTGTTACATGCTCCTGGCAACCCAACCCTGTCAGAAGGCAGGGTGCCATGTTCTGCATTAGGAGTGTGTGAAACAGGCCCTATTCCTGTTGATTTGGATCACTGTCCAAATTTGATTAATCTGAATCTGAAAATTTGATCTGATCTGGAGAATCAGTGATTCGGACGTAGACACAACTTTAAATGTTTTTTCTACATGCCTCAAGGTGCCAGCGCGGCTCATGAACACTGCAGTGCTGGGGCAGATGGAGCATCCCATAGGAACGCAGGATGGGGGTGGTCCCCTGTGTGCTCAGCGGTAAACTCGGAAGTGGACTAGAAGTACTTCCGGTCCAGTTCCGGGTCCGCTGGGGAGTGCGCTGGGGGCCTCCCTGCACCCTTCTGACTCAGTGATCAGCTGCAGGCGGCCCCCAGGTGGCCCCCCCCAGACCCAGGAGGCACCAGTCACCAAAACTGCCCCCTCCCAGGTGTCCCCCCCAGACCCAGGAAGCACCAGTCACCAAGGGAGGTGCAGGGGGGGCCCCCCAGTGCACTCTGGTCTACTTCTGGGTCTGCTGCTGAGCATGCTGGGGAGGCCCCTGTGCTTCTGTGGGACACTCTATCCGCCCCAGCATCGCAGCATTCACAAGCTGCCCACTACCTAGAGGTACGTAGAAAAAACATTTAAAGCTGGGTCTATGTCCAAATCGCCAAATCTTTCTGAACCTCTCCAAATCGATTCGGAGGGTTCCAGTTCAATTCAGAGAGATTAAAGGGTCCTCTGATTCAGTTTGGATTTCAGGCTTCACACAGCCCTATTCTGCATCAGCTGCAGCTTCCAGATGATTTTCAAGGGCAGCCCTACACAGAATGCGTTGCAGTAGTCTAGCCTCAAAATTATGAATGAATCTGAAAGAAAGAGTTGCAGCCTTTTTATCAGATGTGTTGGTGAAAGGCTCCCCCAGCCATCACCACCACCTGAAGATCCAATCCAGGTGCAGCAGAGGTTGCAGGAGCACCACAAGGCTGCAAACCTGGGTGACAAGGAGAGGCTGAACCCCATCAGTGATACATGTCCCAACTACACCCCTCTCCACACCTCAAGTCAAGCAGTTTTCCCACCACCATCATCTCGGGATTCAGTTTCAACTAGTTCACCTGCATCCACTCCCCAGTTCCAGCCCGGCACTGGAAAAGGACTGAGACTGCAGAGTCAGGGTCAGTTGAATATCTGACTCTAAACACTATACAGGTTAACTATATGTGCATGGTGAGGACCACAATGGACTTCATGGAATCTTCTGTTCTCCATCCTAAGATGTGGGAAGCTTTAGAAGCTAGGGACTTGTTGAATGGGTTAAGAAGAAATGCCAATGGGTAGAGGCTTTCTTCCTGCGTAGGGTACAGCATGAACACTGTATGCCCCTGGAGGCTGGGGGGCACGGCAAGCTCCTGCAGGCAGCGGCAGCACTGTTGGTGGTGGGAGCATGGCGGAGGCAAGTGGGGAGCTGCTGCAGGGAGCTGCAGCACTGTCAGCGGTGGGGGTGGCAAATGCCAACCAGTGGTTGGCAACCACCTGCAGACACTGCTGGAAACGGCAGCAGCAGCCAGCAGCAATTGCAGATTGCCCGCAGACACCACCAGTGGTGTCAGCAGTGAGCAGGGTGGGGGCTGCACCCACGTATACACCCTACGTGTCACCAATGGGGTACAGTGCCTATTATAGTGGGCGGCACTATAATAAATACTAAGGTGTGGCTTTTACATTTTCTATTTGGAAGTGCAGTGCGTGTCCCCAGCCTCAGAAGGCCACGTAATGCAAAAAAGATATAGTCCCCATTTCATATCTACTAAGTTGTGTCTCCTTTGCCAAGTCTCTAGCACAGCAGTGCTTACAGAGCATATGCCTCAAAATGTTAGCACCCTAGCACAGGTGGAGATACCAAACATGGCCCTTAGAAACTATTATTGATGAGGACTAGAGCCAGAATGGAAAAAGTGAAGTAACAGCATCCTGAAGGAATTTGTCTTCAAGGAAGCAGTGACAGGTGTCAGGAAATGGGAGAGGAACTCAGGGGAACAAAAAGAGGTTCTCCAAGCACAGGGAAGTAGGCACAAAAACAGGGAATCTCTATCAAGAGGTGAATGAACACAAGGGAACAGGGAGAATCCCTTAAGAGAGCAGCCAGGAAACAACAGTGTAATTTTAAAATACATGACTGCATAGTCAGTCATTATGCAAAGTTGATTTGTGAGATTATGATGAGAGGTATTCAGCACAGAGTCCAGCTAGTTCATGATATCAAACAAGATGCTAACATTGCCTGGAAAAGATACTGTAAGCAAGTCTGGCACATCGATTCTCAGCTTCCTTTCAAGATGGAATCCTTTCATGTTTGTTAACAGCGTCACAAACTAACTGTTAGCTATTCCCACAATGCTCACAACATTTCTGGAGACTGCTATTCCTCATCTGCTCTCCCGAAGGAAGGAACTAAGAATTTAAATGAGACTCACAGACATGCATAGTATATACATTACACTATTAAAAATAAAAATATATATGCACACACATACATTAATGTGTAGTGTCCATTTACAGAGAGCCAGTTATGAAGGAAGGGAGACACCCATCTCTGTCCCTCCCAGAGTGAAAGCAGCTGTCACTCTGTGCAACTGTGTCTCAAAACCACTCACCATCACAACACTATGTAAAATTGATATCTGTGGGACAGACATTTGGTCAAGCAAGGGCAAAGCTGCAGCTGTCTCCCTGACAAGGTGCAAGCAGCCAGATAAAGAACTCTGAAATGCACAGTGACAAGAGAAAACTAGGCCAATAGAAGCTCAATGTCTAGAATTGGACTGTCTTTTTAAACTATTTCAGAGACCCAATGAATGTCCTTTTGTCGACATCAGAACAAGGGGAATAAATGTCATCAGCTAAAGAACACATGAAAGGCAATATTGAGAAAGTAAGTGCATGTCACTTTAGGGAGAAACTTCAGCAATCTAGATCCTATAACTAGGAACCTACTTAACTTGCGGCAAGGCTAAGCCATTTTCGCAGCTTGCTTCCGGCACGAAGGGCCAATTTTGCAGGCATTTCCTGGCAGCCCCATTTTTTGCCACTGATTGGCAGAGAGACCCTGCCATCGCCACAGAGAGTAAGTCTCAAGCAGGTGAGGCTGGCTGCAAGGATTGCCACATTGTCTATGTATTGCAGTAAGGATTGGGAAGTTCTAAAACAGCGTATCATATGAATAATATGCTAGGGGAAGGGGTTTGGGTTGATTGCATGGGAATATTTCCTGGTGATCGTGGACACCACCAGTTTTCACGGTTTCCAGAAAAACTGCAAATTAAGTAGGTTAATTTGTAACCTGTAACAGGGTACTGGCCCTAATACATCTGTTACAGCCCCCCTTTAGCCTTTTCAAACTATGAGCTTTGGTCAAGGGTATACAAATAAAAGCAAGCACGTGACCTACAAGAAGAAAAGTATTTGGCTTCCTGCATTTTAGGCAAGAGAAATACTGACCAAAGATGAGAGAAGTCATAGTGCAGATTTCTCCACAGTATCCTAGAAAAGTGCCTTGCACACCAGCTGGATGAAGCCAAAAAGACCTCAGCTGGTTATAACATAGTAACGGGTTTTTGAGTATGTTTGGGAAATAAAGCAATCCCTAAAGAAAGAGGTGTGAAAAGATCTGCAGTTTGGTCTTTATGTTTCTATCTCTGACTGGTATGCACACCAGCCTATAAGGCCTCAAATGAAAATAACCTGAAAATTGTAGAAATAACAATAATTCTGTTCAACTACAGTTTTATATGGCCTCCATGCCTCCTGTATCTGAGGAAGCATTAATATTACAAACATTTAAGAATTTAGCCTCACAATACATCTGGAAGGTAGGAATGTATCATCATCTCCATTTACAGATGGGGAACTAGAGGAATAAATCAATGATTCCCAATCAAGGTGCCTTAAGATCCTTACAAAGGTCCCACAGGGAGCCGCACAATGTTAGCAGCATTACATGTACAAACATGATTTATAACGGGTCGGCAACCCCCGGCACGCTTGCCAAGCATGGCACGCTTTGGAACCGGAGAGGCTCCAGCTCTGCGTAGAGTGATGCTGCAAGCCCTGCAGGGAGCAGCCCGGGCTCCGTGGCTATCAGCAGCTACCCAGAGCCAGGGCCAGCTGCAGCCAGGAGGCTACAAACAGCTGCTGCCTCCCCAGCCCCAGCAGGCCCAGTGCCGGCACCTGCTGCGTTCCGGAGCCCGGGAGACAGCTGGGGCCAGGGCCGGGGTGGGAAAGCAGCTGTTTGTAGCCTCCCGGCTGCAGCCGGCCCCGGCTCTGGGTAGCTGCTGATAGCCACAGAGCCCGGGCTGCTCCCATGGAAGCCCTGCTGCAAGCAGCCCAGGATCCGTGGCTACCAGCAGCTACCCAGAACATGGGCCAGCTGCAAACACCTGCTGCCTCGCAGCCCCAGCCCCGGGCCCGGGGAGGCAGGACATACCGGCAGTGTTCACCGCTGTGCTGCCCTCACTGCTTCCGCAGAGCAGCTTTGGAACCCGGCGCGGCAGGGCACAGCAGGAGGCACAGAAAGATGCCTGCTCCCAGCTGCTCTGCCACACTTCCCCTGTGTGCATGGAAGCAGCGTGGGCAGCAGCACAGGGTTGTGCCCCTCACTGCTGCGCCCCCTTCAGGGGAAGTGTGGCAGGGGAGCAGGCAGCTTTCTGCGGCCCCCGCTGTGCCCTGCCGCGCCGGGTTCCAACGCTGCTCTGCGGAAGTGGCGAGGACAGCACAGCGGGGAGCACTGCCGGTATGTGCTGCCTCCCCAGAGCCCGGGGCTGGGTCTGAGGCTGGGAGGCAGCTGGGGCTGGGGGCGGCGAGGCAGCAGAT
>NW_017729025.1:97429680-97430455 GCF_001723915.1 Gavialis gangeticus
GGGCAGGGGCTTTGGGTGGGGGGCAAGGGGCACAAGCAGGGCATCCTGCCACGTACCCCCTACCATCATTTTGTTTTTCTGGCATGCCAGCACTCCGGCCCCTTCCAAGGTAGGCATTGTGGGGGGGTTTCGGCACTGGCCAAAAAACATGACCTACCCGATTTTATGAGATAAACCCAGAGATTTCACACACAAATCCATCATGTCAAATCATTCTCACCTGCTGTAGTCTGAGTTTTTTGCAACAGGAGAAATCATCTACAATCAAAATGAAATCAAGAGCTGGCATTTGCTGAGGTGTGCCTTGAGTCTAATGAGTTCCTTGAGCCTAATGAAGGATGTCTGGAGTCCAACAAAGTTGAGAACTACTGGCATGACACAGACGAGAACAGACCTTGAGTCCCAATCTAGTGCCTTGACCACAAGACTACCTTTTGTGCTTTTTCTTCCTCCTAGTCAGTGGTGACTACCCTTCTGCTTCAGGTGTTTTGTTTTCCTTCTGCATTGGCAATGTATTGTTCATAGAATCAATGAGTCGGAAGGGGCCTAGACAGATCACCTAGTCCGACCCCCTGCCATGGGCAGGAAGGAGCACTGGGGGTGGCAGGGGTCATAAGACCCCAGCCAGGTGCCTATCCAGTCTACTCTTGAAGATCTCCAGGGACGGTGAGAGCACCACCTCTCTGGGAAGCCTATTCCAGGCTCTGGCCACCCTTACAGTGAAGTAGTTCTTCCTAATATCTAACCTAAACCTATCCTCCCTCAGCTTGTGGCC
>NW_017729025.1:97435455-97439611 GCF_001723915.1 Gavialis gangeticus
GGCCCTCCTCTGGACCCTCTTTTTACTTTTGTTGTAAAGTAGGCAGAAGTAATATGGAAGGGTTTTCTTTTAAGGAACTTCTAGTTTCATTGTTCCACTCCTTGTCTGTAGAGCCTTTCACCAGTAATGTAATCACCATATATAGCACCAAAATTGTGTTAGCATCCTAATTAAAGGTAAGCAAAAATCCAAAAATACCCACAACTCCCATTACAGAAATTAAAAGCCAAAAGCACAATAGCCTGTATTTGTGAAGAAAACAAATACAGAAATATATTTTGCCATCCCTACATAATATCTTGCTTTACAAATAGTCACATCTAAGACCATATATCAGTGGTTCTCCATTTTTTTAGATCTGAGGCACCCCTTGATAGATTCAAGGCACTCAGAAAATGCCAGCTCTTAGTTTTCACACGTCTTTTTTTTACTACAGAAAAACAATAGAACAATTCTTCTGTTGCAAAGAATTCTGAAAGACCATAACAGGGAAGGATGTGGATTATGGATTAGATTATGGGTTTCTATTTGAAAACTCTGAGTCTATTATGTGAATCGTGTTTGCACCCCTAATGGTACTAACATTGCTGGACACTCTTAAAAACATCTCAAAACATCACAGGATGCCATGGCACCTTGGTTGAAAAGCACTGCCCTACATAATGCAAGTAATAACATTTTCCATTGTGTAGGCTTTAAACCTGCAATTGACTTGATCCCAGTTACTTCACTTGTACTCCATCTAAATGAAAAACTCTGCCTACATACATCCTTGTGCAGGATTAGAGGTCTACTGTATTAGTGGTCCAAGAGCTGGCGCTACCATTTTTTATCCGACAAAGAACATAGTTAATTTTAACAGACATATTCTGGTGTTTTGCACAAATAAACTAACAAAAAACATACCCAAGAATTTCTAAAAATCTATAAAAGTATAAGAAATTCAATCTACTTTTTCCAAATGAGCACCACTAAATTCCAAAAGGAAAGGAAAGGAAAGTTCATTTACAGCTGGCAACAGCATTCAGTTAATAAAGACAAGATTGTAACAGGAGTATCAGCAGAAATATCAAGCTAGTTACTACAACTCATTTATGTTATTTGTAAATAAATTGAGGAAGATTTTTTTTAGGTTTTATGCTACTGAGATATTAGATCGGTGTAGCTCTTTCCCCATATGGTAAATGGGAATTATAATTGGTACATTTCCTCCTAGGTTATTTTGATTTAATAATGTTTATAAAGTATTTTGAGATCTTTGAATGGAAAGGGCTATAAAGATTTCTTAAATCACTTCGAAAATCAATTTCTTTCATGATGACCACAAATTATGGGTTAATAAATAAATAATAATCAGTAAGAATAATCTTTTAGTGGTTTCCTTACTGGAATTTTCTAGTGAATCCTGTTTTCTTGATGTCAGTCTTTTAAAAGTATATTTACTGGGACAAGGGCAGTCTTTATCATACCTTCTTGTACCATATTCAGCACAGTCAGTTATAAATATATGTAAAAATAAACATAATAAAGTATTCCATATTAATGTACCCTCTCATACCAAGTCAATAACTCAGTGAAAATTAATTGTCAACAGGTAATGGTTTATAGTGCTGTGATATGTTCAGTGTTTTGCCAACAAGAAATATAACTATCAATCCAAGATGGCGGTCTAAAGCATCCCAGATAGCAATAACATGTTACTGATCCTTATCCTACCCCAAAAGAGAAAGACTGAAGCAAACAGCAGAATGACTCAAGGTTATTTGGACTTTCAGGCAAAAGGATGGAACTGAGTTAACACGGGAAGCGGCTTTCAAATACAGATTTAAAAAGGATGGGAAGAAGCACTATCTGATCATTAATGAATCAACTAAGGAGGACAGTGGACACTATACTGTAAAGACCAATGGTGGGGAGTCAGTTGCTGAACTGTTTGTACAAGGTGAGGCCCATATTATGCTGGATAATCATGGAGACTGAAATGTGCAAGGGGACAAAGGTCACCTTGTTCATAGCAGTTTGAAGAGGTGAGATAGTTCTTATGACCAGAGACAATAAGACTGACTACACCATAATGGGAGGGATGATCATCTAGGCAACAAGGAACCCATTAAGAAAATTTAGGCCTGTGTGACAGATGCAACAGATACCATAATATCAGATGCATAGACACCAGTCCTGTTAAAGCCCTACACACTATGGATTTCTTTTATCTGACCTCTGGCCTATTGATGTTTTTGCTGTTGTTTCACACATTTCACAATATTAGAGAAGAAGCTGGAAGTTTATCAGAGTATTGCAGACCTGACAGTGAAGGCACGGGACCAGGCTGTCTTCAAATGTGAAGTATCTGATGAGAATGTGAAAGGAATCTGGTTGAAAAATGGGAAAGAGGTCATCCCAAATGAGAGGATAAAGATCGCTCATATTGGCAGGTGAGTTCTGCTTCAGAAATCTTGAGTAGGATTAATAATAACATAATCCCCTCTGGATAGTATGTGATGGGGATCTGATTATAAGCCAAGACTCTGAATTGACTTCAGCTTGCAGTAGGAAGTAGAAACCTTCCTTTGCAAAATGACCATGTGGTCATTCCTACTCTGTATGTTCTGCATTGTGTAGTATTGGTATGTACATGCAGGCTGCATGTATGTTTATCAAATGTTGGTGTGTATTGGTGCAACAGAACATCAGTGCTGATTTTCAGCCTTCACTCAGCATTTCATGTCTTTGAGTGTTTAAATGGCCTAGAAATTACACTGATGGTCCCTTTAAAATAGTCATAATGAAACAGATTGATTGATTGATATGGATAAGAGATTTCAGTACTTTGAAGTACCTTCCTTCATGATAATATATTACCATTCTTAAAAGAATATTTTATGTAAACATTTACACATAAGTATGCATATTTTGAAACATTTACTCATTATATAAAAAATTCCTTGGTACTCCTTTGACGTTTTATCTGCTGAGTGTTGAAAAGAAGCGGATAGAGCTTCCACCTGGAGTTTTATTTATTGTAACATTGGTTTGGTTTGCCATATTCTTTGGTGGAAGTTAACTGAGGCCATCTCCAAATGGCACTCTACTATGCAGGAAGCTATACCCTATGACGGGGTATTAAACTCACCCCATGTCCCAGGACCACAGGACTCCTTGATGGACCTGATCCAGCATGGAGCACGAGGCACGGGACAGTGGTGATGGGAACAGGACCAGCTGCAATGGAACAAACAGTGATTATAATGGGGATGGCAGTAGCTGTAAATGTGGTGGGACTGGCAACAGAAGGCCAACCAGTTGTCAGCATAGCCACTGCTGATAGCCATTTCCACAGGGGCCCAAGAGACCTGGATTCTGCAGCAGAGCTCACCCTTCTCTAGCCATGCACCCCATTTCCAGTAGCCAGCTGGAAGCCTGGCAGGCTGGATTAAGTGACTTTGTAAGTCAGATGTTTGACACCCTCCTGTATGAGAAACAGACCAATGTTTCTGCTTGTGCTTTTATGTGCTGATTTGACACTGTGGAGAGTAAAGACCTATTGTGTACCACAGTCTACAAATCCTCATTTGATGCAGGAGCATTCCTGCTGTGGAGAGTTACATGTGCTTACTTGTATTTTTCAGAATCCATAAGCTAACCATTGATGATGTAACCCCAGAAGATGAAGCTGACTATTCTTTCATCCCTGAGGGATTTGCTTACAACATTTCTGCCAAACTTCAGTTTTTGGGTGACTGTTTTAGATGTGTTTATTAATATTTAATAGGAATATCACAGGCCTGATGAATACAAAATTATCCTTACTACTTGAGTGAGCCATCAAAATAAAACACTGTGTCAGGAAACAGCATCAGGATTACCTTTCCCAGTGCCAGAACACCAGGCACAACATGGAGACTGTTTGTAACAGTGCATCATAATTATTACTAGTAGAATCAAAGAATCATAGAATCAATGAGTCAGAAGGGACCTAGACAGATCATCTAGTCCAACCCCCTGCCATGGGCAGGAAGGAGCACTGGGGGTGGCAGGGGTCATAAGACCCCAGCCAGGTGCCTATCCAGTCTCCTCTTGAAGATTTCCAGGGAAGGTGAGAGCACCACCTCTCTGGGAAGCCTATTCCAGGCTCTGGCCACCCTTACCGTGAAGT
>NW_017729025.1:97444611-97485874 GCF_001723915.1 Gavialis gangeticus
TGAGAGGGTCAGCCCCTAACCTATAACCATAATGCTGGTTCCCTCTCCCCAGGTGCAGCACCCTGCACTTGTCCTTGTTGAACCGCATCCTGTTCAGATCCACCCACTTCTCCAACCTGTCCAGGTCTGCCTGGATGCGGTCCCTCCCTGCCGGTGTATTCACTTTACCCCACAGCTTGGTGTCATCAGTGAACTTGAACAGGGTACTCTCCACACCTTCGTCCAGGTTGCTAATGAAGATGTTGAACAGCACCAGCCCTAGGACCAAGCCCTGGGGGACTCCGCTGCCCACACCCTCCCAGGTCGACATCGACCCATCCACCACCACCCTCCGGGTGCACCCCTGGAGCCAGTTTGCCACCCATGTGACTGTGCATTCATCAGTGCCACAGTCCCTCAGCTTGCCCACCAGAATTAGGTGGGACACTGTGTTGAAGGCCTTCTGGAAGTCCAAGAAGATGACATCAACTTCCTCCTTCACATCTAAGCTTTTTGTTACCTGGTCATAGAAAGAACCAGGTTAGTCAGGCAGGATCGGCCTTGCATGAACCCATGTTGGTTACCTCTCAACATCACTTCCCCTGCAGGGCTCTCACAAATGTGGCCCTTGATAATTTTTTCAGAGACCTTCCCCAGGATAGAAGTGAGGCTGACTCACTTCTATCCTCAGTACTCAGTGTGCTTGGCACTTTCTAAATTCATGGAAAGAATAGATGCCTTGACAGTCTAAAAACCCAACCCTGTGGACTTGTGTACATCATCTCATAGTTGTTAGTGACATGGCTCATACAGCCCTTATTTAGACCTTTGCACAGATCTTTCTCTTCTGCACAGAAAAGTAGTGAGGGCTAGACCTCTACACAGGCCTTCCGGCAGGTCCAGTATCTATGTTGGGGGGAAATAAATAACAAAATTGTAGGGAATGGAATGAGCAGGTGAGATGGTTCATTTTCCCCATTAGAGATTCCCAGGAAAGTATTGTAAAATCAAGGCCATAGAGTTCATATTAGATGCTTCCCTGACAATTCCAGCTAGGTAGCTGATATGCAGATGACCATAACTTTCCATGTATCCCTCTAGTTTGTATCAAGTTTTATAGCACGTCCTGTAGGCTTTTTCAATGAGTGAAAGGTCTCAGATAATGGGTTGAAATCAGCTTAAGGGAATCTTTGCAAATAATTCCTTCGCCAGAGCTCCTTCCAAAAGGGTTTAAACTAGGAGGGGAAGACTTAAGACAAAAAGATAGTTTACATGAGTAAATTTACATGCATAAAATTTTGCTTGTTTGTACCTCCAAATTATTACACAATTCATCTGTTGATTTACAGCCACTGAGATGTTATCTATTTAAAACTATTTTTGGTGTGCAGGCTATGTGAGACTTTCAGATCCATTCTTAGCTTTGTGTTTTTCCTTCTTTCCAGAGATCAAGATTGATTTTGTGCCAAGAGAAGGTAAGACTAAGGTTCATTTCTGCACAAATGACTAAAACCTGAACAAGTCACCTTGAGGTTTTTCAAACCTTAGCAGGGGTATAGAACCTCTTTAATACAACAGCTAAGAAACCATCCTCTTTTCATATAAATGGTCAAACTACATTGATTTATTTTCTCTGCTTTTGCTACAGAACCCCCCAAAATCCATTTGGACTGCATGGGTCAGTCTCCTGACACTATTGTTGTGGTGGCTGGGAATAAGCTGAGACTGGATGTTCCCATTTCAGGAGACCCAATACCCTCTGTAATTTGGCAGAAAGTAAACAAGGTAATGTGCAGTCTGAAAAAGTGGCTAAGGAAAAGAGATCATAAGAGGTTATTTCTTTTTCTGTTTTTAAATCAGATTCTAATTCTCAGTTCTGGGGTTTAACTTTTCCACATCTCTTTAAAAATAGAGCTTAAAAAGGAATAGAAAAAATAAGACTAAAATAGGAGCAAATCACACCTGGTGATGTAACAATTGCTGCTGTAGTCACGTTGAGTTGTGATCCTCTGAAGTGTCTATTTTCAGCAGAGCAAAAGTGAGGAAGAATGGGTGGTAGTCTGTCCGCCTGTATATCACCATACAACCAGCATGTGTTATAAACAGGCTGTCACCACTAGTTCATTTTCTTCCCACTGCACAGGAAATAAGGAAGCCATGGACATCTGCCCTTTCAAACAACTTTGCTCCAGAGGAAGGAAGAGTTCTGTAGGCTGCACTGTTGTTCTTTCCTATCAAATGATCCTTCTCATCACAGTTTGCAAACAAATTGCCCTCCCAATATCATAGTGGATTAACTTGTAAGGAGTACACTCGTGTGCAAGGGGCCAGTTTTGTTGAGTATGCTACAAATTTAGGCTTTGTGAATTTAGAGAGTGTCTGCTACCTGTCCTGGTTATTAGCACGATTGTAAGAAGTCAAAGAAAGACTAAAAAGGCATTATACACAGAGCCCTGAGAGAACTCCCCCCTCTTGATGGATACTTTTCAGAATATTGTGTTAGGGGACCAACTCCCTGGGCTCAGTCTACTTTAGTGCTCCAGGGTCTGAACAAAATCCATTCACTGCCGCTGGCTGGATGCCCTTAGGCCTGCCCTTGCAGAGCTAATGCTGTTTTAGCACAGAGGGGACCAACTTGTGGCTACCTGTGTGTGGCACATAGCAGACTGGAGAGGCAACAGGCAGCATGGTGGCATATAGGCCAGGGAACAGAAATCAGAGTAGTAGACTAAATAGGGAGAACAGGGCAGGAAGCAGAAAGTAGAGCAGGGAAGGAGGTTGGAGCAGCACTTGGGGAGCATGTGGGGCCTGCTACCCAGTTGCCTGGCTCTTGGGACTAGCACCAATCCCCTTAGGCTCCCCAGTAGTTTAAATACACCCTCTCCCAGGACACTAGTCATGTGGGTGCTCTGGGTCTCCAGTTTAACTTTTAAAGAAACATGATACCTGTAATACAGAACACACACCCCCACACCGCCCCCCACACACACACCCTCCAAAGCACCATTTAATCTTTATATATTTAGCCTAATAAATACACAGCTGTAGACAAAATACACCCACTTATACACATTTCCCTGCCTCAGTTTTCTCACCATTTTGGAGCATTCTTTGGGTTTAAGTCATTGTCCTATGTGGAATTAGGATCTTTGTCCTTCAGCTCATAGCTTTGCTTTAAAATCACAGAGGCTTTCCTTTCCTGATAAAAAACTGCATGTTTGAAAGTTTGTCTAACTTCATTCCAACAATACAGCTGCTCCACTAAAAGTTATTCCCCCCCCCCAAAAAAAATAAAAATAAAAAAAATCCTGGCCTCTCACAGAGGCTTTCCAGGTCAAAAGATTTGTCTGACTAAGACTAGTCCCGTAGTTAAGTTGGACTCTTCTTCTGCTATGAACGTACACTTCACTTTCTCTTTCCTTCCTAAAATTTTAAAACCTTGTTTTATCACCTCTGTCTTTTTGGCCCATGTGAATGTTTTCATATTCTTCACTTCCCCATCTCTGCAGAGAAGGAGGAATTATAGCTTCTCTTGGCTTCAGTCAACCTTCTTAGCAAACCCATTGCTCAATCAGAGTATCCATTAACCCTAGTCTAATGAGCATATGCAACACAGTCTTATCAGCAAAAATATCAGCAGAAGTGAATTCCATTTACACAGAGGCAGACCATAATACAACAACTTCATAACATCAACAAGAATTCATAAGTTGTACATAGGCATATTGCTCAGATTGTCAATAAATTTATATTGACACCAATAGCACTTACTTTTACAATATTTGATGAAGTTTTTAAAACTTTCAAATTCTTATCTTCCAATGTGAAATGCTATATCTTGCTGCTGGAAATCTGGGGTTTTTGGGGGTTTTGTGTAACATTTTTGCTATGGCAAAAAGCTGATCTATTGTGACAGTAATCTCTTGTATGAATTTCACTTTGATAGCCCCCAGTCATCAGTAGGTGTAATGCAGATGTAATAATATATAAAGTCTGAATGGATACATAAAGAGATGGTGGTTGTAATGGATCTTGGGGGTGAGGATAAGAAACCTGTATTTGATGTAGAGGCAGCATGGAAACTAATGGAGACATTTTAAAAGTGCAGTAGCACAGCTTCAGAATATCTTGTTTGATTGAATTTGCTTTTTGCCATAATATCTGTTCACAAGCCCAATATCCCAATGTTAAAAGAAAGAAATATTCTCTATTTTTGCAGTCACATAAACCTAGCAACCCACTACTGCCCACAAGACAGTAAATGTATTGCATTCAGCAAAGACACTGCTGCAGGAATCTCCTATGTCTTTATTTCTGCTTCCTTTTATTTTATTATATTCTGAGAAAATATTCACTTCCAATTCTGCTTTTTTGTTTCATATCAGTTAATTTCATTCTCATTTCTGTTCACTCATTCTGCTCTTTATTTTAGCCACACCACGTTCTTCAAGCCCCTCAACATGTATGGCTCTATCTCCTCTGTGTCTCAGGAACAACCTGATCAAATCTGCTCAGTGAGATCTTTCTAACTCTTCCTGTTTTTCTTTACTCATCTAGAACAGTGACAGTGTGCAAAGCAGTGATGATTCCAGAAATCCCCCAGGTACCAGCAGTGATTTAAGTAATGATAATAAAGTAAGTTCTTTATTATTTATACAGACCTGTAGAAGTGCCTAGCACTTTCCAAACTGCCCTACCCAGAGCAGGATGGAGTAAGAGTAGATAGGCAACTATAGGGATTAACATAATTGATCAGACTAATCATCTTCTTGGCCAATGTTCTGCCTGGCAATGACCATTATCAGATGTTTCACAGAGGCACAAGAAACCATCATTATTACTGATTAGTTTATTCCTAGAAGCACAAGGGTTTATAACTTGTCTAAACAATTGTTTTAAGGTTCTATTTAAGGTAACAGTATAAGTTTAAACCTCTTTTGAATAGTACTAAGTTGTTAGTTTTAGCGATACCTGGGGGAAAAGCTTAGTAGAATGTGGGGAGAAAAGACATGACAACAGGAAAATGGTCTAGAAATGGAATGATATGCTACCTTAAGGTCTATCAGGCACTTATTACTGTTAGACTGGTGCAGTCAGAAGAATTATATTATTTACTTTTGGCAGTGCATTAGCCCTGAGAGGTCCTGGTCAGTAGGGTGACCCAGTCATGCTCAGCAATGCAAACACACAGGGCTGGGACTGTGCATACTCAAAATCTAAAAATTCCTGGACCAGATAAATTGAAAAAAAATGAGATGCAACATACAGCGAAAGTACAGTGGTTCTACTTATACATATTAGCACTGATTTTTAACGATTTTTTCCCTGAGACAAAAAACAAAAAGACAGAAAGAAGAGAATAGTCTAACTAATTTAATGACAAACGGGGGGGGCAAAGTGGGCATTTAAGAGATCTGAGAAAAAGACTGACGTAACCAAGAAGGAAGGTGAAGATTTTGGTTGCCTTTACACATGCTTGCGTAAGGTTGGGGGTAGGATGGAGGGAAGCATTTTGACTAGAGCGGTTCCCAGACAGCTGCTCTAATTAAAACACTTCACCATCACTTGTATTAAGACCTTGCACATTTCAAAATGGCCATGGGACATTTTATCTAAAGCTCATTCAACAAGGTTTAGATAAAGTGCTCCCACAGCCATTTTGAAATGTGCGGCGGCTAAATACATGTAATGGTGAGGTGACGCTGCAGCGTTCCAATTAGAACGTGAATGAGCACATCTATAGGCACCCAATGACAAGGTTTAGTGGAGTAAAAAAAAAAAATGCCCAATGGTTGGAGCTTCAAAATGTAAGGATGATGCTGCAACAGGATTTGGACAGAGAAAGAATGTGTAGGCCAAGGAGGAGAAAGGAGAAGGTGACTCCCTTATAAGATGTGTGACAGGGAGCATACTAGTCCTATTAACAGTGACAGTGTGGCAGGAAACAGCATTAGTTCTTATTTTCTTAAGGATAGTTGGCTACAAAGGATTGCTTTGAAAAGTTTTATATGATTCCAAAATATATAAGTTGATGGACAAATGTTTATTTGCAAAAGAGTAAATGAATTTCCAAACCACTTTGAATTAACATTATGTCTAGTTGCTACCTATATAACTTTTCATACTGATTCGACTAACTATCCCAGACAGGAATTTACTGACTTTCAAAAGGAATTTCTATCATGATGTAATTGTTCTTATTAGACATTAAAAGCTACCCACTGATATCCTGTTTTCTCCTAAAAAGTAGAACCTAAAAGTAGAATATTTTATTGTTAACTTTTCAAAAGCACTGACAACATTCAATGTAAGCCTTCCTGTTACCAGAGGTCAGTAGTTCTTAGACTTTCTGGAGTCACACACCCCTTCTTAAATTAGTTAGGCTCCTATGTACTCTTATGATTCTGTATTATAGATGATTAATAAAATTATAATTAGAATAATTTTAATTATTAATTAAAATTATAATTTACAATTAATTAATATGAGTAATAAATTATAGATGATTATGGCGTTATAGCATTTATATTTCCCCTTCACTCGTTTTCATAGAAATTGCCACAGACACCCAGGAGTATGCATATTCCAGTCTGAGAAACACTGATGCAGCCCCAGCATTTTTATGCAACTCTCCTTCAGTCGCATTGAATCAGACCCACCCATCTCAGCCCTACTTAGAAATGACTTCAACTACTGTTTTCACTGCCCACAGCTCCTCTCTGAATCTGAAGGTAGAGTTCGTGTGGAGATGCACGAGGACCACTGTGTCTTCATCATTGAAGGAGCAGAGAAGCAGGATGAGGGGGTTTACAGAGTTACAGTTAAGAATCCAGCAGGAGAAGATAAAGCTGATATCACTGTCAAGGTTATTGGTAAGTGAAGGAAGGAACTAACCAGATTCTGAGTTCTTGAGTTTAGTGGTATCCTTGTTCCTCTAAACAAGGATTTTGGGCTTAGTGAGCTTTAAATAGACCATTAAAGGAGGACTGAGTTGTTTCATATCCCTTCACAGAGATCTCTCTCAGTATAACTTTCCTGGTCTTCCCACTATGAGGAGAAGAGGAGAAGGAATCATTCCCAGTTGCAGAGATTAGGTTACTTGGGATATTCATCCATTCCATTTCCTTATATATCTTTGTATACATTGGGGTGTCAACTGTATAGTCTGCAGGCCAGATCTGCCCCCCACAAATGCATTTTGTAGACTTCAGTGCTCAAAGAGTGGTCTGGATTAAGGGACAGAGTAAGCAAGGGGTGGACCTGCCACCAAAATCTGGGTACACAGCCCCATTTGGGACATGTATCAGTAGTGGTGGTGGGTGTGAGCAGTGATTGCATAAACCTCCACAATGGCTGCCACCATTTGCCATACTGCATCCTGATATCACCCACAAGGAGAGGTGAGTTTGACACATGTGGTATATATGGGTCAGTCCATTCCCAACAGACCTTTCTCTGCGGCACTGATCTTGTCTAGCACATGATATCTTTGTCATTTTGTAAGACAGAAGACTTTACTGCATGTCTTATAAATAGTTAATGGAATAAGGGGCTATCTATTGTATGTCTGGCATACTGTATTAAAAAGGACTGAAAATATTTAGTTTACAGAGGACAAGAGCTAGAGGGGAATTTGATTTTGATCTAATATTATGAAAGGTGTAAAATTAATCAGCTCCTTCTTTATACCCTGCAAGAGACATTATGAAAAAAAGAGGTCAAACTGTACATATAAACAATGAACAAAAATATTTTTACATATCATATGGTAAAGCTTTGTAATTTATTGCTGTATGAGATCACCAAGATGAATACTAAGTTAGGATTTACAGAATAACTGGACTTACCATTTGTATTTAAACAAGAAAAGTTAACATACATGTTGGTATTGCATTACATGTGGGGTTTGTTCCAGGCTAGGAGGAAGCTTTTAAGTGAGATCTTAGTTACAATAATGAAAGCAAATCACTAAAACAGCTATTGTCACCTCTCTCTTTTTGCTGGTAGACTGGGACAGAAGATTTGTTGCCTTCTACTGCATTTTCAAATTATAAGAAGGAGTTGCGGAGGTAGAAGACGCAGAAAATAAGAACCATGATAGATTTTCTTATTTCCCAATAAGTACAGTTTAGGCAACACCCTCTCTCGCTTTCTCTCTGCAACAGTTCCCTCTGGCTGTCAAATTATGGAAAAGCAATGTTGTATTTCAGTGCTTTTATTCTGCAAGCCAAAAAATGTCATAATTTAGTTAGTGGAATCATGGAAGAATGTATATTGCTTAGATTACCAGCTATACAGCAGTCTGTAAAAGATTGTTCATTTCAGTTAGATATGTCTGTGCATAGAATAAAAGATATCAGGACTTGTGGTAGAGGTGATATCTTTTATTAGACCAACTAGATTTTTGTAAAAAAAAAAAAATCATTAATTGCATGCTTTTGGGCACAAATATCCTTGATCAGGCATCAGAGAACAGATTGTAAAAGTTCTCCTGGGTAGAAATGAAAGTTTATATTTCATAGGAGAGTTGAAGGTGTGGTAAAATCTCCTGTTTAGAAAAAATCATTTATATACAGATTAGGTTCAGAGAAAAGTCGGAATAGTCTGTTTACCTCAAAGTTGCTTGGTGATAAGTAGGAAGTATTTGTATCTATGTAGCACTAGTGAGGCCATATCTGCAGTCCTGTGTCCAGTTTTGGGACCCCACTACAGAAAGGATGTGGACAAATTGGAGAAAGTCCAGGGGAGGGCAACAAAAACAGTTAGAGGGCTGGGGCACATGACATAGGAGGAGAAGCTGAGGGAGCTGGGTTTGTTTAATGTGGAAAAGAGAAGACTAAGAGGGAATTTAATAGCAGACTTTGACTACATGAAAAGTGGTCGAAAGAGGATAGAACCAAACTGTTCTCAGTGGTGGCACATGACAGAACAGGGAGCAATGGTCTCAAGTTGCAGCAAGGGAAATTTAGGTTAGATATTAGGAAGAACTTTCTCACTGGGAGGTTAGTAAAACAGTAGAATAGGTTAGCCAGAGGGGTGGTGGACTCTCCATCCTTGGAGGTTTTTAAGACCCAGGTAGACAAAGCCTTGGATGGGATGATCTAGTTGGGGCTGGTCCTGCTCTGAGCAGGGGGTTGGGCTAGATGACCTCTTCAGGTCCCTTCCAACCCAATTTTTTTCTATGATTTCCTTCTGGTCATTAACAACTGGTGCCTCCCGAGACTTCGGGGGCACCATGGTGGTGAGCATTGAGTGGTGACCACCTGCAGCTGCCAGTGTTGGTGTCAGGAAGCAATGAACAAGGACTGCCCTCAGCTGTCGGCAGCAGTGTCAGCAGTGAGGAGGGGTGGCAAGTGGCGACTGCCCATAGCCGCTGCTGGCAGTTTCGGCAGTGGCCAATCTGAGGGGGTCATGTGTCCCCCCATGCTCTCCCTACATGTCGCCTATGCTTCCAGTTTTGGTGTTTCATATTTCACAGAGGAGTAGAGAGATGGGATGCTCTTCTGGGCAGACATTTCTTATGCATGGTAAGGTGTCTCTGAGCTCAGTGGTAAGCCTCTATGATGACGCAAATTACCTCGATCAAAGGCAGGAGCAGGGTTTCAGGTGGTCAAAGTTGCTTCCTCTTTATAAAATTATGAAGATTTTATTTAAAAAAAAAAAAAATCAGATGTGAGCAATTTGATGCTTTAAAGACATGGTGCTCAACCTTTTGGCCCTGTGGGCCACAAGAGTGACACAGAGCTAGTCTGCAGGCCAGATTGGGCCCTGGAGCCTCAGCATAATGCCCTCCTTGCCCTGTGCACCTGTATTGGGTCCCAGGAGCGCAGCACTATTTCCCTGCCACCCCTTCTTCCCAAGCCTGCACACCAGCAGGATTGGACCCCAGGGGCCTGGCTCCATCCCTTCCTGCCTCCCACAGTGGGATTGGGCCCTGGGGCTCCCCATGGGTCAGGAAATTTAGCAGCAGGGGAGTGGTGGCATCACTCCTCCACCACCAGATTTCCAGACCTGTGGAGAGCCTCATTGGCCAGACAACAAAGCAGTGTTTACTGGATCTGGCCCACAGGTTGGGGTTGAGCACCCCCGCTTTAAAGTAAAAGCAACCTAACCTGGAAACAAAGAATAGGGCTCACACTGGATGGAGATAATAGGGTTAATACTGTATTTACTGTTTAAAAGCTACACATATGTAATTGCCCATTCAAATAATACAGAATTATTTGAATGATGGCATAGGTATTCGTCAGTACTTTCAGTGTGACTGTTAAGAGATCCTTTACAAATCTGTGATGTGGAAAGGGGCTTAGCAGAAATATTTAATCACATAAGGATGGCAAGGGACATAGTCATGAAACTTCCTCTCTTCCATACAATCTTCAGATGTTCCTGATCCTCCAGAGGCTCCCAAGATCCTCAACATTGGAGAAGATTACTGTTCTGTGGAGTGGCAACCCCCTAGTTTTGATGGAGGGCAACCAGTACTAGGTAAGCGTTACTGAAAAAGGCTTCCAGCAGCCTCACCCAAGTCATTTACAATACTCACTGACTGTTCTAAACCTGGGAGGTGTAGTTAGCTACATTAGTGTGAAGTCAAGTAGAAGGCAAGGTAGATGTGTAACTTACAGACTAACCAAAGGAGATACATATAACAAGCTTTCATGAGCTGTAGCTCACTTCATGTAAATCCATCCAGATTCTAACCTTAATCAAAGTGACCTCTCCCTGCTGCACCTAAAGCTGGGACACACTTCACAAAAGCTGTTAAGTCTCTCCTTGGGAAAGAGTACCGGGAGGAATTATTAAGTGTCAAGACAAAACAACCAGTATAAAAAACAGCTAAGGTTAAACATTCCCATTCCAAACTAAAATATTGCAGCATGTACAGATACCTGGACATGCTAAGAGAGTAAAGTTTGTATTAGATAGTGAACTTGGTGCTTCATTTACCTCCACAAAAGCAGCAGAATCTATTGGATTCAGTGGGGATTATAGTTTTTTTGTACCAAGCAGGAATAAATGGGCCACTAAAGTGCCAAATGAAACATTCCCAGAAATTTAATTAGGTCAAACCAGTTTTTGTGCTGCAAGGAAGAACCTGTTTTGGGTACACGTCAGGGAGAGAGAGGGAGATCCTGCTTTGGGAGGATCACTCAAGTTTTGTTTTCAGTCCCAAATTAAATGTTTAGCTGATGTCACACCAAGGGTACTTCCTGGCATCACTGGAAGGTTCCACCAAGTATCCCAAAAATTAGGCTATGCATAGAAGTACAGGGAAAAAAATAAACAACACTTATATTTAATGGCACTGAAGTTACAGGAAATCCCAAACTTTTCACTCAGTTGCTTAATAACAAAAAAAGCTAGAAGTAAAAGGAAAAGGCTTGTTCTTTCCTTCCTATGTTCACCTTTCCTATAACACTACCTATAATACTCCCTCCCCAACTCCCCTGCCCCAGTACTATAAAAGGCTTTTGCTCCCAGTCCCATTGATACCACGAACCAATACAAAACTCTACTTCATCAATCCTGGAATCTGCAAAACATTAACAGCAATCTCATATACTGTTTATCTCTAGATCAGCATATCTGACTACTATCCATTCTATATATTTAGAAAACTATTCCGCTTCATCACTCCTCAAGTCACCATAATTACAATTAATACAGTTTCTGTCTTCTAATTTCCTAGGGCTTTTATACATAGTTTTGTGCACTTCAGTGGATACCTCCCTCACAGTCAGGGAGAAAAGGAACAGTGCCTGTCTGAGAAGACAGTGAAAAAATTAATTACCAAAGCTGCCCCTGATTGTGAGAGACAACAACATACCTTAGTAAATTCTTTGTTTATATTTTAATCCCCATTTAAAAGTTACTGAAAATAAGTACACCAAGAGTAATGCACCATGCTTAGAAGCAACAAAATAAACTCTTAGCTGGAAGAAACCTCCATAAAGGACTCTACGTATCACCACTCACTTCCCAAAACACTCTATGGCCTTTCATGGATTTCCCGAAACTGGATACAGCCAGCAGCTGCAAAATTAGGCTATGCATGCCTGCTTTATGCTGAGAGATGTTTCTTTTGTCTTCCTTCCATTGGGCCTCCGACCCTGCTAATAAGAAGCATGCTGTTCAACCTGTAGCTACAATCACTAGTACGATTGCAAACATGGTGGCTCTCATCTTGGCCAAAAAGTGATTGAATCAATGACTTCTAGAGCTACTGCAGCACTCGGGGGGTTGCTGCCATCCATGACTCCGTGTTGCTGCCGTGCACCGCTTCCTCATGCCAAAGTACCCCTGCTTCTCCGCACCACTGACTTAGCATCTGCCGGGGCGGGAGGGTTGCTGCTGGCCAGCTGGATGTGAAGCTGGTGGTGCGGAGAAGTGGGGGTACCTAGGAAGTGTCTCCATGCTGCTGCCAGATGGTGCACGCTACTTTCCTATGTCCAAGTAGCACCGCTTCTGTGTGCTGCCAGCTTTGTGTGTGGCCAGCCGTCAGCACCTCCTCCCCCCCGGCAGTGGCGCTGACTGCATAGACGGCAGCGGGGGCATTCACCACATGTGAGCTCCCCGCGCCGCCACCGTGCACCAGAGGGGGCAGGGGTGCCAACGGCTGGCTGCATGTGAAGCTAGCGGCATGGGAAAGCAGCACCCGGCGGCAACACAGAGCGTATATATGGCGGCAGCGGCAGTGTGCGAGCTCCCCGTGCCGCTGGCTCCATGTCCAGCTGTCTGTCAGCATGCCCCCAGATCTGTGCAGGGCTCGGCAGGCTGCCGCTGAGGGCTGGAGCCAGGGCTGCACCAGGCTCTTCCCACTGACGGGGGGCAGACTGCACTGGGGAGAGCAGCAGTGGTGCTGGCAGAGGGCTGCAGCCACCCCAAGATTCACTGTAGCTCACCTGACCACCCCAGCACCACTGCTGCCCACCCGGAACACAGCACACTCCCCACTCCACCAGGAAGAGCCCGGTGCTGCCCTGGCCACAGCCTGCAGTGGCAGCCCATCCTGCCCCACACACACCCATGTCCTCCCGGGAGGCCCCGGGTGGTGAAGGGCCGGTGCTAAGGTGGGGAGGCAGCTAGGTCCTGGGTGGGGCTAGGGGTGATGGATTTGTTGGTGCAGGGGGTGCCAGCACCAGGCAACAACCCCAGGCTTGGGAGAAGGGATGAGCGCAGCGGGCCCCAGCCCAATCCTGGCCCCAGCTCCCTCCCTGTCCCTGCCAGGTCCCAGCCCTTTCCCCTCCTCTGCAGACTTTCCCGCAGCTGGACAGGCAGGGGTGCAGTGCTGACATCAGTACCCCTCCACCTGCTGCCCAGCTGGAAGAGAGTACAGCCCAGAAGGGGTACGCACAGAAGAGGTACACTCCTTAAAAAGGTTGAAAACCCTTGCTCTAAGTGAATAACAGTCCTCATGCCATAAAAAGATGTCATTCATTTACTTCAGCAGGTTGAGTTTGGCAGTTATATTTCCCATTATGGAAATATAATATAACTACAAATTTATACTATAACTACGAATGTATAAGGCTATAACTACAAATTTATAAGAATTTCAGTAGACAAAAAATATTGATGTTGGACTGAAAGTTAAGGAATCAAACTCTGTAACGTATCAACAAGGACAAATAACATGTTTGAGAGATTTAAAGATTTCTGAGAGAAGGCATAGCAAGAAAAATTATACAGTCCAGTGAAAAAGTGCCAGAGCAGGTGATTTAAACTCTTATTATTTGCTATTTACCAATTTATTATGCATTAAAAGTCAAGGATTTCTCAAAGCTTATATTCTGTCACTTAGTTTTTGCTAACGCAAAGACTTTTTAAAATAAAAAATGTTTAAAATCCTTGATAAACATGAACTATATAATGGCAAAGTAAAATGCACCCACTTCCTAAGAAACATTTAAGATTGCAATGGGAGAAGTTGGCAATGGAAGATGAGGAGAACAGAAACTAATTGAAATGCTGATAAAAACTACCCTTCTGTAGAGCCTTCAGTTCATAAATATCAAAGCAACTTGCACACAAATTATGGAAGTAGGGAAAATTCCAAATATTTGCCTTGAGGTGAGCCCATGCTATATATGATTGAAGAGTTAATGAGATCTCTCCCCTTCCTAAACTATGAAAATTGTCCAGAAAGGGTAGAGCCCTCTTCTTTCCTTTCTCAAGATCATTTTAATATTTTTAAAAGATCATGCACATAAGTCAGTATTGTTGTGATATAACATTCAAGTTGTACTAGGTGCAAAAGACATGGTGAATAACAACAGTTTGGGTTTTTCTCCTACCCAGTGTGGCTCATGCTGAATAGGATAGTGTTATCATATCTCTTCTCAAAGGCAAGGACAATGGCAAACTTCAAATTCTGAGGCAGAGCAAGTAAAACTGATGGCAAGGACTAATAGTAATATAGGGTGGCATCCATGAGGAACCTAGCAATATTCTTTAGTATTGCATGAAGATAGCAATGGTAACACAGATCACCAGAAGCAGCTGATAAATAGCAGTAGAAGCTCATGAGCAAATTTTGTTGCCATTTGCCTAGATTGGGTTCTTACATGCAGTGGTAAAAAGGTGGCTTTCCTTTTTCTGGCATTTTCAGAAAATTATGAAGCTCTTCCACTTGCAATTCCTTTATATCACAATATTTTTTTCCATTCACAGGATACATCTTGGAAAGGAAGAAAAAGAAGAGCTACCGATGGATGAGACTGAACTTTGACCTTCTAAAGGAGCTGTCATATGAAGCCAAGAGAATGATTGAAGGAGTAGTTTATGAGATGCGGGTTTATGCTGTGAATTCTATCGGCATGTCCCGCCCAAGCCCTCCTTCAGCGCCTTTCATGCCAATTGGTGAGTTTCATCCCGTGTAACATCATGTTTAGAACAGAAAAATGGACAAACTAGCCCCCACTTTCTCTCAGCACTCTCTCTAAAATAATACTTCACTTGCTTGAGAAAGCTGATTAGTCACTTGACATTTTCTATTTCATACTTATCACCCTTTTTTCTTTGTCATCTTTCTCTTCTATTTCTCTCATTCCCCTGCCTAAAGAACACAGAGGTTCTGGTTTCTTGAAATTGCTGATGAATTTCTAGCTGTTATTATTAGAAGTGTGACAGTCAAGCTGGGTCTGGAGAGGAGGAGCAACTAATTGACAGCAATTTCCCAGCCCCTCTCAGCTTCCCCTGTTCCCTTATGGGTACAAATATCATAGTATCCCACCCAGTGCTTTCTTAATCCCAGCCCCCTGCAGAGCTCTAAGGACAGCAGATTAAGAAAATATCTGAGGAATTATCCTCTATAAATAATCCTTCCCACCCCAGCAGTGCAGTGCCTCTAGCTGTCCCTGAACTGGGAGCAAACTGTGCGAGCCTTCAGGAAGCCAGCCATCTGAGAGCTTTAGGAACAGCAGCAAAAAAATACCAGTACCTGGATACTGAAATGACTAGAGTTGCCAAATCTAAAAACAATAGTCAGGGGGAACTGCCATCTGAAGGAATCAGTGCCAAAGTACAAGACACTAGCAATGGGCCACAAGGGAAGGATGACCTGCAAGTGGGATCTGTTAACTCTGGACTTCAATCAACCAACAGTTGGGCTACCAGGACCGAAGGGAAGCAACAAAAGACATCAAGAGGAACTACTAAACAAAAAGGTCCAAAGTTTTCATAGAGTAGGCAGAGTTTTAATTGATAAAATATAAAGTCCAAACTTAACTGTTTCAGAGAATTAGCTTTGGTTTTGCAATGTATAGTGCATGGTCAGTCATGTATGCTCATAATTACCTTTTCCTCTTGCATGTGTTTCTCAGTCTTTGTTTCCACTTGAAAATGAAATGATTTGATCCAATGCAGCTACAAGAAAGGAAACTGGGTAAAATATGATTTGGTTTTGCAGTAGCATCATCAACTAAGCTGTTAATAATATAATCTATTTGTTATGCAATTTATGACATTGTATTAAACTTACAGCATATTTGAAATATTAAATGTAAAATCTGTTTAAGGTATTTCAAAGCTGTTCAGTTTATAATACATATACATGTGTTCTAGCAAAGACGTTTTCTTTAAATGCATTTTGTTACACCATATATTTTAAAGGTTACGAGAATGAGCCACTTTTAATGATATTTTGGAAAGCAGTTTAACGCCTTCCATACATATTAAATTCTCTGCAGTCCATGCATGTAATGTGTCCTAAATAAAGGAATTTTCACAATAGAAAATGTACAAATGGACAGTTCTGCAATTCCTAGCTTCTTGGCATACAGAGAATGTAAAGACAAGAAACCCTCAGCATGTGTCTGTAAGAGTATCCTATTTAAATATCCATGTGCATGGGATAGTCAAGTACATCTAGAGGAGTTTCAATTAGGTGTTCCAGCCATGGAGAACATTACTAAAGCAAGTTCATTTTCAATTTACTTTTCTAAACCAGAGGTTGGCACTAATACCTAACTCTTAAGTTGTGTTTTCCAGAAGTCTAGTCAAGCCTTAGAAGTTTTCAGCACGTTTTTTGTTCCTGTTTGATAATATACAGGGATGTATATAATCACTCTTCTGACTGAGCTGTGAGATTCAGAGGATTCTCGGTGATTAAAAAAGTTCCTGTTCTGAAGGAACAGTGAACAGAT
Source organism: Gavialis gangeticus (assembly GCF_001723915.1). Taxonomy (NCBI): domain Eukaryota; kingdom Metazoa; phylum Chordata; order Crocodylia; family Gavialidae; genus Gavialis; species Gavialis gangeticus. The sequence continues at coordinate 97,461,237 of NW_017729025.1, forward strand.
GATAGATGCAGACATGAAACCTCTAAGCCTAACCTCAAAATGTTTTTCATTATTCATTAGATTTCTGTTACAATTGAACAGATCAAATTTAGAAGTTTTTGTATGTAAGTACAGTAATCACCCTAAACCAAATAAGTGTATTCACTCACACACCACGTACACCTTTCCCCCCAAAATCAGCTCTTTAAAATTAGGGAGCGTGTCTTAAGCAGAGAAGCTGATTTTTCTTCACTAGAATAGAAGCAGGGAAGAAAAACAGCAAGTATGCATTAGGTAAAAAGGCTGCCACCTCTCTGATGTAGCAAGCAGCATGGGCAGAGTCCAAGTGTTAACCCTCTCACAGCTGCTGGGGGGATGGCGGTGGGGGGTGAGGGGGTTTGGCTGAATTGCTACTGAGCAGCTGCATGCAATCGGTAGCATCTTGATGAGGCTTGTGGTGTGGAAGCAACATTTTATTATTTACAGGAACTTATAATAAATAACTATTTACAGTTAAGAAGTAACAGGCTCTACCAATGCCTATACATAAGCACTGAGGCTGCTCCAGTGTGCTGAAATTCCAGTGTATTGGAGCAGACTCAATTAATCTGTGCTCCAGCTGAGCTCCAGCAGCTTCCTGCATCTCTTGTATCAGCATCCCTACGCTTAAAAATGGCAGCAGGAGTGCTTGAACTAAAGTTTATTGAATGAGCTTTATTTCAAGCACCCTCGCCACCATTTTTAAGCACAGGGATGCTGATACAGGAGACACAGCAGCACTTTAATTAGAGCGGCTCTTTAATTAAAGCACCACCCCCCTCAACGTCCAAGTATGTGTAAAAATGCCCTACTGTCCTAGCAAGGGGGTTGGGATCTAGCCTTTTTGATGTCCTGCCACACCTGGAAGTTTCTGCTGCCTCACTCAAACTGCCTTCTGGGATGCCACACTTCCTGGACACCATATTGCCAGGAGGACTTACTCTATGTCAGGGGTGGGCAAAATGTGGCCCACAGCCAGCCAGGCCAATCTATCCAGCCTGCAGGACCCCTAAAAATTTAGAAAATTAATATTTATCTGCACCTGGCTCCCTGTCATGCAGCCCTTGATGGCTTGCCAAAACTCAGTAAGCGGCCCTCCACCCAAAATAATTGCCTGGCCCTGCTCTATGTCATGCTGTCACCTATGATTCTGAAAAAATATTTTTTTTCCACATTTTGCCTTATAAAAATAAGGTCCGTGTCTTATTCAGGGGCATGCAGTGTGTGAGAAAATATGGTAACATCAACTTCAGCCACTGATAAGGTGTGACTTGTGTTTATATAAATTTTGTCTGGTAATATTTAAATTATGAGTGTAGAATTGTACATATATAGGTGTTCTCCTGTGTTCTGCTCTTCTATGCTTAGAATCTAATTCACTTCTCCAGAGCTTTTCTCTAGAAAAGAACATAAGCTGAGCCACTAGTATCTAGAACCTCTGTGTTACAAGCATACTGTGCTTCTACCACGTGTTATTCATTGACTCTTCTGTCAAGTGGAGCTATTAGAGTTACATTTTAGAGTTGTGGCTCTAGATAAGACTGTACATCATTCCCCTATTCCTGATCATTCCTTCTATATCCACCACAATCCTATATCTCAGGGTTTTATTTTCTTTTAGCTCCCCCAAGTGAACCAACCCACTTTACAGTGGAAGACGTTTCTGACAGTACCATTACCCTGAAGTGGAGACCTCCTGAACGGATTGGAGCAGGGGGACTAGATGGCTACACTGTGGAGTACTGCAAAGAAAGATGTGAGTAAGCCCTAGTCCTACAGTACCAACAAAGCATTATCAATCAGAACAGAATCAGTAAAATACCACTGCAATTACTATCATTTCACAACCTCACCACAGACAACAGAATCCAGTACCATTACAACAAAGTTTAATGTTACTGATGACAAACAATGTCAATCTATATTACTACCATGCATCACCATAGTTGCTACAGCATCTTCCTGGTACCACCACGACATAATAAACCACTCTAATTTTTATAGATGCAAATGTTGTATGATGCCATGTAATGTTTATTAGAGTTTTCTAAAGTATATCATTTCTACTCACTAAGTATAATCACTGCAGAATTATTAGAATCCCTGTGACTTCACCACAGCATGACATATTAGTATAACTTCTGTACTATTAGTACTGCTGTAAAAGCTCTGTGGACTCCATCCAATCACTGCCGTCAGATTGGAGAAACAAGGCAAAAAAGAATGAGAAATCAGTAAATTCCATCAGTGGTTTTCACTGTTGTTGTTACAAGCACATGTATCTATCACTATACTATCTGGGTACCTTAAGGGATATATATTCCTTCCATTTAAGAATGAAATAAACTGCTTACTTTTCAGTTAGAACCACTTTCCAAATAATTCTCTCCCATTCCATTTTGATTAACTTCAACTGCAGGGAAAACCCTCCACCCCATAAAACTCCCTGAAGATATAAACCCAAAGAAACCAGAGGGTACCTTAGGCCTTGTTCACATATGGAATTATTAAGAATAGATATCCCTGAATAATTCAATGTGTGGACATACTTTTTCCAAATTGTAAAGTGCCCTGTTCTGATTTTGATTAATCCATTTTCATAGTACTGCTTTAAATTCACACCCTGCCTTACTCCAAATTTACTTTCCAGTGTAGATAAACCATCAGTTTGGAAAATTTGTACAATTGTTATACAGAAGAAACCCTTTATTTGCAGCTACAGAGTGGGTTCCAGCTATTTATGGTCTAACTGAACGCACATCTATACTGATTAAAGATCTGGTCACTGGGGACAAACTCTACTTCCGTGTCAAGGCTATAAACCTGGCTGGTGAGAGTGAACCAGCAATAACCAAGGAGCCTATTACCATCAGAGAGATTGTGCGTGAGTATCTGGAGCAAGCAAGTATCACTCGACCATTTCCCTTGGGACTTTACTAAAGATGTCTTTAATGGAGAAGAAATTCTGGGCCTGTCAAGACAAACACTTCTTTTGGAGTCTGGATAGGGAGCTACATTTTCTCTTTTGATTATAGCTCTGCCTAATTTCATACTAGGCTAGGTTTTCAGATTAGTTCTGGATAATATCTCCCAATTCTGAAAACATTATCAAATAGGACTTTGACTGTAGATAGTATATTTTAAAAAAATATTTCTCAGATTTTAAAATGTTTACATTTTAGCTTCTGAAATGACTGTCTCAGCATCTCAGATACTGTATATTTTAGGGTAAGATCTATACTAAGAATGAACTGTTATGCTAATGCCAAGTATTCCTACTGCCTAACAACAGAGGCTAGGAACTGTCTGAATAAAGTTGTTATCTATACTTTCATGTCCAAGGCCATTAATTACCACCTCATTTACTACCCAATGGTAATAGATTCCAGTTCCTTTGACTGGTGTCCAAAAGATATTATGAACTCATTACCATGGATTCCTCACTCTTCACTCTCACAAATGCATGCCAATGTCCCACTATCAGTAAAATGGCCAAGTGTACAGAGCTAGAGTTGCAAGGCATCCCAAAGCCAGATAGATATGAAGATGGATTCTCAAAATCCATGTTAAGAATTGTTCTATGGCCTAAATGAGGGGAGAAGAAAAGGGAGAGATGTAGAGTGCAGGAAGAACACTAATGAAGTGGGCTGAAAGCAGAGACTTGAAGACAGAATATGCACTAAGACTCTCAACAACCTTTGGCAGGAAAGCAGTTGTCATGTTACTCTCTGCAGTTTGGGGGAAGAAGTGAGACTCCTTTTACCCCAGGTAGCAAAATTGCTGCTGAGCAGGTAGCAAATGGTACCCCAGGTACTGCTCACTATATTTTAAAAATAATATTTCTCAGATTTTAAAATGTTTACATTTTAGCTTCTGAAATGACTGTCTCAGCATCTCAGATACTGTATATTTTAGGGTAAGCTCTATACTACCATTTGCTACCTGGAGTACCATTTGCTACCCCAGGTAGCAAAAATTGCTGAGCTGAGCTATTCCATGGAGGCGATGCAAACCCAATGATATGTATAATCTGCACAGATCATTAAATATTTTCAAATAGTAATATATGTTAGAAATTGTAGGATCTGTGTTGCAACAGATATACCATTTCTTACACCCAGGGTCACCATTCCCTATCCCCATCTGCTTTATAAGTAAGCCCTCAGAGAAATTGAGCTACATACAGAGGGTGCACATCCTATGCAGAGCCTTCCAGGATCCTATTTCCCTAGGCATTGTAACAACAGAAGTTCCGCTGCCAATGGAACCTGAACAGTTGCAGAGACAAAGACAAGAGTTATCACTATGTTTTCATCAAGTGGTGCATATAACACCATCTACAGGTGAATACACCTAGCAAATGATCACTTTCCCCCAAACTCTTCAGTTTGATTTTTCTTGTGTTCACAAAAATGACATACTACTTTACAGTGTTAAACATGAAGTCTATTTCCTCTGTTTTTCCTTCTTTTTCCTATGAATAATAACATTGAAACAACCATGGTGTCTAACATGAGAACATCCTTATCTACAGAACGTCCCAAAATCTGGCTGCCACGCTATCTTAGACAGACTCTGATGAAAAAAGTGGGTGAGACAATCAACATTGTGATTCCTTTTCAGGTAGGCAACTGATTCTGTTTTGGCATGGTTCTTTTATGTTGCTTATGCTTACACATTAAGGTTTCCTAGCCCAAACTCCCCTACTGAATAATTTATACATAATTTAATTTGAAGTAAATATTTTCTGTTAACATTATAATTCATTGCATCACCTTTCTGCTCACTTTCGTTTTGATAAGTTATTTAGAAATAAGCCTTTCACCCCTACCTATTTGCAACTACAGTTTAAAAACTAGTTAATGAATAGGGCAAGATTCCTGCATGTGCTTATGTAATTGAAGACTGTACTCTAATTCAAGGTGACAGAGTTATGGGTATGAGTGCACATCTAAAGATATTCTGTAGCAAGGCTGTCCTGACTCATTTTATACCCTCATAAGGCAAATGCTGTAGCCCATGGGCTGGATCTGGCCTGTGGAGCTGGGGATGTTTGCAGCATTTCAGCAACAGGGGGAGTTTGGTGGCATTTCTGTGGCAGGGACTTTGCCTGGGTGGCAGGGAGAAGTGGTGGCTGCAGTTCCAGCTCCAGCAGTGGCTGTGCAGGCCAGGTCAGAAGTAGCCCAGGCGCAGAGCTAAGGACTATTAAAATGGCCTCATGCAGCAAAACATTGCTGATCCTCATTTTGGTATAATTCAAAATTGCACAAGCCTGCATGCACACTGTTCTGTTTTTTCCTTTAGAACACTGGTAAAAAAAAGTGTTATAAATATGACAGCATATGTCCAAAGTAAGGTTTTACTCCTCATACCTTTTTTCTATTAACTAACTTTGTACAGGAATCTACCTAAAACTTTGTATAACCATCTTTTTATTATTTAAATAAAAATAAGTTGGATAAATCAAATTAAAACCTCTCAGTCCCTGAAGGATTGACTTTTTGCTATATTTCAACTTTCTATTCAATCCTGCTGAGATGCTTATAATGGATGTCTGTAGATGTGCAGGATGCCCACTCTGTATTGTAATTACAATGCACTGGAGAAGACTTAATGAATCTAGTCTGTTACAGCAGCTATTTAGCACGCACCGGCAGCCTCGGCATCTTGTGTATTCAGTAATGAACAAGGTTTAGTTAAAGCATCCCCACCGCCATTTTGAAGCACAGGATGCTAAAAACACAAGATGTTATGGGTGTTTTCATTAGAGCGGCTCTCAAGAGCCCAATGCAATTAGCAGGGTTAATAAAAATGGAGAATTTTTTACCATAACTATAAAAATGCTTAATTTTTATTTTAATTAGATTTTTAGTGGGATTTTTATTTTGTTTAAATTATATTTTCTTCCTTTAAAAATAAGCTTGTTTCAAATTAAATCTAAATTTCATAAAGTTATGTTTAGTTTTAAGCGTCTTAAAATATTTAAATAAAAAAGGTTGAAACCATCACCCTTGCGGCGGAGCACCATTGGGGTGCTCACCACATGGCAGGGGCTGCAGCAGGCTGGGGCAGAGGCCAGCAGGGAAGGCAGCCAAGCAAAGCCCTAGATCTCATACTAAGTGGGGGAGGTGTGTGGTGGAGCACCTTTGGGGGTGCTCGCCACTTGAGGGCTCTCACAGGCTCTGAGGGGAGCCTGTTTTGGGGGAGCAGCAGGAGAAACCTCCCCCAGGTACCATTTTAAGGGGGAAGGTATGAGGCAGGGCACTGTTGGTGCCTGCCACTTTAAGATCTGGGCCAAGCAGCCAGTAGGTGCTTGATTGTGGCAGCCATTTTAGATCCCTGGCTGCCTGTATAAACAGATCAGCTCCCTGCTGGTGGGCCTGGCAGTAACATCGTGTGGCTGCAAGGCTTCATGTATCATCCTGGAGGTAAGGGAGGAGTTGTAGGGGATAGCTATGAGGCTCCTGGTCCTGGGCATGACCTAAAACTGCACCCTGCTGGGAGTGGGTGGCCTGGTGGGGCTCTCAGTGGTGCGGGAGCTCCCAGGAAATGCCAGGCCAATGATCACCCTGGTGAAAGGTGAGAAAGGGCGCCTTAACCCTAGCCCTCACCTTTGGGTGGGTTTGCTTAACACCAGAGGTAGTTGGGAGCCAGGCACGGCTGCGGCCACCTGAGCCCTTTGGGGTGCAAGACCCTGAGGAGGGAGAGTTGGCAAGGCTACACATTGCTGCGGCCACCTGAGCCCTGTGGGGTGCAAGACCTTGAGAGACCCGGAGGAGGGAGAGTGGGGGCCAGGCATGGCTGAGGCCACCTGATCCATGTGAGGGGGTAGAACCCTGAGGAAAGATAGTTGAGGCCAGGCATGGCTATGGCTATCTGAGCCCACCGGGGAGGGAAGCCCCATGGCCCCAAGCGAGGGGACAATGTGGAGCCCCCAGTGAGGGGGAGAGATGCAGAACCCCAGTGAAGTGGGGGGAAACCAGAGGGCTGAGAGCCCAGTATGTTTATGGAGAGAGAGAAAACAATGACATACTGCTCCATGGGGGGAGTGAGAGTCCTTGTGGGAGCCCCTAGTAGCAGGCAGAAGGCAGACCCAAGAGAGTGAAGGGGCTACTGGCAGAGGCCTAATGTAGGATACCCTCAGCTGGTCAATGCTGGGGCCAGGACCAGAATGGTCAAAAGAGCCAGGGGCCCACTGTGATGCACACCCAGAGCTGAGGACCTGGGATCCCGACTGGGCTCGGAGGTGATACCAGGGCCTGTGTAGCCAAAGGTCCTGGTGGGACCGAGGGGAAATGGTTTCAGGGAGCCAGACAGCCCTAGTGAAGGCGGGGTAGGCCGCCTTAATGGAGGGATCTTAGAGGGGTCCCAATTGGAGGATTCTGAGGCCCAGTTTGGGGCTGCTGAGATCAACACCTGGATGCCATCTGCTAGGCATGGGCTGCAGTGTAGGGGAGGTACGGAGCTGCAGGTAGTGCCCCCTGGCATCGGGGCATGAATGGGCAGCCTCCCGCCTTAATTAACATCTTAATTAAGAACAAGGTGTGGCAGTTGAGCCAGGTGGGAGGCATGCCCAAAGGCAAGTGGGGAACCTAGCACTGTGGCTAGGCAGGGAGCCCCACTTTGCCACAACCCTCTATCCAAAATGTTGAGTTATAGGCTGTGCGCTTTTTCTATATAAAGACATAATCAGGGAAACTCGTTGAATTTTTGAGACCAGGCTTTAAAAATAAATTGCAGTAAGTCACATCTGGTATTAAGGACCCACCCTTCTGACTCCCAGGATACCAGCATAAAACTCACTAGGATCTTTTGATCAAACTACTTGGGTAGTTTCACACACAGTTCTCTCCACCTCCCCAGCTCTTACTGGCTCAGTTCTCAGATTTGTGTAGAATGTGTGTGCAAAATATTTAAGATAGTGTTTCTTAATAAAATAAATTTTTATGATATCTGTAGGCTTAACTAAATCTCAGTTACCATAATTGTGCAGCTGCTTCATACAAAGCATAAGCAAAAATTTAATTACATAGGCAATAAGCAATATACATTCATCATTTTCTAACAAACTAAAAATGTATAGTTAATAAGTATCTGAAAATATTTAGCTATTTGATGGCTTAAATACATATATATAGATATAGTGTTCACCCTTCAGCAGGATGGCCAACCCAAGAATTTTTTTTATTGACGGTCTGCAAGTTTGCTTTTACTGATGCATCTGCAAGTTGTTGTGGTTTTTTGTTTCACTGACACATGCTTTTACTGCTATGTTTTACATAATGTAAATGTAACTCTTTTGCCAGGCTCCAGTTATAAGGGCTGGGTCCAAATATAGGGGTTGAATATCAACCATAATAAAAAAACAAAAAGTTTGGTTGTCAGTTAAAAGTTTGCAACAAAAAAAATACTTGCGTTGACAACCCTACTTGATTGCAGCAATGGTTTTATACTGTCCTGCCCCACCCACCAGGGGCTCTATACTCACTTCCACACCCTAATGTCCCCAACTGCACCCTGTACCATGCTGCCTACTACCCCCAGTCCATGCCCCAGCTGTACCCCTGCCAGCCCTGCTTCTGTATCCCAGCAGACCCCAAAAGAAGCTGGCCTGCCACCCAGAAGTATTACAGGCAGCCTGCAATGCAGGAGCAGCACATGGTTGAGAAAATGCTCCCTGCAGGGTGCTGTGCTTCCCCTTGAACAGCAGGTGGTGCTGCTGTGCTCTGTCTGTCAGAGATTAAATCAAGCTGCAGTTGCTTAGTGTTTTTGCTGATGGCAAAAACATTTTTTTTACTGACTATACTGACAGCCATTTTTAGATTTTTTTTTTACTGCAGTTGGCAACCCTATCCCTTGGCAGCAAAAAGATGTACCACATCACTGTAAATCCAGGTGTTTATATTAATCCAAGAGTATGCACATTTCTTTACAAAATAACTAATGTACAAATGAAACAGTTTATTAAAATAGATTATTTAAGTTTAGGCTTTCTACTTTGTGAGTCAAATAATTGTACCTGGGAAATAAACCTCTGTCATACTGAGAAACACATGAGCATCTCTTCTCCCCAGAATTTCCCTAAAAAAATCATTCTCTGGCAGAGATAAGATGTAGGTTTTCAACACTGCACATGTCTAGTTACATATAGTTACTTTGTATAGAAAAATATAATTATGGATAGTTTAAAAAAAATAAGCAGTTATTTGTTCTTGTGCTTTCTGCAACTGTATGAACAAATGTAAAATTTCACCTTCAAATTATAAACACTATTACATATGAAGCTCCAAAATTTGGACCTCTGGCAGCCCTTTCACTTCCCCTGCTGAGAGCCTTCAATTCTCTGCACTGCTGGCAGGGTGCTGGGCTCAGGTTTTAGACTCCCCAGCTGTGGAAGCCCTTTGTCTTTCCCCACCTGGAGTCTGTGATCTCCCAAACCCAGCAGCCCTGGAGGGACTACTGGTAGTTGCATAGTTGGTGTCTGTCCCTGATCCTAGCAATCATGCGTCCTGCCATGTATGCACGGCATGGCAAGATGTGTGACGGTTGGAATCAGATCCCATCCTATTATAAGTCAATCATACACCAGTGGCCTGTTTGACCATATTTAGACACTGTTACCCATATCCAGTTACTGGGTTTTTATATAGAAGGAAAACAATAAGAATAATGAAAATTTCAGAAGTTTGATTTTTTTTTTCATAAAGTTAATATTTGACAGCATGCTTCCTGAAGAAAAGGTTTTTAAGTAGACATGACTAGACACTCCAAGGACAAACATAGATAAGTGTTTGCATTCATGAACTGAGGAACCTAGCGTAATGGAATTGTAAGTCAGAACACTGAGTTCTGTTCTTAGCTGTGACTGAATTTCTGTGTGACCATGCCTAGATCACTCATGCTCTGTATCTGCTTACCCATTTGTGACATGGAAATTTTACTGTTCATCTACCTTACAAGGGTGAAGCGAAGATAGATTAACTTTTTAAAATTAAAATCCATATAGGAAAAAAAATACAGAGAAAGACAACCACAATTATTAGTATCTATATCTTTTTCCAGTAGAGTGTTATGATTCAGGATACACTGTCAGGAAGAAGAGAATCAGTTAATATATTTGTATTCCTAAACAAACTAGGTAGATACTTAGTAGAAGGAATATTATGTGTTACTAATAAGCTGAATATGAGCCAGCAGTGTGCCCTTGTTGCCAAAAACAATTAGTAGGTGTGCTGCCAGTAGGTCAAGGGAAGTGATTATTCCCCTCTATTCAGCACTGGTGAGGCCACATCTGGAGTACCGCGTTCAGTTTTGGGCCCCCCACTACAGAAAGTATGTGGACAAATTGGAGAGAGTCCAGCAGAGGTCAACAAAAGTGGTGAGGGGGCTGGGGGGCTTGATTTTTGAGGGAAGACTGAGGGAACTGGTGTTATTTAGTCTAAAGAAGAGGAGACTGAGAGGGAACTTAATAGCAGCATTCAACTACATGAAGGGGGGTTCGAAAGAGGATGGAGCTAGACCGTTCTCAGTGGTGACAGAAAACAGAACAAGGAGCAATGGTCTCAAGTTGCAGCAAGGTAAGTTTTAGGTTAGATATTAGGAAGATTTTTTTTTTTTACTAGGAGGGTAGTAAAACGCTGGAACAGGTTACCCAGAGAGGTGGTGAAAGCTCCATCCTTGAAGGTTTTCAAGGCCTTGTCTGGACAAAGCTTTGGCTGGGATGATCTAATTGGGGTTGGTCCTGCTTTGAGCAGGGGGTTGGACTAGATGACCTCCTAAGGTCCCTTCCAACCCTAACTTTCTATGATAGGTAAGATTCAAAGTTCATTAGAAGCCTTTGTTCCCATCTTACACCTAAAAGTATGTGTCAAACTTTGTTGCAAATATCATGTCTCTTCCTGCAACAGATACCTCTAGGCATCTTTCATGTGCTCCAGGGTGTGGGGAACACTTTAATTAAACCAGCTCCAAGCACCAAGCAGCATCACATGTATTCAGTGTCCCATGCTTCAAAATGGTGGCTGGGCCACTTTAACTAAAGCTCATTGGACAAGCTTTAGTTAAAGCGGCCCCGCCACCATTTTGAACACAGGACACTGAATACATGTAACATGGAGGCTGCTGTAGCATGCCAATTAGCAAGCTCCAGCAGACTCACTTAATCAAGTCTGCTCTAACATATGCTAACATCTGGCACTTGTATAGGTGCCCTTTGAGACTATTTTGATGGGGCACTTATCTACTCTACCACTCACTGTTCCCTCCAGGATTAGATATGGCACATTACAGAAATCCAATCCTCTGTGATACATATTAAGAATGTGCTTTCTATGGGTTTATGTTTTTCACAGTCTATAAATATAAAAGTCTCAGATATGAAAACCAATACTGCAAACACTTGCACTATTTCATTAGTCACTACATCTTAAATGAGGAGTTGTAATGAAAGTGCTTGCTCAACTGTATTATACCATCAGCAGTGGTAAAATTAGATTTATGGTTAAAATGATGCTTTTATAATAAGCTTCTGTTTTGAGCTAGCTAACACTAAAAAAAAAAGCTCTCTTTAATGCTAAATTTGTTCTTGTTTGGTCTTTACCAAAACTTTTAGGATGGATCTGTTGCTACACTAATCCTTTGAACTATTCCATTTTGCTGGAAAACCAGAGAAGGAGCTGACTATAAATATTTTGGTAAACAGCACATGAAAACTGAGGTCAAAATGTAACGTTTTTCCTTAAATATTTTTATCATCTTTAAATAGATAATTGCTATTAAAGACACAAATAGTGACATCATATAAAAATATGGAAGAGGTACAGAAAGCGTGACGTACCATTATGACCTAATTAATACCAGATAAAGAGAAAGAAAAATGGAGTTTGAGTAGTTCATCTGGTTCCATCTAAATGGTTGAGATGGCACATTAACTATTTTGCCAGTCCTGATAAAGATACTTTTTTCCTTCCAATATGTCCAGAAACCTGTGTAAACAGAATTGGCTAGTGACTTACTGCTTTGTGCTTGTATCTTGTGGTCAGCCTCAGAACAGCTTCTGTCTGATATGCCTATGTTCAGCAACTCAGCATCCAAGATGACAGATTAAAATATTTTATGTAGAAGTGAAGAGAGTAGAAGTATAGCATTTGGTAGCAATCTTATGGCAGATCTAGAAACCAGAATGGTCTTACTCAGCCAAAAACTATTAATAATCATTATAGTTTTGCCCCATCTGATTCTTGCAGATCATGCTAGCTATAGACAGTTTCAGGGAAATTGCATACAGAAAATTCTGTAGCAGCCAAGGAGGAAGGCATCTGTGAAAGATCTTGGTCTTTTGTATCCTCTGAAATAAGGGAGTTTGTATTTCTGATTCCAGCTGATGGGAAATAAATCAATGTGAACCATACACCATTATGGAATAGACATTGAGGACAGAAACCTTCCACATCTCCTCAAGTTAATGAAAATATACAGCAATATTAATGTATGCGGACATTTGCTAAATCTTGCTGCTCATTTAAGGAAAGACTTATTCTGGGCTCCAGAATGTTCATTTGTAGAGATGTTTCTTGTGTCTGTCACATGAGCAGTTTTGTTGAAACAGATACTTGGATGTCCACGTTATCTTTGACATTGTAGAACACTGTCCTTAGTCACCTTCTCGGGAGCAAAGATGAACTCTAGCTGGAGAGGTCATACAAGGAAATTAGGCCACTTGACCCTAAAGCCTTCTGCATGCCATATCTGTTGTTTACAAATGTATTTGAGGACTGCAAATAATTTCAGAACAACCTTGGCTAGTTTGAAATATAGGACCCTACTTACAAAACACTTTTGGAATTTAGGAGCATACTTAGAAAACACCTTTCATAGACAAGCCTATGAACTTCACTTCATAAATCTACTGGATACAAAAAGTCACGGACCCAATATAGACATTGAATTTACGACACAGTACAACCTGCTTGACATCTGATTCACTAGGTACCTGCCTGAACTTACCATTTACATGCCCCTCCCCCTTCCTCCCCTCCTCTCTTCCTCTATCCTTTGTTTTCCTAATTTCCAACTATTTACTTTTTAACAGACTGCCTCTTTTTTACCTTGGAGAACTCATCACTACAACAGTCTCCCTTGCTTACTGTTGGCATTCCTCTACCCAGCCTTTGCCACCACTACTACTAAGAAGCCAGTAAAGTACTCATGAAGGGAAACAATCATTTCTGATTTGTACAGATGACCAGCAGAAGCCCTAAAGTATGGGATTACCAATAACCACAGCATTACCAAAAAAACCCCAAAACCCCAAACATCTCAACCATATCATGGGGCTCACAAATACTTGAATCCTCATACTTCATATACCATTTATTGATCAAAGAATGCACCTCTCCTATCATACTTTCCCTTCCATCAAACTTGTCAAGTTCCATCCATCTTGAAGTGATTCATGTTCTTTCTCCCAATTACTTTGCTTAGAAGAGAATTTGAAAACTTTAATAATTAAAAAACCTACTAATTTCCAGTTTAAATATGTATATAACCAATTTGTAGCCATTTGATCTTGTGCTGATGTTGTCCATCACTTTAAGCAGCTCTTCTCCCCCTAAATAGTCACCCCATACATGTATTCATAAAAAGTAATCACATCCCTTCTCACCCTACATTTTGCTAAGCTAAACAAAAGTACTTTTAAGCTCCTTTAATAAGATACATTCTCCATTCTCTTAATTATGTCAGTGGCCCTTTTCTGTACCTTTTTTAGTTTAGTCTTTTTTGAACACTGGCAATCATAATTGTACGCAGCGTTTTAAATGAGGTCTTGCCAATGCCTTGCACGGTATATTAGTACTCATTTGTCTCTACTGACTACAATCAACCTAATATATTCAATTTGTTTCTTGCTGTATATTTTTCTCAGCATGGGGATGTGCAGCTTTCTCCCATAGTCCACTGAGTTGGTAGCTGAAAGTTCTTCTAATCAACTGTGCCAAACTTGATCCCAGCAGGCTATTTCCTTAGTTAAGTAGAGACCATTCCTGGAGAAATGTCTGTCCAGTCACTGACTGAATATCCTAAAACCTTTCCTATAGCACCAATTTTTCCACCATCTGTTAAGCTTCATTATCTGGTCTTCTTGGAACAAGAAGAATCCCACTGAAGATCATTAAAACTTCAACCTCCTTAAATGTTTTCCCCAGACTAACATAATTGTCCTTTAGTCTTGTTAGTGGGCATGTCTACATATTCATTAATGTACAGTAGTTACTGCACATTTAATTTAGTAAGTACTAACTAAATGCGCAGTAACTAGAGTTACTGAGCAGTAGCACCGGTGAACGCCATTTTGGTGATGTTACTGCACAGTAGCCTAATAATACTGCACGGTAGTATATTAGCACTGTCCATGCTGTGATGCACTACTGTGCAGTTTTTTTAGGCTACTGCGCATTAAGCATCTCATGTAGACATGCCCACTGAGTATCTGATTGTATCATTTGTTCCTACAAAAAGAACAATTAGTAGATTCTTGTCTGGCCCCATCAGAAACCATCTCAACCTCAGGTTTGTCCCCATATCTTTTTTCCCAGCAGACAGCCCAAGCTTCTGTTTCCATGATTCCCATTGTGAAAGGGGTGAGAACTCTTAAGAATGAGTGCTCAGTAATACAAACCAGAATGTTCTTTTTGTCTTCTGAAGGTCTGCCCACCAGATCATCTTTTTCAGCAGGTATCAATCAGAAGCTCATTTCTATATGCACTCTTCTTTCTTCACTGCCTTAGAAATCCTCTTGGATTTCCATCTTTGTCTCAGCTGCATTTGCAGTCCCTTGACTTTAATCTCCATGAGTACTGTTGTGTGAGATTTTATGCAAATATAGCTGGAATCAGCAACTCACTCAAGAATAATATATATGTTGTAGCTTTCATATCCCGTCATCCTTATTTCCCCTGCCACACAGAGAGTCTTCCACAGTTGCTATAGTTGCCATCATATTTTCTTTTTTAAAGAAAAATCTTGAAGAAAAACAAATCAAAAAAGAGGAAATTCCATAACCCAAACCAAGAAATTACACTGTACCAAAACAACCCTCCCTGCCCCACCACAACACAAACTCCACACCCAACTTCCTGTAAAAATTTTCCTGTTAAGAGCTTATACTGGACATTGTCAGTTTAGGCTTTTATGGTCTGGGTCAGTCCTACTCCCAATTAGGTTCAGCTGAGAACAGACAGAAAGCAAGCCCTCAAAACACTGAGAAGCAAAAGTCTCTATTACACGTAAAAATCCTGGTTGCTTTGTGGTGTAGCAACTAATGATCCAAAGAATGAAGAAAAGATTTGATTCTTAAAATAAGATTTTTTTTTTTGGTGGTCCAGAAAGCTTTTTTCTGGTATTTTTGGTAAGATCTATTGCAAAAGAGACCTCTCGCTGCCTAGAAGAGAACTTCTCTGTAGTGGCAAGGAAAACTAACCCACCCCAGAGCACGTGTATAGGCATCTGAGAATTGTAACCAGAATGACCCTGCTATGAGTAGAGAAAGATAGGTATCCAGGTTAGTCTAAAGTCAAGTGGAAGGCAGGTTCTCAGATTCAGTTAGTCTATAAGGTGCATCTCTAGCCTACCTGCTGACTTACCTTTGTATGGTTACTGCTGCGGCAACTGAGTGGACAAGCTGTCAGACACCTCTTGCTGCCTAAATGGAGATTTTACCACCAAATGTCCCTTTAAAAATGTCTTCTGCCTAATGAATCTCAAATGACAGAGTAACCTTGGCTGTTTTCCAAGAGTGTTTATTCACAAAATTATTTTTGTGAACATAAGGATGCTCTATGTACACTGTCCCACTAAGCTACGGCATCACTGCATGAGAAGGATGAGTAAGGATATATGTATGGAAGGGTCAAAGAACTGGAAAAGCATCCAGCCAGTCATACTGTATCTCTCAATAAAGCATCTGGAAAAAAAATCTTTTCCAGTTTCATAAATTAGAAAACAAAGGACCTGGGAAAAGCAAATCTAGTTCAAATATATATATTTTTTCTTCCTGCAGGGTAAACCTAGACCCAGAGTTACTTGGATGAAAGACGGTCAAGCACTAGAGTCCAAAGATGTGGGAATTCGTAACAGCAATACAGACACAATCCTGTTCATCCGAAAGGCAGAGCGTCATCACTCAGGGACTTATGAAGTGGCAGTTCAAATAGAAAACATGGAGGATAAGGTTACTATTACCATACAGATTGCAGGTGAGAACCTGGTGACACTAGAGTCAACGTAGAGAACTAACTCATAGGTCCTTCAGAAAACAAATGGAGAAAGTATGAATCTTGGTGTTCTTCTGCACGGTTCTGCATTCTCCAAGAGAAGAAATATCAATCTAGAAATTAGTATGCTAGTATGGGATCTTCTCTACCCCAGCTTTGTGAATGTAAAATCATGGCATGAATGTGTGTATTATCCTATTGTTCCCAGGGTCAGGGAATGCAAATATAAGCTAAAAACAGTTCTATGTATTCAGAGAATTCTTATCTAATACAACCATAGAAGCAAGAGATGGAAAAGGCCTATTAGACCAGCTAGCCCATTTCTTGGAGCCTAGTGGAGAACTGCTATTGCCATGGGCACCTAGTGCCTCTTGAGTCAGTGACCGGGGGACAGTGGGGGGTTCCCCAGCAGCCGATCTCACTGACTGGGGGGAAGGGAAGGGAAGGGGGAACTCCCCCCACAGCCAATCTCACTCACCAAAAAGCAGCCACGCCACTTCTGGAAGCCCTGAGGCCACTTCTGGAAGCAGCGCAGCCACTTTTGCTGGAGGCCCTTCTCCCTGGCCGGCTCTCGCAGGGGGCACAGGCACTCCTGCCTGCCCCCCTGCCTGTCACCTAAATGGGGAGCGCAGCCTGACAGGGGGTGCACCAGTGTTCTCAGAGGGTACACTTGCACCCCCGTACACCCCATACACATTTGCTGTACATTTTCCAGTATTTTTTAGCATCATTTTAAAGAGGAAGTGATCTAGTTTCAGTAACTTACCTTGAGAAACTATATATTTGACAGCTTAATGTAACTCCCTCTGTCAGACAGATTTCTTTAACACACAACCTAATTTTTCCCATTTCTCCTCATCACAGATCTAGATGCTAAATAACTGTTTTATCTATCTTAATCATTAAGAATCTGCAAATATTTGAGATCCACATCTTGCTCTTTTTTGTGAGGGGAAGGGGGAGATTAAACCAGTTCCTCTAGCCGCAAACATTTTTTGCCATCCCCAATTTCCTCCAATTTTTCAATATTCTTCTAGAAATATATACTTGTAGTGAAGTATTATTTAACTAAATTCCTGGCACTTCAGACTTGGTAATATAGTGTTTCATGAATAAGTTGAATGTTCTATAGAATTGGAGATATAAATGATAAAGATGGCAAAGTGGTCACTGAGGCGTTCTACACTTCAAGAGCCTTGGTCTGACAGGACTATACCAAGTATTTTCCTTTCAGTATATCATATGTACAGCCACATCAGTTATCAGAAAACCACTGCCCTCAGAAATTTAATTGCTGATACAAAAAGTGAATAATCTCATTACACTGATTAAAGTATACCAAGCCTGAAGGACTGGAATAACATTTCTATATTCTTCAGTACATAGCTTTGTCACAATCTGAAATCAGTGTCAGCAGTTAATCTCCCACCTCAGCCTGAAAGACCTTGGACACCCACAGAGCTTTCTGTAGCCAAAGTATATATGCACAATCTTGGCTCATTCAGAGCTGTCCTATTTGTTTCTGTCAACAGCAACTTCTGCTCTCCACATATGTATGTACTTGGTAGAAGAAAAAGATTGGAGCAATATATACTGTTTTTCTTATTGGTGGCAGTCCTTCAGTTGCTATGGTGTGTCATGTATATGTCAGATGGAAGGTTGGGGAGGCCAACTCAGCTTTCATATGGACAATGAATCAGTCACCAATCCTCTGAAGACTCAATTATGCAGCTAACCTTCCTTGACACGTCCACTTGCTGAGGGATTAATGTCATTAGCCACATGTTGTTACCCTTTGGGAATGAGGAGACAGAAACCTAATGTCTGACACAAAAAGTGAATAATTTCATTACACTGATTAAAATGTACCACGCCTGAAGGACTGGAATAACATTTCTGTGTTCTTCAGTGGATAGCTTTGTCAAAATCTGAGAGCAGTCTCATTTAATCTCCTACTCCAACTTGAAAGACCTTGGACACCTGCAGAGCTTTCTGTAGCCAAAGCATATATGCACAATCAAGGCTCAGCCACTCATTTAGAGCTGCCCTATTTGTTTCTCTCAACAGCAACTTCTGCTCTCCCCAAATTAGTATGTACTTGGCAGGAGAGAATCATGGAAGACATGCATACTATTTTTCTTACTGACAGCAGTCCTTCAGTTGCCATGGAGTAGCGTGTATATGTCAGATGGAAGGCCAGGAGGCCAGCCCAGCATCATAGGAACAATAAATTAATCACCAATCCTCTGAAGACAACATTCAGAGGTTAGCAATGACTTGGCTAACCTTCCTTGACACATGTCTACTTGCTGAGGGATTTATGTCCGTAGCCTCATGTTGTTACCCTTTTTGGGATGAGGAGACAGGCAACCAAAATCTGTCCTACCCTGCAGCAAATCCCCTTGAGCTCTGAACAGAAGAGAAGAACTACAAACCTATGGTTAACTCCAGGCAACACTCCAAAAACAGAAGCAAAGAAGAAATTACACTAATTAGTGACATGAGGTTCCACCATACAGCTGAAAAGCACACATTCAGAAGGAAACATTACTACTTTCAGTTATTGTTAGATTTTACAAAACCTCCCCGATTCCTACAAAAAATGGGTTTCCATCTTTCTCTAGTCAAAAGCAAGGCCCCAGTTTAAAACCCTATCATCATGCCCGAGACAGACCTTATCATTTGACTGGACCACTGTCATATTTTTACTGAGGTTTAGCTCAAGTTGTTTATTATAATTATCTTTCGAAAATCAACTTTTTGGTACTGACAGAGACTTCAATATTTACTCCTTCTCAAGATATAGCTGGTGAAGCCAAGAGTTAGAATAAATTATAGTGCTTTCTTAACCAACTGAGTAAAAATGAACAATATGCAAATTTCTATGGAAAAACTTGTGCTAAACTTGTATTACAGTTTTCACATCAGGCTCCCAGATGACAGCCTCTAATTAAAGAGGCAATAAGTCATTGGCTTGGAAATCTGTTTCTTCAGTGGTATCCCTCCAGAAAAGTTCTTTTTCATGATTAAATCCAGCTGATAAGATTCCTGCCTCTTTTCTCCTACTACCCACCAATTATCAGAGTATTTCAGTGACACTCAAGCCAACCACCATCCATATTAACATCTTCACGACACTTAAGTTAAGAACCGTCAGCTTTTTCTTCCAAGCATCCATTTTAGATGGTTCTATAAATTTATTTGTAGATCTGTACAAAAATTAAAATACATGTAAAATACATGGAAGCACTCAAGCTATAGGTAATAACACAAGTAAAGAACGGCTAAACATATTTGAGTTTTCCACTTTAAGCTTTTTACAACTTAGTTGTTTTGCTGTGGGATTATTATACAACTCAGTGGGCATGTCTACACATGCATTAATACACCATAATTACAGTGTATTAAGTTTAATACCTGTAATAACAGGTACTAACCTAATGTGCTGTAATCAGTACTACTGCGCAGTAGCACCAGCACATACTTTTTTATGGACAGTTTTTGCCTGCAATGCTAATGGGCAGTAGAATTAGTCTACTGCGCTTGTATTGTCTCATATAGATGTGCCCACTAACAAGCTGTTTTTCCTGCTTGCTGAAGAGAAATGCAGAGAGCCTGAAACAAGAACTGAGTTTGTCTGATTTTTCTCCTCTGTAGACAAGCCTGGTCCTCCTCAGAATGTGAAGATGGTAGATGTGTGGGGATTCAATGTTGCTCTGGAGTGGACACCTCCCCAAGACGATGGCAATGCACAGATTTTGGGGTACACAATCCAGAAAGCTGACAAAAAGACGATGGTGAGTTTTTGAAGCTTACCAGTATTTCTGCAGATCAGTGAAACTGGATAAGAGGAGGGTAATACAGTGTAGGGAGGTAGAATCCTATAACAGAAGGTACAAATTCAATCTGAGGCTAAATGCACAGAAAAAATATAACTCTTGTCATCCTTCAGCATTCAGAGCCCCAATACAGGCATCTGTGGTTCCCATACAATGCATGGGATTAGGCACTTGAGAATGGAATGAAATCAGAGAGATGCACAGCAAGCTGTCTAATGAAGCTGGGAGAAAAAGTTTAGGGAAAAAAGCCTAAGTTCCAGCACTAAAAAGTGGCTGCCTGTACAATTCAGCTCAGAATTCTCAGCTGAGAACTGTCTCCTGGAGTTATGACACCTTATGCCCAAAAGCATTGCAGTCATGGCATTCACCTGACAGATGTGTTTTGAAATACTCTCTGATTTGGAAAAGAGACTCCCACATCCCAAGAGAATGCTCTGGCCCCTACACTACCAAGCATTCTGTGATGAGGTGGTCTCAGTCTCTCCTGCTGAAACTGTTCCACTTTGTATATTGGCTGTCCTGGGACACTCAAGCACACCAATCTGCTGGGGTGGTGGGGGGAAGTGGAAGCCTCATCCTCAATTATTTATTGTGTAAACCCTAAACAAACAGACATGTTCAGACAACACCCACTGGGATCAGGCCCTATAGACAAGATAGAGGATCACCTGATTTGAGAATCCCGTCAATGATTGGCTGTGACTGGGGCTAGGCACCTATCAGATTAGATAGCAAAAGAGTAGGTTTTTGAGGATTTTTGGTGGCATCTAACATGTTGGGCTCAAGCCCACAAACTGGTACTTAAGCAACCAAGACCACTGATAGATTTAGCCCCTTCAGGCTTTTTGTTAATTGACACAATATTTTACCTTTATTCTGGACAAAGGTGTCAAAATTAATTTGAATTATTTGGATTTCCCGTGTGGTAACCTGGTATTAAAAAGGTTTGTAGGTACAGGAAAACAGATATGCAACAGCTTAATTTTAGTTCGTAATGTTTTCTATGTAATTACCATAAGGGATAGAAACTTCCACTTTATGAAAATACTCATACAATTTTCATGAGAACCTGAAGATGAAGGTAAGAAAATAGGCTGGACATTTTCTCTCTCTGAAAAGAACAAACGTGCTGATTTTTCTCTATCTGGAATTGCATACCATCCCCAAAATTGTTGTTGAATGATAACCTATCTTTTCCACTTACACTAACTACGAAGGTCTACAAAAACAAAACTAGCACCATCTCTTATCTTTTAAATATTTTTCAACATTTACTTTCTCTCACAACATACAAATTTATTCCAGGAATGGTATACTGTTTCTGATCATTGTCGACGGACAAACTGTGTAGTCTCTGACTTGATAATGGGGAATGAGTACTACTTCCGAGTCTTCAGTGAAAATTCATGGGGACTGAGCGGAACTGCTGCAACCACCAAAACTCCTGTCTATATCCAAAAAACAGGTAACATATTCGTAAGATAAAGAGCTCATTTAAAACATATTCTTAAAAAAAGGGTTTCTTGTGGGTAAGCCACAGATCACAAGATGAAAATGCACTACTAAGGGAAGCAAAACAGAATAACTGGGCACCATCTTAGAGATATTTTCATTACTTAACGCTTCACACTTACACAGAGCATTTAATCTTTGAGACTTGCTGTGCAATTAGTGTGTGGCATGGTTCTGTGTTGTTGCTACCCACACATCTTCATAAATTGCGAGTCAGGCCCCAGAAGTCATGATTATAAAAAACAGTGAGTCTGGGGGTTCTATATTAGCTTTCAGGGATTTTAATTAATTCAAGCTTTTGCATGCAACCGTAAGGACTACAAATCCCCTTTTGCAGTGAAAGCTGGAAGTCACATAGTTGCATGGCTACAGTAGTGGAAGCTTTTACAAAAAGCATAAAACATGAGACACACTAATTTAGGAGACCTGGCAGTACTAGTGTTTTAACTTTACTGCTTTCCTAAAACTGCACAGGTGAATTACAATTACAATTCGATTGTGTTCAACAAGGCAAGATTTAAGAATTAATCCTTAGTAGATTATTTTGTTTGTTTGAATTTCAGGCACCATTTATAAACCACCCAGTTACAAAGAATATGACTTCTCTGAACCCCCCAAATTCACTCACCCCTTAGCAAACCGCTCTGTGATTGCAGGCTACAATGCTACACTCAGCTGTGCTCTCAGAGGAATTCCCAAGGTACAGATTACACTGGCTGTCATTTATATGATTTATAATGAACCAAAGACCTGCTATAAATACCAAAATATTCATATCCACTTGGTATAATTGTATATTATTATTACTGGTCTAAATTACACAGGGCATTGATTTATACTTTTCCTTCGCACACAGGAAAAACAGTGTTCCTATAACTCAAGCATCAATCAAAAAATACGTTTTACCGGACTCATCTACATGTGCTATTAATTTGTAGAAGGCTTACTGCACAGTAAAATTTAAAGTAAACCTTCCTAGGAGCATGTCTATATGTGCTCCCACTTGGGAACAGATTTGCTTCCCATGGGAGCAGCTTGGTACACCTGCAGCAACCTGGGGGAGCTCCAGGCTCCCCGGTCCTACCCTAAAGCTGGCAAGGGGCATGGGGCCAGTCCCAGTTGGCACAGGGCCAGAATAGCTCTGCTGGCTGCAGTGGCAGCTGGCTGCTGGGCCCGTGCACACTGGGAGGAGACCTGACATGCACAGAGCCAGGAGAAAGCTGCCCCTGAAGCAGGCAGAGCTCTTCTGGCTCTGTGCCCATCGATACACACAGCTGCCAGCAAGCCCCATGCTGGGCAGGGTTTCCCTGCCCAGCAGGGAGTTACTGGGAGCTGTTCCCCATGTGGGGCAGCTGCCAATGAGCTTCCTTCCAGGCAGGGGGGCACGGGGCTCGCTGGCAGCTGCCCTGCTTGGCACGGAGCTATATACTTGGGGGAGTGGGTGGGGGCTGGGAATCCAGTCTTCTCCTGTCCCCCAGAGCAGCTCCATGTGGCTGGATTCCCAGCCACTGCCTGCAGCACAGAGCTGCTGCAAGGGATAGGCAAGGGCTGGATTCCCAGCCCCCAATTGCCCTCCAGAGCTACCAGCTCCATGCCAGGAGCTGAGACAGGGGGCAGAGAGCTCCCCAGTTCTGGCACTGATTGGCTTCCAGTTCCTGGGGGGAGCCGGAGAGCTAAGCAGTGCCACAACTGGGGACAGAGAGCTCCCTGTCCCCTGTGGCCCCCAGCTGATGAGACTGACTGAAAACAAAGAGCAAATCTGCTCTCAGTCAGCATCTACACAAGTGTTACTGTACAGTGGGCATGCCTACACATGCATTTACGCCAGCTTAAATTTACTACACAGTAAATTACTGTCTACATATGCATTAGTGCACAGTAACTAATTGGGCGTAAATTTGATACCTGCATAATGCTCAAGTTGGCGTAAGTCGCCATATTTACTGCTCAGTGTGGGCACGCATGTGTGGATGCGTGACCATACTGTGCAATAATCTGTTACTACACAGTTAATGTGCATGTGTAGACACACTCAGTATCTACTGCACAGTTAGCTACTACCTGTAAATACAGGTAGTAAACTAACTGCACAGTATACTCTACTGAGCAGTAAAGCATCTCATGTAGACACACCCACTGAGGTAACATGACACCTAAGGTTTTACAAACCCAGGTACAAAAGTTGAAAAATTAAAATTGTTAGAATGATGTTACCTCTGCCCTCTTGCAACTCTTCATTACAACTGGATGTTTCAGAACAGCAAAACTCAATGAAACATGCAATTCACTTAATGGTGTAAAATGGAGCTCCATTTTTTTTTATTGCCTACAGTTTATCTATCTAACTTTTTGTGTTTTTGGATGTATATTGTGAGATCAAGCAGTATGACATTCTGCTGTAGCATACATACTTCACAGATTGCATAGACATTAGGGCTGGAAGGGACCTCGGAAGATCATCAAGTCCAGCCCCCCGCCCAAAGGGCAGGAAGTCAGCTGGGTTCATAGGATCCCAGCAAGAGATATAAATGATGAAATGTTAAATAAACTCGCCCATGGCAGGGATTTCTTAGGGTAATATCTTTTATGGACCAACTGCATAGTTGAGATGCATCTGAAAGCTTGTCAAACAAAGACAATCTTCATCAGGTATTGATTATGGGCACTGACAGACACGCAGCTCCCCACTGTAACTCATGGCACTTGAAGGAAGTACCATGAGTTACAATGATCCCCCAGACTCAACAGATGTCTTTTGGGTCTGGCAGGTTGGGGGATTGAGCTGCAGTTTGGAGTGGTGGCAAGTCTGCATCTGCTCTCCCCTCCACCTGTCCCTCCCCACTCCCAGCCCCAGCAATGTCTTCAGAATGGGGGGGGGATAGAGAGCAGAAACAGCTCGGCCTTCAAATCTGCCCAGCCTGTGGTGGAGGGTGGGATGCATGGATTGGAGCCCCGCCCCCCCCCGACACCTTGGGCACAGGCTGGGCAAACTCCAGGT
>NW_017729025.1:97486198-97489493 GCF_001723915.1 Gavialis gangeticus
CCCCCCCCTCCCCCCCCCCCCCCCCCCCCATTCTAAAGACAACACCAGGAGTACGTCTAGGCTGTGTCAGCTCATCCCTGCTCCTGGTGTGGGCTGACACAAGTTAATGAAGGTGTGCCACTTTGAAGTGCCTTCATCTGAACCCACGTCGCAGAGTTGAGCCCTTTTAAAACTCTCTGCAGCCAGGCACTTCGCCAAGGGCATAGCTGTAGAGCACTTCAGGGGACCAATCGCACAACAAAATGTCACTTGTGTCAGTGCCCTAAAGGCCTTCAGAAAACCTACATCCACAGTACTTAAATTAAGATTAGACCTCTACAAATCTTTCATTTCATAAGTTTTGTTTGAAAGTGCTAATTTTCGTGTCCTTCAGCCAAAGATCTTTTGGTACAAGAATAAAGTAGATCTCTCTGGAGATGCCAAGTACCGTATGTTCAGTAAACAAGGAGTGTTGACCCTGGAGATACGGAAACCAACTCCATTTGATAGTGGCTGTTACACCTGCAAAGCTGTTAATGACAGTGGTGAAGCTGAAATAGAGTGCAGATTGGATGTCAGAGGTAAGAAAATTAATTCTATAGACAAAATTCCCTCAAAAGAAATGGATGATAAATTTCACTAAAAATTGTGGCTGCCCTTTAAGCAAAAACAGTTGATAGCTGAAGACAGAACTTTAAGTCAATTTAATAAGTGCACAGAAACAAGTAAAATGATGTTTTTCAAACTGATGTACAGCTATTATTACACTCATTTGGTGAATGTTCTAGAAGTGTGACTACATTTTGTTCTTATTTTGCTTTAGTTTCACGTCTTTATTTTTTCATGCCAGTTTCTCCAATGAGTCTCATTCTCTTTTACCTCTTTTACTTCCTCCAGCACCTCAGTAAAACTCACCAGGTTGGTTCAACAGCAAGTAAAGGTATGAATTGAGCTTCCTTGATTTAAAACAATAAGTTAGCATTGGATAAAAGAATGATGAACAAGTAGTTTGGCAATGATCCATGTTGAGTTATTCATTTAATTCAACAGTTTAGTGGTTACTTATAAGTTCATTTTTCAAGATAGTTCAATTAGATGCTACATAGTACCTTAAATGGACTTACATTTAAATCTCAAGGAGCTTAGACAAATTGTAAACTATCTGTAAAAGAGAGAGGGAAGTTGTTAGAATGATGAAATGGTCCCGTGGGAATGTTTCTTCTTAAATTTCCTCAAAGCTTTCTGTCTAAAAGGCTTGTATGTCATTTATTAGCGTATATCTGATATGTGATAATAATTTGTATGCTTTAGTATAAAATTATTTTCTTTCAATTAAAAGTGTCCTCCTTATATCTAAAATATGTTATGTACTTTATACATTTTAAAAATAAAGTACGTCATCAAACATCTGTTCATGACACTCAAACTACCTCTCTTCTCTTTCTGTCTCAGAGAGTATGAAGAATGGAACTTGAAAAGGAAGAAACAAATAAAGGATAATCTTAGATAGACATAATTTTCTGCTTATTTTTAAATGCCATTTAGTGAGTGTGTATTTGGAAGAGGGATGCAGGTATTGGGTTTAGATTCTTACACAGTATATTTTGCTCTTTTCAGAAAACCATTTAAATAGTACTGGCCCTCAGAATCATATGGAGAAATGCAAGGAAAGGGAAAAGATATTTCCTTATAAGTATGGTTCACCTTTTAGGTCAGAAACATTAAACCATAGATAAAAGCTCTAGATACAAACAATTAGATAGGAAGTCCAAAATTCCCTAATGCTAAAATAAATTCTGTCCATTTCAGCTTATTAGTCATTTTCAAAATTCTGAGATTCTGACAGGGCACTCGACTGCTCAGAAACATAAAATATAGTAAAATTTTAGCTGGTTATTCACACTAGTGCTTCAACTTCCATCATATCAAAGCCTACATGCAAGAGACTGCCTTCCTCTTCCAAACTCCAATAGCCACCTCTAAAAATTAATACTTGTATGGACCCAGTAAAGTGTCTAGAGATCCCTGCTTGTCCAAAATGCAGTTTGAGAATACTTGCTCTTTGCTTACTTGTATAACATTGTCTCTGTTAACTATTCACTAATCTTCTCATTTGGAAAAACACAACAGCATAAACCTCTTTTTGTTTTTAGATGCATCTTCAGCTGAATCACAGACCTCATGAAAAAAAATTAAATTTGAGTTAGTTTGTATTTGTATTAGGCAGACCACTGAAAGATAGTTAGTAAGCTACTTGCAAACATAACATTTCAAAACACAAAGCTTGTCATGAATTCCATAAAAAAAAACTTATTTTTGCCTTTGTATCACCTTAGAGTTTTTCATAATTTGGAAACTATTTTTACATGTGAATCCAGAGGTTATGTTTTCAGTTGACTCTTTGAGTTTCCATTAAATTTTTTTTTTTTAAAAATAGCCCTCTTCCTCCTGGGAAGTCTCCTGCTTACCACTTCCTACCCCTTTTCAGCCTACAGTAATTGTTATAAGTCCCTAGCTTAACATTGCTCTTTTTGTATGTTGGCATAACAAGAGACAATATTTCTCCAAGAATCAACATGAAGAAATTGAAGCAACACGCAACGCTCGTAATTCTCCCCTCTGAGATATTCAATTGTTAATGGACTAGTATTTCTAACACAGTAGATAGATTATGTTACACTGTGGAATACCCCTTCATAATAAAGACACCTGTGCAATGAATGCTGGATTATACTGTATTTTATTTACACAGCAGAACAGAGGGATGAATAAATAATCAAACATTCTTCTAAAACTAGACATGCCTTTTTTATGTGGGCATTTATCTGCTAAAAAATGTATTGCCATTCACTGGAGTATATCGGAATATGTAAGTGGAAATATAAGGAAAAGTACTTGCAACATCTTCCCCTATTTTATGACCAATTCTATTTTTAATTTTTTAACAAACACCATATATATACATAAAAAGTATGTTCAATATCATAGACAGCTTATTACCTGAACAATCAATATAGCAGAGTTAGGTGATCACCCATGGCATCTGTGTTGACAACGTCTGCGGAAAAGCAAGGGACTGACTTACAATGCCACAGGTTTATATAGCACCTTTTTAGTCTGAAAAGAGTTCTGTGTTTTACAGATTCTATCTTAATATCTGAAAGGCTCTTTGAATAATTATTGCTATGGAGACATCATAGGCCTTCACACGTTATTTTAACATAGGACTAAAAGAGAACACAAAACTTATATTCCTAAAGATAATGGAGTTTTCCATGAGGCAAGGATTTCTTAGGGTAATATCTTTTATTGGACC
>NW_017729025.1:97489504-97505946 GCF_001723915.1 Gavialis gangeticus
GCAAGGATTTCTTAGGGTAATATCTTTTATTGGACCAACTGCATAGTTGGGATAGAATTAGATAAGCTTTCAAATGCAAGACATTTTTCATCAGGTCTGACCAGAAGGAGCCAAAGAATAGTAAAGAACACCATTACATTCCTGGCTGTTAAATGTATTTAGACTTGTTTTGTAAAACACTGAAGGTAGTTCACTTACTGCAAGTGTGATTAGCAGTGGCACAAAGTGATTCAACTTGATGTCTTCATCAAAGAAATCTTTGTCCTTATGCTGTATGCTCATGAAGTTCCAGTATGCAAATGCTATTAGAATAAAATCAGCAACAGCGTAGTGCATTTACATACATACAGGATAAGTGCATAATTCACTTACCTGAATAACACAGTATTAATGCATATTGCTTGATTACAACGATTCCAGGCACCTGTGTATCAGTTAAATATATAAACTGATTAAGTGCATATCATTTTTTTAGCCTGTCTACTTTCAGCCTTGAAACTACCAGACACAACAGCAGTGACAGAGCCATTCACAATGCTCATCAAGTACTGTACTGGTTAATTGCTTAGTAACTGACTACTTTTTAACTAATTATGCTCCCTTTACCTGCATCAGAAATGGTGAAAAGGAAGCAGCTGTCAAAAGGCTGCTATTAGACTTAAAAATGACAGGGGCTAATCAGTTTCATGGCCATTCTCTCACCTCATTTTCGAGGCTTGCAATTATTAGAAACCTTGAAAATGAGGAGAGCTAGTCAGTGTCTGGACACCTTATGCCACAATATTGACAGTACCATGTAAGTGAGAAGTATTGCTTACAGCGCTGTCAGTGCTCTGGTATTAGCAGCTCCAGAACGAACTAGTTTTCCAGGTGTTCATAGTTTCTAACACTTGTAATCAAAACTGGTATTAGACCCTTAAAAACATGCAGACAACAGCCTTGAAACTGCCAGATACAACAGTATGGACAGAGCCATTTGCAATGTTCATCAAGTACTGTACTTTCTCTTACACAACATGCACATTTTTTTTTTAAATCAGCCACCGGAAATTGGGGTTCATACTTAAGAAAGAAAACACAGTAATAGCAGCTTCTGCAACAGGAACCTCTGCTGGGAGAAAGAGAAAAGACATGCTGCACAAAGGTCAATACGGTGAACAGGCAAGGCTAGCTAGCTGCTGGCTATGGACAGGAGAAGTCCTGCAAGCCAACTTTGCTGCCTGTGCACAGTATTACTATCCCTTTCCCTTGGCAGAAGCTCATGCTGAAGAAGCTGCTACTAACATGACAGGACCCTCTTCCCCAACACCTGGGGCTTGGCTTTTCTGTATTTCTAAAGCAGAGCCAAGCCCTGGGTGCAAGAACAGAGCCTCCTGCTGAGTCAGCTGAGGGGGCTCTCAGCTGTCTCTGCAGCTGCTGGCTAGGATTAAGCCCACCTAGCTCAGCTCAAGAGAAAAGAGGCCAGGCAGTTTGGCTCATCCAACTGCACCTGTGGCATCCTGAAGCTAGAGCAGCCACAATGTTTTGCTCTCCCCACCTTACTGCACCTGCGTGTTTTCCCTGGAAAAACCCCATACTTGTTAGTATTTTCAAAGAAAAAAAATCTCTCTCTCTTAATTATGCCTTTAAAAACAAGGGGCATATCTTATTTGGGGGCATGTTGTATGCAAGAAAATATGTTATACTGACTAGCTCCCCTCATTTTCAAGGTTCCTAATAGTTACTGTCAGCACAGCTATTAGAAGCCTTAGAGGGGAGCTAGTCAGTTGTATAATTACTAGTAGCACAGCACATCGTATTTAACAAGGATTGATTATTCATTTTAACTTTGCTTAAGTGCATCCTCCAGGTGAACAATGCATGACCACTAATGGAATATACCAGATTGAGATACCAGTGACAGGTATCTTCAAAATGCACAAGACAAAAAAGTTCTAAAAAGGAAACCTGTTTATCATGCAGACTCCATAAATAAGTGACTACTAATGAATGGTCTCCTCTAGCCACATGGAGTGAACTGCTACTTCTTGAGTACATCCAGGAGTACAAATACAAAGAAGAATGGGTTGCTTTTTCAGTTTAGTGGCTCCTTTCAAACATAATATAAACTCCTTAAACAATAAAAGGGCAAATTGCAGTGATCCATATGAATTAAAATAAGGACACATAATAAAAAGTTACATTTAAAAAAGCAACAAACCAAGTTTAATACTAAAATGCTAGCCATGCTTCAGACACTGAAAAATGCAGATAACTTGATGATAGATAACTCACTAATTGATAATCATAAGCCATGTGATACTACATAAGACAAGCCTAGCCGATTTAAGAAAAAACATGTACATCCTCCTCAACCGCATCTGAACACAGGCTATTTCCAACAACAGAACTACACTAAAAAAAATCAGTGACAAATGATAATGGGTTTGCTCAGTGGAACTTCCTCCCTGCAGCTATATCAACTTGCAAGTCAAGACTGACACCTTGTGGTCTCCTGGAATGTCCTATGAATTGTCTTTTCACCAAGCAACCAATGTCCTTCTCTTCATTTGCTAGATTTCCCCATCTTTTTTTCCTTTAAACTCAGATGAAGAAATCATTTTAAAAATACCGTGGCAAAGTTCTGCCATATTCTTATTTCTGCTAAGTATTATTACAAAACAGTTTTTACTGCTGACCTCTGCCTTGGAAACTATTTACAAAACAATAATAAATTCATCAAAAAGAATTATATGTATTCATATATTAGTTAGCTTATCTGTATTTCTAAAGCACATAACATAACGGTCTGACTGTAACATCCATTGGACCCATCAGGACCATTAAAACCAACATAGCTAAGCTAGGAAAACGACTACAATTTATGACACACATAATTCCACAATGCTTGTTTTAATGGAAGGAGGAGAGGAACTCAAGCATTAGTGTGTGAGGAATAAAAGTGAGAGTTAACAACTTATCTCATTTTTATACATGTCACTTTTTGGACTTCTTGCCTAGCTGCTGTGTGCATATCTGCCTTCAAGGGCAGTCTTTTTAACTGATAAAAAGGTTTTAAATTAATGTTCCACAAGATATTTTACATCTATACCTGACATGAAGATGGATTTTAAATTCCATTTGAATCAGTCATAACTTCCCCCTTTTCTTTCCCAAGCAGTACTCATTGCCAAGTGAGTTTAGCATGATATCTGGTGATTCTGAAAATAAGTCTGGGGGAAGGGAAGAGGAGGAGGAATCTATTTCAAAGGCTATTAGGCTTGGTATATTTTGCATGCAGATTTGCTACCAGCTATCTGGTATTTCTGTACAGGAGGGTTGTAGAGCCTATTCATGCTTTTGTACTATAAAAATCTGCAAACATGCCACAAGTATCTCTAATAGTATTTTTATACTCTTGTTTAAAATATCTTCTTTTAAATCAATTACCCAATCCTTTTGGTGCTGTTCCTTACTGCCCTGAAACGGAACTTTCCTCACTGCCATTTTTTCTAAATCTGAGCATCTGAATTACGTCAATAGCAGTAACTGATGACTGCAACTTCAGTCACTTTTCCACTCATATTCCCATAAAATTATTCATTTGCTTTTTCTAATGCCAGTTTGGGAAAGTAGTCCCTGCAGTCATCTCAACTCCTTAAAGGCAGGTTCTAATAGCTAATCTCCCATGAATGGAAATATGCAGAGGCAGCTTTTGAATAAGATTATTAACAAGTAATTTGTATATTGAGTTGATTGCATCTACCCATCTACACTCTGCATTCTCCACATCCAATTCTAGTGCTTTCATACTCATGTTAGATCACTGGAGGGAAGTGTAAACAACTGAGGTTGTATTTCCCTTTTATAAATTGGCGTCCAAGTATTTATTTTGTGCTGCTGTGTCAGTTCCTAATCCTACAAGACCACAACCAGAGGTCCACTTCCTCGGAGCCTGTGTAGTGCCTAACAGAAATCAACAAGGCTGGTCTGGTCCATATTGGCTAGGAACAGAAGTTACATGTAAACCAGTTTAAGTGATCAGAAACTGGTTTAAACCTGTGACAGATGGCCAAAACTGGTTTAAGATAAACCTGGTTGAATGGAGTAACAGACTTAACTGATTTAGGTCAAACTGGTTTATGGAACTTCAGTCCCACACCCCTTCTTGGTTCTAGTTAAATCACAGTCTCCCAGGATGCTTTACAGCTCTGGGCTGGGCTGTCTGCTCCAGCAGAGCAGGGTTGCCTCTGTCCCTCTGCTTTCTAGCCCAAGCAGTGAAAGCTGGCTGACAAGACGGTGAAGGTGGAAAACTGGCTCGGGACAGCCTGGTCTGCCTGGCAGGGGCAGAGCACTCTCTGCCAGACTTCCCCCCCCACACACACACCCCTGCTGGAGTGGAGGGGGCAGGGCTGTAGGTTCAGACAGAGGGGAGGGAGGGGGATTGAAAGTCCTCTATGGTCCACAGGACACCAGCCTAGGTCTGCATGGGGCAGCTGCCACATTTCTGCACCCCCCTACCCCACTTCCTACACAAGCAGAGGGAGAAGACAGCCCCTACCAGAGTTTGCTCCCTCTCTCCCCACTCCAGCGGAGATCAGGGGGCATAGCCATGCCTAAGCTCGGCCAGCAGGGTGAGGTGGGGAAGGGAGGTTTAATCCCCCTTCCCTCCCCTTTCCCACCGGCACAGGACCCCAGACGAGGTCTGCCTGGCAGGGGCGCAGCAGTCCCTTTCAACCTCCCCCCTCCACTCCAGTAGTGCGGTGGGGAAAAGCCTGGCAAGGGCTGCTTCTCCTTTCCCCCTCCAGGCACACCGGCTGGGGACCGGGCAGGCCAGGGGGAGGTTTAAACCCCTCCCCAATCATACTCAGTGGCTTGTCGGGGCTTGGCAACAACCCCCTCAGCTTAGCTTCCCTCCAGCCTTCTGGCCACTGCAGAAGGAAGAGGGCATACTCTAGCACTCCTTGGCCACTGCAGGTGTGTTGCTTCATTTCTGGAATCAAAAGTGAATGTCTATTCACTTGCTTCTTGGTTCAATCTACACAGGTTAAACTGACCTGCAAAGATTGAATCAATTCAGGCTCAGGTTTTTTGAATATCTGTGCTTAGCCCCAGGCTCCATTCTAGAACAGGGGCTGCTCTGAGATGGCTTTGGGATCAGTCCAGGCAGATGCACATTCCACAGCTATCACATACAGAAACAGATCTTATGTATTTGGCATTATTCTTTACATATAAGGAAACAGTCTTTAAACCA
Organism: Gavialis gangeticus; assembly: GCF_001723915.1. NCBI lineage: Eukaryota > Metazoa > Chordata > Crocodylia > Gavialidae > Gavialis > Gavialis gangeticus. The sequence goes on from NW_017729025.1 coordinate 97,494,741, forward strand.
GTGGTTCTCAACATTCTTAGGCTTCAGGCACCTCTCAGTAGACTCAAGGTCCCCCTCAGAAAATGTCACTCTGTTTGTTCTCACTATTTTTTGACTACAGAAAAATAATAGAGCAATTCTTCTGTTGCAAAGAACTCTGAAAGACCACAACAGGCCAGCATGCTTTTTTAATGCTATGGATTCCTACGTGAAAACTCTAGGTGTATCTTGTGAATCATGTTTGCACACAGACCCCACAGCACCCTACTAGAAAAGATCTCAAGGCATCCCAGGGTGCCAGAATACCCTAGATGTGAATCACTGGTCTGAACATTCCTCATCAAGAAAACTTCCAGTCACATTCTTAAACCCCACAAAAAACAACCCAAAGAATGCTGTTGTTTTTTTTAATTGCAAACAAGTATTACCAGAACTCCGTATTTTCAGCAAAAGTTTTCATTTGAGATGACTTAGTAGCAATTCAGTCGGGCTGCACACATGCTAGCCAGTGTTCTCTGAAAGAAAAAAAAAGAAACTATAACATTAGCCATTGACAGGTGATTCACAGCAGGAGCAAAACAATCTATAGCAGCTATTCTCAACCAGAGCACTGCAGCCATGGAAGGGCTAGGGGCAAGGCGAGGGAAGAGCTTGACATCCTTTCAAGGGTGCTACTGGGTGCAACACAGTGTTGTCACCGTTCAGTGTGCAAACATGATTCACAAGACGCATCGACCCTGGTTTCTGACAGACTTGACAGCTAGCTACCTCTCATCAGATAAACCCAGAGATTTCCAACAAGAATCCAGGGTGTTAAAACCATGGTGCTCTGCTGGGCGTTTTCTGAGTTATTTGCAAGAGAAGAATTGCTCTAGTGTTTTGCTGTCAGCACGCCCTGCCCTGACAGGCTCCACATGCAGGGCATGGGCCAGGAGCTCCAGTTTAAAACATCAGGCAGAAATGGCAGCAGCCATGGCTTCTTGGGAAGCCAAAGTCCATGAGCTGGAATGGGCAGGCAGAGAGCAATGGTCCCAACAGCAGGGTGCCAGCAGCCTTCTTCTAGAAAGAAGCCCAAGGGTTTCTCTAGGTAATATCTTTTATCGGCCCAACTGTGAAGCTGGGATAGAGTTAGACAAGCTTTTACATGCAAGACATTTTTCTTCAGGTCTGACCAGAACAAGTCAGGCACAGCACAGTAAAGATCAGTTGTGGGAGGGGGTGAGAGAAATTCCCTGGGGATGACAGACACACATTAGCAGAGCAAGCTGATTACTAGAAAGGCAATGCACAGAGCTCCTTAAGGTGTCTGTAAGCGTCTTCTCTGGGTTGAATTCATGCCCTCCCCCCTTTTCTCGATGGGGCATATGAGTGAATTTAGTTTTTATTCTTTCTCTGAAGCTGTTGTCATCTTGCTCCCCCTTTCTTGCTTGCTCATAATTTTGACTGGTGGGGACAGAAGAGTTAAATTGCAGCTATCTAAACATTTCAAAGGATGTGCTCTGTCTAAAGAGAAATGTTCCTGTTTATGACAATAATAGAGACCTAGTTCTACGTATCCAAGCATTTATGGACACCTTTAAAAACACGTGATTCATTTATGCTATCAGAACCAAAACCAATATATCCAAAGCACGCTGGAGCAAACGGGTCAGAAATCATTCCACCCTCCCCACAGTCGTGGACCACTACATCCCCACGAAGGTAAAATGTGTCCTTTGTGACAGAGCTACAAGTGCAGAGGTTATCAGAAACACTTTCTTTATCAAAGAAGTCTGAATATGGCTCTGTCGTTTAAAATAGCACGGGGTACTTGAGAATACACTGAAGAAACAAACGTGACCAAACAGCTAATATAGGTACTCAACAGATATTTTTCTCTTTCAGAGTTGTACAATTATACAGTGGAAAAGATGGTTGAATAACAGCTGGAAGGAGATCAGTACCAAGGCTACCATCCAGCCCGGTTTTCACGAACATGTCCTCTTTTTTGGCTCCCTGTGCTGCGCCCGGGCGGGTTTTTTAAATGCAGCAGGCAAAATGTCCGGGATTTCCTCCTCCGGCCGCTTTCAACATGGCCGCCGCTAGGTGGAACTATAGCTCCCAGGAGTCCCCGCGCGGGGGCGCATGCGCGATAAGGAGTCGACTTCAAGACCTTGGTTTTCAGTGTATTACGAAAAAATTGCGGAAAAACACAGAAGAGGCGGTGTCGCGTTAGCGAATGGGGCCGGGGGCCGTGCTCGTGTGTTCGCTACCGCAGATGCGGACGGCCAGGCGGGGGATGGGAGGTGGGGTGGTGTGACCCGGCCCGGCCCGCACAGCAGCAGCTGGACCCACACCCGGTTGAGCAAAGTAGGCAGGGAAGCTCTGATTTTCTGTTTAAAAAAAAAAGGGAAAGTAAAAAAATGGGTATTTAGAATCTATTTTATTAAAATGATTGAGACATGGGTAGGCTTCTAAATAGCTTTAAAATTGTAAATAAATCAATAAAAACCCATTGTGTTAAATTGACAACTGGATAGATAGCTATAGTGGCATTTCAATTTAAGCACAGAAAAATGCAGGTTCGGGGGTTTTTTTAAATCGGGGAATTCAGGGTTTTTATCAGACAGTTTGCAGCTGGAAATATGGTAACCCTATTTTCATGGATACTTAATGAGCAATCAGCAGTTGCTGAGAAAGATGTGCGCTGCATAGAAGTATGCATGGGCGTGACCGGAAGAAGCACCAGAGAGGACTGACAGCATGTAAAAATGTACATTTTGAATTTTTGTGACAATTATTTTTGTTTCACATTGCATTTCTGGGGCAATAACACTTGTTATCTACTGTAGCATTTAGCAATACCCCCCTCCCCTGCTCTCCGGACAGGTGTCCTCTTTTTTGGAACTGAAAATATGGTAACCCTAAAATTACAGAGAGACCTTCAATCTTAGCCAGACACTCACTGCCTCTTTTCAATACCTCTTTTCAACACCACTCTCTTGTTGCATTGCTTGAACTTGTATGGAATTATTTCATGCAGAACTTGAGCCATGAAAGTAAAGGTTTGTGTGGGTTGTGTCAGAGAAAGAAAATAATGCATGTGCTATTTTTAACATAGAGATTCATATCACAGTAAAAGAAATGCAACTAAATACTTCCATAAGGTTTAAATTTAGAGGATCTAGTTCCCACTCCAGTGCAGTGAAATACTTATTTTATTTTGATGCTATTAAAGGCGTGTACAATATATTACCTCAGCTGTGTGGCATATTGTCAGAGTCTAGACTTGAATATTAATCTTCATATGCTGTAGCACAAATGTAGATTTAAAAAGTTGTATGGAAAACATATATGGAGTGCAGAGAACCACTAAGAAAAATATCCTATACCCTTGTAATTTCCAATTGTAAGTTACATCCAGAAATGCAGCATGATGCATATAATGTAACAAAAATGAAGGGCATGAATGTACTGGTACAACACACCTTAAAGATGTTACCAGCTGATCTTGTTTGCATTATGAAAATTAATAAAAATTGGGATTTGTCGTCTGTTTCCCTACAGCAGGTCTCCAGTTCAAGGTTTTCTGCTTTTTACCTCACTCTTGAGATGCACAGTCAAGCTCTGTTCGACCTGCACTGGTTTAATTACAAATCTCTATCCAGGAAACATACTAGTTTTTATACTTTATTCTTATGGTGATGTTACGTGAAGCCTTCCAAAGGTTTTCTATCCAGGAGCCCTTTCTGGGAATGTTTCAGAGCTTTCCTGGTTCTCATAGCTTGAAATCATATCTTGTGACAATAGCACTCAGGGATAAGGTAAACTATGCTGGATTTGATCCAATTCCTGTTCTGGTTTTAGCTTGCTTTGCTTACACAGGAGAAATAGTCCAAGGTTAGTGTAAATTGACTGTCTGACAGTCCTCGCTGAAGATACCTCTTGCGTTTCTAACTCAGCTCCGCGTGGCATCTATATATCACAGGGAAATGTCATGACCCACATTGGAAAGGTTTCTCTTGAATTCAGTGGGCATGTCTAATTTACTCTTCTCATGAATTTGAGGGGACAATGTTATCAGAACTAGATCATCTGGAGTGAAAGAAGAAAGTGGTTATATTATGCTGAAGTCACTAGTTAGTTGTAAATTAGAAAGCTCCGGCCCTGCTAGTACTGTAATCATCTAGTGCCCAGCATGGCTAAGTGCCCAAGTAATTTACCCAGCTTCAGGGAGGTTCTGCAGCCTTCACTGTGCTGCAGCACCTACACAGATGGAAGGCTAGTTTAAAACTAATTTGGGCATGTCTGCATGAGCTTCAATCACAGCAGCATTTTCAGCATAGATATAACCTGCATTTTTTTTCCAAAGAATATAAAAAAATTAAATGAACCAATAGGCAAGCTACATGCCCAGGAGTTCTTTCACCCACCATTGTTGGAACACAGTAGCTCTTTAACTGTGTACGACACTTTACAAGAGAAACGACAAGAGAGAAAAGTTACACATTGGAGTTTAAATTTAAGGAGGTGGATTGTTATAATGATGGAATTTGGCCAACACATCGCCACTCAGATTCTGACCCTTCAAAAAATGCCATAGATAGAATATTGAATAGTAACCTATGATCAGGACTTACCTCTCTAAAGAGCACCTTCAACAATACAATGGCCTGTACGCCAATATTGAGGGCTAGACTCAAACAAGGCAGCCATCTACATTAGTTCCTGCCATGTATATTGGTTCATTTACGGACGGACCTACCTCTCTGGGGATATATTCTACCGATGTAACCTGATAAACTGATACAAGCTTTCAGATCAGGTAGCGTGGTACAACTGACCAGAGCAGCAAACAAACATGAACTGCACTACTCTAAGCCCAAGATTACACTGATACAGCATATCTACGTGGAGAGTTTGCACAAGCATGGCAGTAGTGATACAAATATCCTCAGTGCAGATGGATGCTAAGTTTTCACTCATTAAAATACTCACCAGCATGACTGCTTAGTTTGTAAGACTTTCCCAATACAAGGTGATATGGCTGCAGCCAGGAACCAAGACAGCAGGGGGAAGATTATATTCCTCTTCAGAGGGGTTTTAAGTTTGCATAGCCTGCTCAGTAATTTTTCTTCAAATGTCTTGTGATCCCTCTCTATGGATCAAGTGTTTCACTCTGGATGACAGCTTCACTTGGTGTAAATTAGTGCAGCCTCTTGAATTTCAGTGGATACTGGAAATCTGGCACTATCTTTCTGCCCTAAATTACACCAGTGCAGTGATTTTCATTAGTAAAACTCAGATACCATTGAGGACCTATCTGGCCCAGAGTATATGAAATTAATTTAACAAGAGTGCTCAGTCAGGAGTGAGTTTATCTTCTGCATCGCAGGAAACATTTACAGAACTTTATTGACTTGTTGAGTAGGTTTACTTTCTAAATTATACTCTTTAAAAAACACAGAACCATAATTAATGGTTCATGGTCTCATTCATGTAGTTCCAAGAATATATTTTTATATAGGCAGGCTCTTTTTTCCATGGAAGGATGACCTGGTATAGAGTTAAAATAATCCCAGCACGCCTTGCCTGTACGTAATGTTTTCTTTTGGAAAATGATGCTGTATTATTTATGTTATTTCCAATGATACCAAGAAGGAAATATTCCAGATCCTTCAACATATAAACAAATGGAATGTGTCAAGATACTTCATGAATGCTAGATTTAGGGTTTTTGCAATAAAATGGATATTATATCCATTAAAATTCAAAGAAGAGAATACTGTATTTTTCTAAAAAATTGTAAATTAATTTACAGTGTCTTTTGTTTATTTTACATCACAAAGTTACTTCCAGGGAAAAGAACAAAACTCATAAGTCCATTAATACATGTTAAAATACAAGTTGTGGGTCTAGAAATAAACACACTCCTATCTCCTCTATAAATGACATAATCAGTAATGAATTTTAGAAGGGTGCAGCTTAAATTAAAAATAACCTCACTGATATCCTTCAAGTGCCTCCCCAGCCACAGACCTCTATGTTAGGGAAATAAAGGCTCTCAATGAAATGCCTGCACTTGTGTCTAAGACAGGCTCATACAGCATTCTGCATAAATGATGTACCCTGGAACGTGGTGAAAGGTTGAGAGAAGCACTTAAAACCAGCCTCATCCATTAGCTCCTGATTTGGAGAAGACATCATCTGGCACTTGCTTTGCATGACAGGGAGAGATGCTGACAGTGAACAGTGTCATAAAACACAGATAGCCAATAAGCCATGAACAAATCTTCATTATAATTGTAAATCAGAAGATTGAGTTCCATGGAAAATGAACAATCTAGGAAAGGGAATCTAATCTAATAGCTGTAAAACATCAGTGGGTAAGAATTTAAAGGGGGGGGGACCATAAGGGAAGAATTGTCTTTCTTTTTTGATAATACTGATTTATGATAATACCAAAAGTGTGTGCTGTAAATTTTAAAGTTTGCCTTACATTATAGATACTAAGAATCTTTCCCGTTTTGTTGGAAGCCTTATTTGGAGGACCCACAGAAATGTTAACTAGGAATGTGAGTACAAATAATTTAAGTCCTCAGTCAATTTACATTTGCTTGATATCTGATGTCATAAACCTAGTAGCTGTCCAATCATCCACAATCTCTTTCAGGAAAATGTGATCAATAAGTCATTAGTTACTAATGAAAATCATAGACACTTAATATGAAATAAACATGCAAAAAAAACTATACACCTGTTTTGTTTTGTTTTTTCTCCTTTGCAAGCCACCTTTAATTGCATAGGAACTCAGTAGCATGTACTTCTCATTACCTTAAAAGAAAAATGGTGAAATTCCAATTCTCCTAACATCGTGAGAGTATCTCTTTAAAAACAGGAACTGTCTTCTTGACTTTACTGGTGCAGCTAACTTTGTTGCATGGATAAAGTAAAACATTTCCATAATTGATTATCATCCTTCATCAAGCATCAAAAAAATCATTAATGTCACGTGGTGGAAAAGAGTTAACTAGTATTTGCATCCCCAATACTTGTACAAATATTTAATTAATTATCACAAACCGCCTGTGAAATTGGCATTTACACCCTTTTTTGTAGGCAAGAAAGGTGACAGAGAAATTAAGGGTCAGATCTTAGAAGAAACAGGCATCCAAAACTGCAGCTGGAAAATATGGAAATAAGGCATCATCTGATTCACAGAGCAAGTCTTAGCCTAGGGACAGACATTACACATAAACTAGTTTAAGTGACCAAAAACTGGTTTAAACCTGTAACAGAACAGACATTCAGTGAGCATAAACCAGTTTGAAAATGGCTGAAACCAGTTTGAGATAAACCTGGCTGAATGTGGTATCAGACTTATCTCAAAGTGGTTTATGCAATATCTGTCCCAGACTCCTTGCTTGTTTAAGTTAAACCAGACTCCCCCAGCACCCCGGCATGCTCTCTGGGCTGGGCTGGGCTGAGCTCTGCTGTCTGCTCCAGTTAGCTGGATTGGCCCCTCCCCTCTGCTCTCCAGCCAGGGCAGGGTGCAGCCAGATGCCAGCCTGCCATGGCCCCTGAGGCAAAGTTCTCTCTCCATCCCCTCCTCCACCTTTCCCCTCCCCCCGCACCTCCCCAGTTGGCAAACCCTGGGGACCACAGCTGTGGTTAGCCAGCACCAGCTGCATCTCCATGGCTTGCCTGCAGTCAGGCAGGAAGGCAGTTAATTCCACAGCATGTCCTGGAGCTGGGGGATAGAGAGTCCCCTGTGTGCAGATCCAAGCCCTGCACCTGTGAACCCAGAGCTAAGACCTGCCGGACCAGACTGAGAGGTGGAAAGTATTGGCAAAGACCTGACAAACATTCATCACACATGCTGGAGATGTAGTTAAGGGAAGTTGCAGACAGCTTCACCAAAGAATGCAGAGAGCTACATTTACATTATAAAGCAGAACATGTAAAAGGTGGAAATACCCAAACAATGCCTTTCTGAATGCCTGGCTATAAGGAGACACTCTGCCCTCAGGATTAGTAAAACTAATTCTTGTCTTCCTGGTTTACATTTGAAGTTAGACTAAATTGTGTATGCTGTTTTACTGGGCTGTACCTTAGCTTAGGCAAAGATTTTTGGTAGTTCCCTGTTATACGCTTTGCAAATTGCTGTGTTCAATACTTGCTTGCTTCAGAGAAAGGACTTTTTCCCCATCCCCACTCAGTCTGGCAGCAGCTGCCCCCTTCCCTCCTCCACTGGTGGCTAGCATCCAATGTGCCATGCTAGCTCCGGCTGGTGCCTGGCCACGTCCCCTCTGCTCTAGCAGGGAGGGATGAGAGCCTTGGCAGGTGTCTCTTCCCTCCCCTTTGGCAGTGGCTGGCAGGCATACTCTAACACCCCCTAACTTCTGGCTTGAGCCACTGCAAGCATGTGGCTGCATTTCTTGATTTAGCAGAGAATTTCTGTCCAGTTGTTAATCAATTTAAGCTGCACAGCTTAAACTAACCTGCAAAGAGTGAATCAATTCAGGCTTGGGTTTTTTGAATGTCTGTCCCTAGCCATAGTGCTGACCGGGGTGGGCAAAATACAGCCTGAGGGATGGATTCAGACCACCAAGGGATTCTAATTCAAACTGTGGCAGGTCCCAGGCACGGTGGGAGCAGCCCAGGCCATGGCATGTGCAGCCAGTCCCACCAACCCTGGGTGCATGGCAGGGTGGGGGTAGCGCAGTGGCAGATGTTGCTTTCCAGAAGCCCCCACAGCAGCAACAGCTCACTTTGCCGTGATGCCACTACCAGTCCAGTGGGTGCACTCAGGCAAGTGGGATGAAGCCACAGGCAGATGGGGAGCAATATCCAGGAGCAGGACAGGTGGATGGGACTAGGGCTGGGATGGTGAGGTGGTGACTGTCCAGAGCAGGGGCCTGGGGTGAAGCCATGATCTGCTCCCCACCCCATCCCACAGCAGCCCACTGAAACTTCTTAAGTGGCTCTGCAGCCCAAGTAATTGCCCACCCCTGATGTTGACAATACAAAGGATTACAGTGATCTGGTAGTGATATCTACTTGATTTTACTATTTTTTTTAACAAGGGAGACCCATCCTCTCTCCTCAGTACAGACTGTATCCCAGACACTATCTGGAACTCACCTGGAAATTACCTTAACATTGTCTATTATTTCTTTGTGACAGAGATGGAGTATCTCCAAAAAACTACTGTACTTACTCAAATATAAGATGACCCCGATTACATGACCCCTGATAATTAGATTCTATACATGGAAAATTTATAATTTTGTTACAATTGTCCAGGTATAGAATCTAATTATTGGAGATTTGCAGTGAATTTCTCCCCCTCTCACTGCTACAGAAGATTACGGAAAAAAGCAATTCTTCTCTTGCAAAGAACTCAGAAAGACCACAACAGATCATGTTTTTGGCACTATCGTTTCCCATCTGAAACGCCAGGGTTTACTTTGTGACTTTCGTGTAGATGTTTGTGCACCAAATAGTGCTAATACTGCATTGTACCCTGCAGCACCCTTAAAGACTATCATGGCACCCCAGGGTGCTGTGGAATCCTGGTTAAGAATCACTGGGGTCTGTACAATTAAAATCTAAAGCATTTTAAAATAAGTGGTAAATTTTGCAAAATGCAAGAGCGTTCATTCCAAGGAAAACTACAAAGACTAAATTGTTCTACTGTTCTGAATGGTTGACTGACTACCAGATCTTGTCCTTAAAATCAGTCAGATCTTCAAGGATTGGGCCTATTAAGATGAAAGACCATAATTTTATTCACAACTCAGACAACTGCGCCTCCAGAACATGGTAGTTAAGGTCCAGGTTGAAGTTTGTGAGAACAAGAGGTCAAATGATCTTGGCCAAAATCCCATCTCCCCCTGTTGGAAAAGTAACTGAGAGAGTCAACTAATCATAATCCTCAGCATTTCAGAGCATTGTTTGACCACTGTTTTACACGCAACTCCCTCAATAAACAAAACAAATTCTGGGGGCATTAGGCAGCCCCCTTACCCTCTGTATCCCCCCAACTTCTTCTCCCTGCAGCTCCTTCCTCCACCGCTTCCTTACCGTCAGACCCTGGTCTCCCTGAGCACATGGAAGTAGGGATCAAATCTGAAACCATTGATCTTGAAATGAACACAGCTGTAATATTTTCCATACAGTACCCATAGACATAGTTCATCTAGAATAGATGCATGTTACTGTTGGTTTTTTTAGTTGCTGCAAGTTTTCGTGCACGTCCTACATAAACACACTTATAAGCAGCACTTTGGCACCTACTTATATATAATACAAACTACATATGATATTAGTCCAAAGCCAAAAGAGGCATGATTTACCATATCATTAATTGGGTTGGGCCCCAACAGAGTCAACAGCATTTCAAGCCATAGTGACTGCAGCTCAGCACGTGTGTATACTCCAGATCCCCCACCCCACAAAGGATCCATGTGCTAACCCTGACTCGTGACTGGAATCAAGTGTTCTTGACTCGAGTCCTGGGATACTCCAAAAAAGTTACATGCAGATGAGGCACAGGACAACCTAGCCTGGCTTCGCTTCATGAAGAGTGAGACCACGTTAATCATATGCAACAGGCTGAGGGGGGACAACAGAAGGATTCTGGTTGAACTGTTTGGGGCACGGTTGAGGGATATTTGCCAGATATTTAAGGCTGGTGAAGAAACAGCAATCATTGGAAATGGGAAAGAAGACAGCTCAGCTCTGGGAATGAAGAGGAAGTTGTAATGTATTCAGTCTAGTGGCTCAGGATGATTTGCAACAAAATCAGTGCTGAGGAGGACTTCACTCGGTGGGCACTACCTTATATCTTATTCAGATGGCCTGTACAAATTTATGCTTGTGGCATATCCCATCACCATATTTGCCCAATATGGGCTATGTATTTTATAGTTAGGGATCTACCTAAATTGAAGGGGGAGTTTACCAATTTTCATGGGATGATCGCAGCTTAGAGCTTTAATTCCAGGGTCATCTTGTTGAGGCCCTCAGCCTGATTGGCACAGAGGCCCCGGTGAGGGGAGGAAGGATGAGGGGGCAGCCGCCATCTTGCCTGCTGCCCTTCATGCCACCCGGCCAGCCTCCTGGCAGCAAGGACCTTTGGCTTCCACTGCGGAGTCAGCATTTTATTTTTAAGGGGGGGGGGGGGGGGGGTGTGTTGTTTTTGGGGGAAACCCTGGTTTTTAGGGTTTTTGGAAAACACACAAAA
>NW_017729025.1:97510946-97515091 GCF_001723915.1 Gavialis gangeticus
TGGTGCACTGGGATGGGTGAAGGCACTATGGGACTGATGTGGGGGGTGGGGGAGGTTCTGTTGATTTTGCAGGCAACCCTGGATTTCATGGTTTCTGTGAAATCCACGAAACCACTAATTAAGTACATCCCTATTTAGAGTCATGGTCACTGTTGGCTGCATTTAATCAACCTCATAGTTGGTTTTCATTACTGAGCACATGGTTTTAGCAGCTTTTCCCTGTGCAGACTGGGGGAAAAAAACTTGTTTTGTATTTGAGTAAATATGATATTATTAATGTAACAGTCTGAATATGCCTTTCTTTTTGCAGATTTGTACTCTTGTGTCTCGGATCATTCAGTTCCTTCCTCTTCACATCACCATTAGTTCCTTTTTGTGTAAAGGTTATTTTGGGAGACAGGAGTATCTATTTCTGTATAATTTCTTATACCACATTCATCACCATAGAGATGGTTTTAAATATGAGAAACTTGGCTGCCTTGACAGATGTATATGCCAGTCTTTGTCTTACTTTTTTTGCTGGGATGATATTTTGAAACTCTTCTATCCATCACTACGGCCAAAATATCTTGGGAGCAGAAGGGGCAAATAGAAGATGAAGCTGTGATCATGCATATGCTTTAGTATGTTACAGAGCTGGTTCTGTAATCCACCAGCATAGCACATACAAAAACATGTTACTTCACATTGTCTAAAGGCAGGAGGGAGAGTTAAGACCCTCCTCAGTGCACTTAAAACAACATTCAGCTTTAATCAGCTAACCACAGGATGCTTTTAATCAGTGTGGGCAATATTATCTTTATGGGAGTCCAGATCCTCCATATTCTACTTCCCACAGTAATTCAACAGCACAAATACATCATTTTTATCCTATCAATAAAAAAAATGTAATTTTCAATTTTAAAGTAAAAAAAATATATATATTTTTAAAGAAGCTAAGAGTCTAATAGAGGGAGATTTTCTGTATGATCTTCTTAATGAACCAACCCCTTTCCCTTTTTATCACCTCTACAGCCTTTCCAGATTTTTTTATTTCTGGTTATTTGTATGTGTTTGATTTAAAATAAAAACGACATAGGTACCACCCAGCTATTAAAAAAAACACAAAAAAACAAGTCAATTCCACCTGGAGTGCTTGATTTTATTTAAAATTTGAGGTACAAAAGATTAACACAATACCAGTTGTTCTCCGTCTTTTTAGATGCAAGCCACTGTTCAGAAAACACCAGCTCTTAGATTCCACTCATATTTGACTATGGAAGAAAGCAATTCTCTTGCAAAAAAACTCAGAAGGCCTAAAACAGATCATAATGTTCTTCACACTATCACTTTCTGTTTGAAATGTAAGGGTTTATTTTGTGACTCTTGTGTAGGTATTTGTGCACCTAACAGTGCTAGCACTGAATTGTACCCTTAAAGGCTCTCATGGCACTCCAGGGTGCTATGGAATCCTGGCCAAGAATCACTGCTCTGTACAATGAATGCCTCAAACATTTTAAAATAAGTGGTACATTTATGCAAAATGCATGAACGTTCGTTCCAAGGAAAACTACGAAGAGTAAATTGTTCTACTGTTCTCAATCTTTGACTGACTACCTACCAGATCTTATCCTTACAACCAGTCAGATCTTTAAGGATTGAGCCTGTTGAGATGAAAGACTCAACTCACAGACAACTGCACCTCCAGAACATGGTAGTTAAGGTCCAGGCTGAAGTTTGTAAGGACAAGAGGTCACATGATTTTGGCCAAAAAACCCTACCTGTGGAAAAGTAACTGAGAGAGTCAATTAATCATAATCCAAAGCATTTCAGAGCATTGTTTGACCACCATTTTACAAAGGACCACCCCCCCTCAATAAACAAAACAAGGAAGTCTGATACATACTGAAAAACTGGTAAAACAAAATGGCCAAGCACAAGAAAAGCAAAGACCACAGACAATTATTCTTTGGTCAGTTCACCATGAATTGTAACTGCTGAATTAAGATGACAAGTTTGCAAATTCCATAGAACAAATTATTTTAATAAGTTTTTCACATTCCAAGGCCTGAGACTGTCCTTGATATATTTGCATAACTATGTTGCACAGGCTCCTCCTAGTGGTACCAAAATATTACACATGTATTCATATGACCAAAAATAAAAAAAATCAATATGCTAACCTGATCTACACTGTTGCATTATTGTTGCCAATTATTTTAAATCAGAAAACCTTGATCTGGTTTCTGAAGGCATAAAAGATGAAGGGCCCTTATTGAGTTTAATATCTTACTGCTGGTTGCAGAATCTTTAGTCAAAGATTGAAACAAGAAAAGGTGCAGGAAGTACATGCATTTTATATTAACAATTTTTTCTCCAAAGTAGTCTACATACCTCTCTTGCAAACAAGCAGGAGTGACTTCTGAGGGCGTGGAAATGACTGCAAGATTGCACCCCAAAAGTAATAGCAGATCTAGAAGTCAAGTTGAGAATCATGCTGCGCAAATGACAACCAAATGGCAGATTTCCATACATCAACAACAGAAATATTGCAGAGGCATCCTGCAGGGGCTGCCTTCACCCCAAAAAGATGTTTCTTCACAGTAGGCTGAATACCTGCCAAGTAACAGACCAATTAAATGAGACTGACTATATGTGAACATGCTGGTCTCACTGCTATTGCTCCATAAAACCTGGGTGTCTCAGCGCCCTGGGTTGAGAACCACTGGTGTAGAACTATATTTTTATATATATAAAAAATAAAAAAACCTAAGATGCTTTGTGGCTGTTCTGTGGAAGACAGGCCTCTCGTGGACCCTTTTGAACAACTGGTCATCTACCCCTTCCAGTACTATTTTCTATTTCATAGAGCAACTGTCCCTATTTGAAGGCTTCAAGCCTCAGCAAGTGCATCTACAAGTTCAATCAATGCAGCACAATAAGCTCCAGTGCAGTTCACATTGGAGTTAGTGGCTCCCAGTCACAGCATCTACATGTGTCTGGAACCACAGCAGTTTGAGCTCAGGCAGAACAGCCCGAGGCTGGCAGTAGGCTCAGGGGTCAGCCCTGGGCCCCAACATCAGAGGGGCTGGCTGGGGCACAAGAGTGCCCAAAGGGTGGAGCCATGTGGCTAGGTAGCAGGCAGAGGTCTGGCCCTCTGCTGGCTGGGCTGACCAGGCATAATTTATATCCAGGTCAGTATTTACACATGCATTTAGGTGCAGTTATTTTCACCACCGCAAGAGAGTACTGTCGCCGACACTACTATATTAGAGCAACACAAATTGGTTTGCTGCAGTCTAATAGCATCACACACACAGAGTGGACCACTTTATATCACAGCAAATTAATCTATTGCATGGGTAAGTATAGGTGTAGTTGCACCCAGTAGGACACAATCTAGCAACCTAAGCAAGCAATAGAGTGAAATAAAACTCTGAAGTAAAGCTGAGTCTTGGTCTCAACCCAAGTCTCATCCCAAAATATCTCAGATTAGAAAGCAGGACTTATAGTATTGATATTCATTTTAGAAGTTCAATAACCAAAATTGTGCAGGCCAGGTGAGAGCTAGTAACAGCATCTTGCCTTGTTCCTTTAACTTCTAGGGATTTGCAAGGGCATAGCTGCTATCAGCTGCTATCCAGTCTAGTGTTAGTAGGTGGATGAGAGGCCAACAATCAGGACCTGCCAAAGCTGCTATTAGACCTACAAGTATCAATCTTAAATGACAAAAAAAATTCTCACCTGTCAAAATTGTCACTGAAGTGGATACAGCAGAATTCTGGGATTGCTCTAACAGTGCTTGCTGTCTTCATTTAGCCAGTGTTCCGATATAAGCCAACATATAGAGTCTAATGCTGTGGCAGTTAGCCTTACGCAGTGGAAGGTAATCCAAATGATTGGATAAACTCCTGTATGCAGCTGCCAGAATACGTATGCATGCTAATGGGTCCAAACAGTGCTTAACATGTCAAAGGGATCAAATGTAATTAGTGCTGACTTAGTTAAAGAGCACTTGGAAGGGCTGGATGGGTACAAGTCAGCCAGCCCAGATGACCTCCATCCACAGGTGCTAAAGGAATTAGCCAGTGTCATAGCTGAACCACTGGCACAGCTGTTTGAGCACTCATGGTTCTCCAGCCAGGTCCCTGAGGACAGGAAAAGGG
>NW_017729025.1:97515159-97528218 GCF_001723915.1 Gavialis gangeticus
AAGGAATTGGCTAGTGTCATTGCTGAGCTGCTGGCACAACTGTCTGAGCACTCATGGTGCTCTGGACAGGTCCCTGAGGACTGGAAAAAGGCCAAAGTGGTACCCATTTTTAAGAAGGGGAGAAGGAATGAGCTAGGTAACTTTAGGCCAGTCAGTCTTACTGCTATCCCCAGGAAAATACTAGAAGAAAAAAAAAAAAAAAAATCAAAGAGTGCATTTGTGAAGGCCCAGCAGGGGAAACAATGCTGAAAGGAAACCAGTACAGGTTTGTCACAGGTAGATCCTGCCTGGCAAACCTTATAGCCTTTTATGAGCAGGTCACACACTACCCTGACACAGGAGCTGAGGCTGTCATCTACCTGCATTTTAGGAAGGCCTTTGACACAGTTTTGCATCCTATTCTCACGGGGAAGCTAAGGGGCTGTGGAGTGGACGCCTACACAGTCAGGTGAGTGGCTAACTGGCTTAGGGACTGCACCCAGAGAATGGTGGTAAATGGGTCATTCTTGGCCTGGAAGGAGGTGGACAGTGGGGTCCCGCAGGGTTCGGTCCTTGGACCGGTGTTATTTAATATCTCCATCAGTGATTTGGACAACGGTGTGGAAACCACCCTCTCTAAGTTCGCAGAAGATACCAAGTTATGGGGCAAAGTTAATATACCGGAGGGCAAGGAGCAGATACAGGCCGACCTGGACAGGTTAGATCAATGGATAGAATGAAATAGGATGCAATTCTACAAAGATGAATGCAAGGTACTCCACCTAGGGAGGAGAAATCCCCAGCACACCTACAGGTTGGGGGATGACCTCCTCAGCAGCTCAGAGGATGAGAGAGATCTTGGAGTCAGAGTTGATTCCAAGATGAACATGAGCCGGCAGTGTAATGAGGCCATCAACAAAGCCAATTGCACCTTGTCATGTATTAGCAGATGCATGACCAACAGATCGAGGAAGGTGATGCTCCCCCCCTATGCAGCGTTGGTCAGACCACAATTGGAGTACTGTGTCTCGTTTTGGGCGCCACACTTCAAGAGGGACACAGAATCGGGAGAGGGTTCAGAGAAGGGCCAGTCGCATGATTAATAACCTCTGTGACGGACCCTGCGAGGGGAGGCTGAGAGATCTGGATCTCTTCAGCCTTTACAAAAGACAGCTGAGGGGTGACCTTGTAGCTGCCTATATGTTTATCAGGGAGGACAGCAGGGAATTGGTGATGCGCTGTTTACCAGAGCGCCCCAGGGAGTAACTAGGCATAATGGGTACAAACTAATGGAGAGCAGATTTAAGTTAGACATTAGGAAGAAATTTTTTACAGTAAGGGTGGCCAGAGTCTGAAATGGGCTTCCAAGAGAGGTGGTACTATCACCTAACTGGGAGGTCTTCAAGAGGAGGCTTGACAATCACCTGGCTGGAGTCATCTGATCTCAGTCCTCTTTCCTGCCAGGGGCAGGGGGTCGGCCATGATGATCCATTGCCTCCCTTCCTACTCTATAATCTATGAACCTATGAAAAGCTCTTAGTAACTATTACATAGTCAAAGACAGCAAGAGCTAGGTGCTTAAAATTGACTTGGTATTTCATACATTTAAGGTGATAGCACATCCAATTCCTGTTACTTTCAAACTGTCCAATATGCTCCCAGTCTTTTCTAAAATTCTTCCCTGATAAACTGTGAAGTTAGATTGCATCAGCTATGAACCAAAAGACTATGGCACTATTATCTGCATAGACAAAATACTTAGCGGGGTGGGGGGTGGAGAGGCGGAGGGCTGTTCGTTATCTTCAGTGATGGGTATTTGGGGAGTCATCTTTTATCAGATTGTCTAAAGTAGATCAATCTCCACATTCTGATATATGACAAAAACACTGCCCAAGGGCCTTAAGACCAATTCCACTAGTTTCAAGGCAGTTATTGCTGTGTTCTTGGGAATTAGTGTTACAGCTATAATAAACATTAGTTTCTCAATTCAGAAATCAAATCAGATACTGCTTCTTGAAGTATTCCTTCAGTTCCTGTGATACATTTATTATTAATCATTAGACTTGCAAGAATGGAGTTCTTTAGTAGCAGTGTTTTATAATACTGCTACCTTATAGGCAAATTCTATATTGCCTTTGCAGAACCATACTTAACCAGGCCTTTATGCTGATTATTCCAGAGGAATAAAAAAGGTAAATCTTAAATCCAAATTCAGTTCCATATAAAAGAGAGTGATGTTCAGAACCAATAATTTACTGCTTTAAAATGGTTTTCAGACCCATGGCAATTAAGGTTCTTTATTCCAAGAATGGAACATCTGTTTTGACAAGATATTTAAAGCATTCTTATCATAGACCAACATAGAGTTTTTACTTGCTTTTTAAAAAATATGCATTTTTTCTTTACAAAACTTCATTGCGTTTAGTTAAAAACCAAGATTAAATTTACAAGTAGACTTTCAAGGAGAAATCTTCAATTATTCTCTACTGCCTTAGAGGACTCCAGCATTGCTCTGAAGGGAATATCTCCTTAAAGTGGTGGTGAATTCAGTCTGGTTGTTCACATTTAATTAAAAGATCACTACTAATATTGCAGTAGCACTCAGGGGACCACTGAGACTGCTAATATTCTAATCTTGCTGCGAAGAGTTTAGTCTACAAAGATAAAAAACAGGTAAGAGGAGGATGTAGCTTACATTTAAAAAAGTGGCCAGGATGACAAGTTCATGGCTTGGTAATTTCAGCTTCTTAAAACCCTTCAAAATCACGTTTAATCAATAGTTTAAGCCTCGCTTTTATTTTTGTGTGAGAAATAATCTCTATTTATGACAGTTGATGAACTTTCAGCTGTACCTCAGTGTTCACCATTAATATTCGTTCACACTTTATTTTTTTTTTTTTTGGATACTGAGACATTTGCTTTTACACCATAACATTAAATAGATAATTGCTTAAAGCATTTGCCTTTTAAATAGCTAATGTATGTGGAGTAAGTCCACACTAGAACATATTCTAGAACAGCTCTTTGCATCGCATCTATGTGAATGATATGTAATAATTACATGTCAGTTACTTTAATTTCATAGTAAGATCAACAGGAATAGTAAGTACAGGATAGAAGCTATATCATTGGTTGAGTGATAGTTTATTTTCACATTCAGACAGCTGTACAGCATTCTATAAATAGATGTGGTATTAGACTATTTACATCATTTCCCCACCCAATCCTAGTGCATTCCATTCAAAATGGTAAATACCCTGACTGAGCCATACAGGGTTATTTCTAAGTGCATTTACTCAGAATCCGACACCAAATCACACAGTACTCCAGTTTATGTTAGAGCACTCTGTCAAATATTTTACAGAACATTATTTTCTTTAGATCTTCTTTCCTCCCAGCATCTCGGGGACTTTTTTCAGTAGAGTCCAGTTCAGTTCATGAACAAAAGAAATCAGGGTTTAAACATTCATTCTCAGCCTAAAATTAAGTGGCAAGATGGATACTTTATAACTGAGGGAGTTTAATTACACATTAACACAGTATTAGCAAAATTCTCTGATATACTTGTACAGTTCGACAGAAGCGATAGCTAAAAATGAGATCTGGAACCAGCATAATCCTGTGGGCTTCCACACACTTTCTACAGAACCAAAGTGCACACAGTTTCCTATAAAAATACTCTGTATAGATTATCCCACAGTTGCATGGGTTTGCCACATGTTTCAGTTAACCAAATCATCTCCAAGTAGTTGGGGGTTTGTTTTTTTGTTTTTTGTTTTTTTTTTTTTTTACCTTTCCTTATTATCTACTCACTTATATTAACTGTTCTAGCTAACACTATATTTATGTATTAACTGCTCTGCTAAAATGGTAGCAGAGCTGCTCTAAAATTCCCCATGTCAGACACACACATACATTACAAACATACCAATTTTAAGAGGACTTCATAAAGCCTAGCTTCTCAAGTTTCCCCTGTGCAAAGCTTCTCTCACTCGTGAAGCAGTAATTCTATAAATTTACTATCCAATCAAAGCCCCATTCTCCAGTTGTAGGCTATGCAGAGGAGCTTAAGGTAGCTAGAATATTTCATCTCTACTGAAAGGACCATGTGGCAAGAACTCCACGCTGATGGGTAAAGTAAGAACACAGAAGAAAAATAATACAAAATATCACACTTAAACAACAAACAAATGATCCATGCAGGACCCAGCTGCTTCCATTGTGCATATTACTAAAGAATCTGAAAGCAGAGGCCTGCAGCTGTTAAGTGAGGAAATCTGTGACACTGGTACCACTGTAAAGAAAAACAACTGAACTCCAGATGCATCAGTCTTCTTGGAAACAGAGTCCCAAAAGAATGGCCAGAGCAAGTCACCCACAGTTATACTTGGATGCTGATACTCAGTACTGTCTGATAAACACAGCTTATGTAAAAAACTCCAATAGAATGAATTCAGCAGGAGAATGAACAGTAAAATTTTAGATATTTCTAAGAGGGAGGACTTGCAGGATCAAACATAAATAATCAAGTTCTCACAGGAGACAGTAATGTGAGCTCCAGTAACAGCAGTGGGAATACTAAATGCCAACATGCCAAAGGGCAAACATTTCCCAATATCATGATCAACTGGAAACTGGACGAGGTGGTTTGCTTTTGCTTTCTGCCTCTTTCCCACGAACTGCAGCCACGTAAGAGAAGAGACACAACACGGAGTAGCAGATCTCATGAGCCTAGAGAATGTTAGAAAAGGAGATAATGAGAGCCGTGACAGTTAAATATTTTTTAAAAATATAATGACTGATAGTTTGCACTATTTCTTTCCACAAAGTTCTACTCAGTGCACTTTGAAGCACGCTGGCAACAAAAACACGTGTGGGAGAAAGGATAATGGCAAATACTCCAAACAATCTCAAACTGAGGTGGAAAGAAAGAAGACAGGACTTAATACTAAATCTGAGGAAGAATTTTAGGGTCAGCACATTCAAAATCATACCACAAACAGAGAAAATTCATTCACAAAGACAGGATATTAGGACACAAAAGTGGCCAAGTGCTTCAAAGAAACATTCTGTAACACTAGATCTTGTTGTGCTGTACATCACTGCAGACACTCTTCTAGTAATGGAAGACAATGTTCAAAATGACTAATGCACCTCATTGTCCAATATTTTCAATACTGTACCTTGAATCAGTGACTGGTGCAAGTTCTTCTGTGCTCCAAGTGATGAAGAGTGTATGTCCACAGACAGTGTTAGTGCTTGTAGCTTTTAGACAGCTGGTGTAATTGTACATATTATTCCTCATAGAAAGTGACTAATTTTTAGAAAGCTTTACTAAACTGTGTCACCTGTCATATGGCAGAGAGCTCCACAGTGTGATTGTACATGGCATTAGAAGATATTTATAATGATTAGTTTGTTGTCATTTTAATTCAAGTAATATAATTAATTTTGCCATTCTACAAGGCAACATGATCTACTGAAGCCTGGGACTTGGGAGACCTGACTGTGTACCTAGCTTTGCCAATGGCCAACTGAGTGCCTTTAGCTGGTTATGCCACTTCTATGGGCCTCTGTCTTCTCTGTTTCTAAAATGCAGATCATGCCATGATCTTTGCAAAGCATTCTGAGTTCTCTACAAGTTTAAAATCACTGTATAAAAATAGGCATTACATAAGAAGGTACGTTTTACTGTTTTTGTATGATAGGACAAAACAAAATGGTGTACATAAACTATCACACATTTCCATTTACCCATCTATTTTTCCCTTCTGGGGGACAGAGGAGGGGGCGTTCGGGGGTTTTTTGTTCAGGGACATAGTTAAAATTCCTTGACTACAAGGACGTATTCTTAAGCCACTTACACTGATTCTAGGAATTTTATGTTTAATAAATTTCTAATATCCTTCTTCTATTTCTTGGGACAAAGTTATCTCCTAGTAGATATCTACTCATGTTTCATTAACAGACACACAGAACCACTCACAAAAATACAATATAGTTCAATAAGTGCCATGTTAACTGTCAGCCTGTGTTCAACAATTAAAACTATGAAAGCTACTAAATTGGAGAAGTTCAATAAGCCATCTCCCCTGTATTCTGTCTGATTTTGTGTATTGTGCTGCTTAACATGATAGCAGTAGGGGAGAAATCTTCATAAACTCAGCTGGTGATCAGTGTGGGCCTCGAAGTGATTCACCTTCCCGCTCTTCTGTGGATTAGGAATTTAGATCTCCAAGGTCATCAATTCAGCAATTTTCACCAGCACTTAGTAAATTTAAGTTCCCTGTTTCATTTTCACCTCTCTCTAAAATGGCTTCCTCTGTGCACTACCTCAGGAAGTCTCAGTTTTATGAACATGAGAGACATCAAGCTACAAATATCTCCCCTTTAAGAGTTAGCTCAAAGAGTAGCTTGCATTTCATGGCAGTTCTATTACATAACCCTGCAATCCCAGTTTCTATGCTCTGCACTCCAATTCAGCATGAACAATCCTTCACAGCACTTCTGTACAAAGGAAAACCATTCCACATAGCACTAAGCCAGAACACAAAAGCCGTGTCAGATAGCACAATGATTGGCAACAAAATGGAAATTGAATATACGTATCCTCTAAAAGAACTATAAGGCATGGCAGTTGACTCACCATTGGCGTCTTGTACTTGTGGCTCACCACTTCTTTAGTTTCAGGAACTAAAACCGGACGGGCAAGAGACAAAACAAAAAGTTCAAAAAACGAGAGGAAAAAAATGAAAGAAAGCACAATGTTCCCATAGGAAAGGGGAAGGGATGCACACAGACTGCAGCTGTAGAAACTGGGCACTCCACTACTCTTCACTTCCGGATCCTATTCTTCCTCTACATTGACAGTATGAGTGTTGCTTGAGGACACCAAGAAAGATACATTAAGTAACTCAAGATGACAAATACTTCTTTGACTCCTTGACTGGGAAAAGCATGGAAGGCATTTGGATGCTTCTCATAAGCTCAGTGGTTTTTCTGATGTTATTATGTAATTTCTGCTAGACCAAGTCTAAAGTAACATCTCCCTCACAAATCTTTTCTACCTTCTTAACTCCTCTCTAAATTACCCTCTACATGGTAATTCTTATACTAATTGTTTAAAAACTAGCCCCTCACAAGGGGTTCTGTGAAATCTACAAAGGAAAGAGAGATTTGATTATGGCAGGGTGGGCAATTATTTTGGCCAGAGGGCCCCTTACAGAGTTTTAGTGAGCTGTTGTGGGCTGGGTCAGCACCCTCTCCCCTACAACAGCTCACCAAGATTCCCTAAGTGGCCCCCACACACGTCCAGGCAGATGGGATGGGGCCATGCACAGGCAGGGAGCAGCATCTGAGAGCAGGGCAGATGGACAGGACTAAGATGGGGAATGTGGGGCTCCCTGCATGTTCCTGTAACAGGCGCTGCTTCTGAGGGCAGGGGCATGTGAAGAGCAGATGGTGGCTCTGCCCTAGGCTCCAGCCCTGCGCTGTCATTGCCCAGTGATCCCAGGATCTCCATAGAAACCAGCTGGGACCCACATGGGCAGGGCACACAGCTGGGCAGGGAGTGGCATCCAGGAGCAGGATGGGAAGGCAGGGCCAGAGATCACGATTATGGGGCAGTGACAGTGAAGGGCAGGGGCCCATGGCAGAGTTGTCATTCGCTCCCTGCACGCCCCTGCCCACAGAACTGGCATCTGTCACAGAGACATGCAGGGAGAGGATTGTGGCTGTGCTCTGGACCCCAGCCCCACACTGCCACCACCCTGTGATCCCAATCCCTGGCCTTGCCTACCCATCCTGCTCCTGGACACTGCTCCCTATCCCATCTGCCCAGCTGTGCATGCTGCCCAGAAGGGTCCCAGCTGCTCTCCATGGAGACCCTGCCTGCCTGCTCCATCCAATGCTCCCGACAGTGGGTGCAGGGTAGATGGGCCAGGGTGCGCATGCAGTGGGGCCACGTCCACCAGCAGAGCCTGGCAGTGGCAACAGGAAAGAACCGCCACCGCTGGGGCCGCAGGTCAGGTCTGGCCTTGGTTAGGTTTGGCCCACGGGCCGTATTTTGCCCACCCCTGGATTATGGTGAAAACTTTCTAGAGTGAAGACTCTCATCCAGGCCTGCTGCATTTTCAGCACTGCTCATAAAATCCATCTCCTTTTGTCTAACATCTATAATAAGGAGCTGACCTAACAACTTCATAAAAAAAAAAAATGAACAACTTGCTTGAACTGACAGACTCAAAAATATCAAGAAATAAGACTTCAGTTACAAATGGTTGTCAAAATAGAAGCCAAGCTTGATTTGACTTCTAAGGGTATTAAAGGAAACACCAGCTGCAATAGATGACACAGATACAGTCTTGTTTCCAGTAAAGTTTCACCTTGCTCTTGGTATCTCATCTCAAATAAAGAAGGAACATAGCACAACACAGTCAAGGAAGAATTTTCCCTTTGCTTTGATTATCCTGAAGTGCCTGAAAGCTGCATCCCTCCCTTGAATGTATGGTTCACCTACACTGTGCTTCTGTCCCTATCTGTAACTGTTGCTCTGCATGGAGCCCATGGGGCAGGAGTGCACAACACAAACTTCATGGAGAGCCACTTGCAAACTATACTTTCCAATGGAAGCCATCATGAGTGGGATCTGCTCAGCTTGGATGTACGCCCTCAGACCATTTGTAAGTGGGAAACTGGACCACACATGGAGGCACACGTACAGATTAATGAAGTGCTGCACAACAAGGAAACAAGGCGTACTATTTCGCTTTTTTCAAACCCTTTTTTAATAACATGGTTTAACAGAGACTTATGTTAGGCCAGTTGGATTGCCCCAGTGGGACCTAAGTAGACCATATATTGTGCACCCCTGCCATGGGGAGACAACACAGGGAACAAAGAAAGAAAGCACAAGGTATCTAACAGTCTAAGGGCAAACAAAGGCAAATTTAAGTTTTAAAAGCTAAAGGGACAACAAGACATGATTCTGGATCCTCTCCTTCCAAAGTGGTGGAAACATGCCTTGGAATTTCTGTGGCACAACAAATATTACAAGAAACATTATAGATTATTCAAAACCAGACCAAATTAGTTACCAGTTGATAGAGGAAAGTGGGAATGGGAAAGTGAATCTTTTATAAATTCATAGTACTATTGAGAGAAACAACAACAAAGGCAAAATAACCATGAACTCAGCATAAATAATTAGGAAAAAAATGGAGACCGAAACCTAGCCATGCACATGGCACCTGACAGACTATGACAGACACAACAAAAATTTTTATAGAGGAGAGGGGTTATACTTTAGGGGGTCAAAACCAGGCAGTGCAGACTGGGCTGGAGTGGAGGATGCTAATCCAAATTAACATCTATGTGCTAATCCAAATCAACAGTGCACCATAATAGCATCACCCTTGGAAAGACCCAGTGAAAAAGGCAGTCTTTATTTAAGAAAATGAAAAGATACAGAGTAACTTTGAATGTCTCCATTTCCTTGGCGGGCAGTTCAATCAAGGACTGAAAAAACAGGGTGAAGTGCATACCCAGGCTGCACTGCCCCAATCACACCACTGGCTAGAGCTGGCAAGAGAATGAGGTGCACATCCAAGCTCCCTTACCCGTTGGCACCAGACGTTCCAAATTAACTCCATGTCACCAGGGGATAAAGGTGGGAGTGAGGCTAGTGCACAGCTGAATGGGGTAGGATTACACAGCAGTACAAACCTCACTTCCCACTAGATAACATACAATTGTTCATACACTTCTCAAAAAGCAGGTCGAGAAAATTGGAAGGAGCTCGTGTCATGAAGGGAGGAGAGGAGGGAAGCTGTAAAGTCCCTAATCCCCCTTCCCTCCCCCCACAATAAGAGACAGCAGGGACAGGACCTAGGGTCTTTTGCATTCACTAAAGCTGCCCACTCCCTTAAATGAATGACTCTTCCATAGCCCTGCCAAATTTGGGGAAATACTCCTGAGAGGGTATGGTTAAGAAAGAGAGGAAACAAGAGGCTTTGGGTTTATACTCAAGAGATCAAACACTAGCATGGCAGAGTACAAAAGTCAAGCTAAAAAATAGCAGAAGTATTTTTCTTCTAGCAATAAAAGTGATTCCTGATGCTGTTAAACTAAGCTGATGAAGGGGATGAGTAACTGAGCACCATCCTGCAGCCTCTGGCCCTGTGAATGAGAACATATGGCACTAGCAAAGAACTAGTTCAGGGGACATCACTTTACCTGCTGGAGAATGAAGGTTTTCATAGCAGCGGTGGTGAAGGGGCCACGAGAAAGTAAAGCACAAATACACGGCAGTAACTCAAATTCCAGAGGTAAGAGCCTTACACTTCTTCACTTTCTTTAAATCTTTGCTCCCATATGGGGGCAATAACCCCTGGCTCATATTCGTGCCCTGTTCTAAAATCACCCCACCAACTTCCACTCTATCAACGTGACCTTCTGTCTTATGATACACAACTCTGTCCATTCCCACAACAAAGACCTTACTCGGAAAACACTTCTAAAACCTCAGAACAAAGTTAACTAAAATTTCCTGCCGATGAACAGAAACTCACCGAAACAGAATTCTCCCAGTCAGTCCTCATGCCTTCTGGTCAAGGCAAGAACAACTTTGGTATCTCTCCAGTCCTCATGGGTAGTAGCAGATTTTAACAGCTTTATGAGAAGCTCAGTTCATTTTAAATATGCACCCTAGGAGCATATTACCATTTTCTCCTGGTAATTTAACGGTGTAATTTATCTTTTGCACATAGCTGTCTGAGTTCTGCTTCACCTCTACTGATTTTAGAAGCATAGAACTGAGACATGCATTTTGCCAGTGTCCTCTGTACAAGAAAGCAATTTAGATTATCTGTAATGTCTATCTTCATTCCTTGTTCATTTTGGTAATCTGACAGACCTACCAGTTCTACTGCTTATTTCCTACTTCTGATATATTTAAATATGTTCTTGCTATTTGGCCAAAGAGCTTTTGGCTATTTAATCTCAAAATTACTTCTTAAATTTTCACCTTTCATTTTGCAGGCCAGATTATGCTCTTTTTTCACTTCTTGAGGCTTGCTATTTAACCATGATTTTTCTTGCTTTTCTCGGGGTTTTTTTTGTTTTTTGTTCCAGGGTATGAATGCCTTTTGGGACTCCTGGGGGGCAAAAATGCCTTTTGGGAATGTTAAAGCAGTTGCTGTGTTGATGAAAGAATTTAAAGTTCTTAATTTTTGTCTTCAGCTTCTAATTTACTTCCAAATTTTTTATTCCAAAATTGCCATTCTGGAAGTTTAGCATCACAGAACAAACTCTTGCTACAATCTTTCCTTATAGTAATTTGAAAGTGATTTGTGTTATGGTCACTGTTGTTTGATGGCTCAAGTTATTGTTTCTTCTTGACTCACTTCTTTATGTTGGATGCTCCAAAAATAACTTTTTGAAGTATCTGTTACTGATGTAAAATTATTTCTCAAAAAATGATCGAAAATAAGAGACTTTTGATCATTTAAATATTTAAGTAGTTAGTCATCCAGGGTAGTTTTAGAAGATATTTGGGCTTCTGATCTCAACTTCAACTTGGCATTCACTATCACTACTGTCTTGCAATCTTAAGTATTTTTTTTGTTTTTGTTTGGTTTGGTTTGGTTTGGTTTGGTTTGTTGGTCAATAATGCTATAATATACTTTTGGCCTATTTTGAAGAAATGTGATTCTACAGGAACGGACAACCATCCAACATGGAAATCTTCAGTTTTAGGGCAGCACTTACAAGTGTTTTAGGTATTTCAAACTTCTTCAGATTCTGCATCCATCTAGAGATCTGAGATTTATAGTATGTAGCAAAATATTTTTAAAGACAGTAAAGGGGAGACCTAAATTTCTTGTCAGTAGTTTATTTGCCTTCCAGGCCATTGTTCTCCGACTCATGTCAGTGGTGTCATTTGAACAATTTGGTGTCATAAGAGGAAGATGGAAGGACTGAGACATGGTACCTCCAGATGTTAGTATTAGTTTCTTTCTTAGAATTATTAATAAAGAGGAGCCATCAGTCAGTACTCTTAACCCAAGGCATTGATAAAGAACCAGAATATCTGAAAAAGGAACCCATTGATTAAAAAAAAAAGTTAAATGGTGGATGTAACAGAAGAACAAACACTGACCAAAGTCTGAAACTGTTTTGTTAAGATAAGCATTATTAAAGGAAAGTTTTTGCACCTTTGGTGAAGACCTATACAAGTGCAAAATTATAAACAGACAAATTAACAGCTCTATGTCTGGGATCCCTAAGAGGATATGTTAGAGGACATGAAAGGTTCAGATATTCTAGAAAGCTACAACATCTTAAATAACCCATTTGTCAGACTCGGGGCCAATTACCATATTTACTCGTATCTAAGACTGCCCTGAATTTAAAACAACCTCCAAAGAATTCGATTCTATATCTGGAAAATTCATAAATGTTATAATTTTTCAGGTATAGAATCTAATTATCAGAGGTTTGTCTTGAATTTGTCCCACTCCCAACACTGCAACATGGAAAATAGTGGGCGGGGTTCGCATGATCCCCTTGCCCTCTGCCCCAACTTTTCCCCTGCAGCCCCTTTCCCCATTTTACTGTCAGACTCTCCTTGGGCTCTGTTCCATCCTTTAGCACATGGAAGTTAGGAACAAATCTGAAATGCAAGGGACCAAAAAACACTAACTTTAAAATAAACATACCTGTAATATTTTGTATATAGGCAGATTACTATGGGTACTTATTAACTTGGTTCATCCAGAATGTTACCTTTTCTGCAAACTGTTGCAAGCTGATGCAAGTTTTAGCACAGGCACTCCATCAACACACTTTTAAGCAGCATTTTTGTACCTACTTACACACAGTATAAACTATTCATGCTATTTGTCCAAAGCTCAAAGGCTTACGATTTATCATAGTTCATTGGGCTTGGCCCCCATCAGAGTCAGCAGCATTTCAACAGAGGGTGACCCCAGAGCTCAGCACTGCTCAGTATGAGTGTACTCTAGATACCCGCCATAAAGGATCTATGTGCTAATAAGCCCCTCACTCACTACTGGAACTGGG
>NW_017729025.1:97533218-97534835 GCF_001723915.1 Gavialis gangeticus
ATAAAGGATCTATGTGCTAATAAGCCCCTCACTCACTACTGGAACTGGGTGTTTTTTTCACAAGTCTCGAGATCCTCCAAAAATGCATATGCAGATGAGGTACAGAGTCACCTGGTCTGGCACCACCTCACGAAGGGTGAAGCTATACCAATCACATGCGGCAGGCTGAGAGAGGGGGTGATAGAGCCTCTCATCTACATAGATGTTTTGTGATGTTTGTTAGACATTTAAGGCTGGTGAAGAAACAGAAATAATTAGAAAAGGGAAAGAAAGGTGTTGCTCAGCTGTGGGAGTAAAGAGGAAGCTGAAATGTATTCAATGTAGTGGTTCACCATGACTTCAAAAAAGAGTCAGTGCTAAGGGGGACTGAGTATAATGGGCACAATATCTTATTCAGATGGGCTGCACTAACTTAGCCTTGTTACTGATTCCCTTCAGCATGTTTCCCAATACCAGCCATGTATTTTACAACCACGCTCAGGGTGGGCTACATTAAGTCAACTACGTAGTTGGTTTCCATTACTGAGCACATGCCGCTTCTGATAGCAGTTTAATGACAGGCAATATACTTAATGAGGGATGTTTACTTGTACGGAAATATAAAACGAGGGGCTTTTTTCACAATGCTGATTGCGGGGAAAAAAAAAAACCTTGTCTTATATTTAAGTAAATACAGTATTACAAATCACAGTGACATTAGGACACTTCTAGGCCCAGTCTAGAGCTCCAGAATAAACAAAATGGCAATCCTTAGCCAAACGGCAAAAATTCTCCAGTTCACTCAACCTTCACATCTCCACTCCTCCCCATGCAGTCATGCCCTAAAAACAAAACTGCTAACTAAACTGTAGTCCAGATACACCCTCCATAAATATTTCCTCTGCTTCAAAAAATAAAAATGAAGATGTGCAGAGGAGAGAGGAAGATTTCATAAATATGAGCAATTCCCCTTAGACTAAAACAGTGCAGGCCTGTGTCACAGAACTCTGTTGCTTTTGACCACAATTTCTGAAGCAATGAAGGAGCTTGTTAAAGAAGTAATTCCTAAGAATCTCCTCCTGCCATGATTCATTACCGATATCTATGCTGCACAAGACTCAAACCATCTCCTGTAGCCTGCTGCTGATGCATCTAGGCCACTAGCATTTATTATGAAAATTTTAAAAATCCTTCTCAATGCATCAAGTCACCCATCCTCCCAGTTAGTCAGACAACCTCTTAGGTGCAAAACTATTTTTCTTCCCCATCTCTGAAGCTGCCTATTATCTAATGAACATACAACGCTGAGACTGAGGACTGGAAATTTGAGTTACTGCCATGCGAGTACAGACCTAATATCAAAATAATGTAATTACCAAATTCCTCCAGGACAAAGACTCCTCGCACAGTATTGCACTTTTTAATGTGATTCAGCTCTATGAAAACCTATAAAAAACAGGGGGAAAAATCAAAACACATGATTAGTCACCAAAGAGAGTCTTTTTATTAAAAAACAAAAACAAAAAAACCCAAAACAGAAACACTATCACAGCAGATATAACTTGAAGTGTTCTGGCACATTCTACCAATCCATTTACAGCATAATATATAAAGAAAAAAAAGAGAAAAAAGTCATAT
>NW_017729025.1:97539835-97549523 GCF_001723915.1 Gavialis gangeticus
ATATTAATAAAAGGAGAACAAAGATTAAAAAAAAAGACAAATTTGCCACAGTGCTAGAAATTAACAAAACTTAAAAGTGCTAAGAAGCAAAGACAGCAGAAGATGGAGTACCTTCCGCTCCTTGCAGGAGGAGAAAGCATGGAAGAGAAACGAAGGAGTTAGTAACTGACATATCCAACATTGCTACCCCTTCAGGCACTCAACTGAGTTATAGCAAGAAATAAAAAAACCCAACACACCTGAAATGCAATACAAAGGGGGACAAGAAACAGCTGGCTCCCAAATTTGGTATAACATAGCACCTGTTCCATCCCAGTTGGAGTCTGCCCCTCCATGCATCCTCCTCCAGCACAGAGGGCAGGTAAGAGGACTGTGATTCCCACCCTTATAGTGCTCCTCCCATGTTATCCAGGAGTTAAATTTTACAGGCTAAAGGGAATTATCCTTTCCCACCAATTGCATTGCCAACTTAGAATTAGCTATAGACTTTGTAAAATATGATGAGCAGCATGTGTGCTCAAGTGAAGATCCTGGAAAACCATCCTGGAAAGCCATAACTACAGTTAGTCCTTGCAAGGTAAAAAGCAGCTTGTGGACTTAAGGAGAAGCTACAGGCAGGTCATCAGGAATCAGTTCTATGCTTAGATTTGGGTTTTTTTTGGGAATGGAATATAAAGAATGGCAAAATTTACTTAGAAAGTGTGGGCAAGTCTCTTTCAAACGCTCAAAGGTATCTTTGCAAGACTGCATTGCAACAGACTACAGTGACCTTTCCAGTTGCTCTGAATTTATAAAGCCATAATCTCAAGAGCAGATTTAGAATATCATTTGCTGAATGGGGAAGGTGTGGGGGGCAGGAAATCACATCTATTAGGAACATAAAGAATGCAAAATAAATGTGGATGCTTGTCTTTAATTCATAACTAACAAAAACACTGCTTTCATTTAATCCCAAAACCCAAGAATGGCAAGAGAAAGTCCTGTGCCAAAAGTGAGATCATGCCAGCTAAACAATCTAGTTTTTGAAACAGTCTCACTACACCTGCCTTCAGTATATGGACTAATAAAACCTTTAGAGTAAATTGGACAGGCTAATTTTAAAGTACAAATAATATTTTCTTTAGTAGAGAAGCTATAGAAATGATCCCAAGATATTTTAGTCATCAACATTTTCACCTCATGCATTTTCTCTTTTTGGAGGGTTGCAGAGAAGAGGAAATAAAAGCTACGCAAGGGGGTGTTTATCCATCTGTTAATCCAAATAATTTCCAGGGACTGCAGTAGTATCTGCTATACAGGTTCAGACTATGCAAAAAAGCTTTTCGTTCAGAAGTTCAATGGAAAGGCTCAGATCTATGAGATGTATTACTTATCTAGCAGCCCAGAAATCAAAATGGCAAGGCTCTATAAAAAAGCATGTCACAACTCCAGAGGGACTTGACCTATTCAAATACACACTAGTACCCACAATAAATGGGGTTATATATAGACTTTCCATTTTTAGAAAAGTAAAATATTTAAAACTGAAACTAAACCAGGGATAAATAAACCACTTTGAACTCTTATGGCAGTAATCTGCCCTAGTTCTACACAGCTGCTGATTTTCAGAAAACAGATTTACACAAGTTTGGTGGGCACTGCCTCTAGATTTCCTAATACCATTTGGGATAGCAAGGGGGATAGTTCCTCTCCTCTCACTCAGAAACCAACTGAGGGCATAAAGGAAAGAATGAGTACTTACCCTACCGTAACTGTGGCTCTTCAAGATGTTGTAGTCAGTACAGATCCCATTATAGGTGCACATGCACCTGCTGTGTTGTATTAAAACTCCTATCCAGGTTTCCACAGTTCTACTCAATCTTGGGAGGCCTGCTGGGCCCCAACTGTTACAACATGTCTCATATACAAGAGCTCAGAATCTTCTGAATAGCATCATCTCTGGGGGATGTGCATGCACCCCAGGCCTCCTTGGAATCCAAAGTAATAGCAGTAAGGATGGAGTGGCTATGGCCCTCCCTCAGTTCCACTATAATTCAAAGCGTGTATTATGAGATGAAGGGTGGATATGGACTATAACATCTCAAAAAGCAGTTACTGTAGAGCAAGTAACTGCTCTTTGAGTATGAATCAGCCTGGATCCCACCACACATGGCAAGCAAGAAGTATCATCTTCAAGATAGTGGGAATAAGAAGTATCAGCAGCATCAATAAAAGAGATATTGGAGCACTGCTCTCCCAAATCTGACATCACATTTAACAACCAAGCATAGCACTTCACAACCTAAAGTGGACAGATGCACATAGTAGACTCGCAGATTTGAAGTCCTGAAACATTTCAGAACTAGGCAGAGGATGCTGCTTACAATTGATGGACTGCACCTTGATGAGCAGAGGGGAGGTACATTTGCCACCCAATAGCACAGTCACATGATTACACAGTGATGAAACAGCTTGGCCTTTAAGGGAGCCATGAATCACCAAAGAATGGATATGGTGACAACATGAAAGAATCAGCCTGCTGATACAGCATTGAAGACTATGGGTATGTTTAGTGTACAGTTTCTTTTCCTCATGTAGTTTAGGGAAG
Source organism: Gavialis gangeticus (assembly GCF_001723915.1). Taxonomy (NCBI): domain Eukaryota; kingdom Metazoa; phylum Chordata; order Crocodylia; family Gavialidae; genus Gavialis; species Gavialis gangeticus. Next base: position 97,542,423 of record NW_017729025.1, read on the forward strand.
AACTGAGGTAAGTTGACTGATTAGTGTAAGTGGACCTTGGACATGATTTTGGGCTGGGACTTTGCATGAGGTCTCAATATCACTTTGTCTTTGTGGAATGAGGTACAGAGGGGTTTCCCACCTGAATACCTGAAGCTTACTCACTCTCCAGGCCAAGGTAATAGCAAGCAGAAACTTTTAAGGGTGAGCTTGTGCATAGTGTACAGTGCTCAAAAGGTGGGGGATCTGTGAGCTTCGGGAAACTGACAGTGAAGTCCTATAATGCAGTAAGTTCTGTGACTAGTAGGTAAGCACGCATTAGGTCCTGAAGAAACTTCAATACTGTCAGACAGAAGAATACAGAAAACGGGAATGCAACTGCATGGGAGGGTTATACATCATAACACTGGCCCATTTAATTTGATCAAACTGAAGGACAGGGTCTTTCAAATGCATAACTGATCCAGCTTCGATATCAAAAACTTCAGGCACTTGGCACAGTAATTTTTTCCTCCTTTGGATAGCTTCCTATTTTGGGCCAAGATCTCTTGAAGGTGTCAAGAACTGACCTTTTCCATAGTACTCACCTAGCCAGGGTCAAACCTAATCAGATGCAGCGGTGCAAGGTCTAGACAAAATATTGGTCTTCAAATCTGTAAAAACAGGTCCGGCCAGAATATGGAAGCTTAATTCAGGGGTTGTTTGGCTATCTGCAGCAAGTTCATCAGCCAGAAGTATCTCAACTAGTAGCATGCTCTGAAGATGAGCCTGTCTCATTCTTGTCTAGCTATGGCCATCAACCCAAGGATTAGAGGCAAGGCACAAAATAATTTGACTCGACTGCAACAAGAAGGTATCCAGTAGGGATCTCAGGCTTCTGCAATAAAATATGAGTCACTTTATATTATTCCTGGTAATGAACATTCCCATTGTTGGATTCCCCTATTGGGGAAATACCAAACTCATGGTTTGTGACTTATTGTTAGCTCAGAAAATCAGTTAAATCACTGAGGGTTCCTGAAAGGTACAAGGCTACCACAATAACATTTATGTAGGCTGCTCCATTTCCAGTCTGATTGCCTTCCTAGAAGAGCGTGTGGTGGGAGTTGGAATAAAAACTCTGTTGTTTGCTTATACAATATATTTTCAACACATTGCTTGTTAGTATCTGAATTACACAGTGCCACAGGCATGGGAGGAACACTGTACCTGCCAGCCTGATGGCTCAGACTACCAAAACTTTTATGTGGAGCCCCGTGTCCATAGTCTGATGATGATCCTAGATTGTTCAGGTGGGCACCCTATTCCATCTTGGAGGAGTCAATTACTAATGCTCTGGTTATGGGTTATCAAAGGATACTTCCTTCTGGACACTGCTGTGGTACAAACACCAAAACACCACCACAAGGCCATGAGATGGCATTAAATCCAGGCCACCAACCCTGCTGGAATATTCTTACAATAAAACCATACAGCCCGCAGCCAGTCAAGACTAGATGTGAGTACCTTTCTTCCTTGCATATGCGGCCAAGAGATGAGGCACTTAAAGACTCCCAGCACTCCCAACAACCCAAAAGGGCAGTAGTTTGTTCTCATAATAGTTTAACCCTGCATGAATCTGAGATACCTCCTATGAGCTGCGTGGATGGAAACGTGGACTTAAATTCTGCAAACTGAGCGCTATAAATCATTCCTAAACCTGTAAAGATGGGATGAGAGTAGCCAACATAGGTATTTGTTTAGTCTCATATCTTAGATAAAATAAGGACTCCCTTTCTTATGTGGAATGAGGAAATAACAGTAGTAGAAACAGTTGTCTCTGTACTCACAAACAATTTTTTCACGGCACTGAGGCAAAGCAATGAAACTACTCCCTCTGTAACATGCTTTTGCTAGAAGGGTCACTGAAGAGAGCAGGTAGGGGGCTGGATAGGGAGTAAATAACAAAAGGCAATGGAAGAGGAAACTGTAGATGACATCTAGCATCCATTCACTGGCTGAAATCTCTCCTAAGCCTAAAGGAAAGAAATAAGGCAGTATCCAAAGGTTGGCCATGGGATCCTGGTTGTGTTGCACCTCTCCCCTTGTCAAACTTAGAGAAATCAATAAACAGAAGAGAAGGGGGTCACTAGAATAAAGGAGCTATTTCCTAGAAAGGTACTCCAGCTGGCTAGCTTGTGAGCATAAAGATGTTCTTTGCCTTTTGGAGGATTGATGAGGTCAGGGGTTAGACTCTCAAAGATTTAACCTGCAGCTTTTTGGGAATTGAGCACCTCATATGTTCTGACACTCAACAAGTCCATACCATCAAGTAGCAGTTCTTCAATGATTGCATGGACCTCTAAGGATGCCAGTTACCTGAAATCAGAAAGTCTGGTACATCAGGACAGATGTAGCCAGGGACCAGACAGTGGTGGAGAATGTATCTACTGTTGCTGAAATACTGCCTTGACTATTTGTCCTTCTCTAAAAACACCCTCAAGTTATTCTCTGCATTACTACAGGAGCCTGAACAGGAATGGAGCCGACCTCTCCTCATCTAAAAATTGCATCTTGCAAATAAAGCTTAATAATTCACAATGCAAACTATACAGAAGCCTAAAAAGAAAGGCTCTTCTGCCAAAAAGGTCTAGTCATTTGGAGCTGCTGACTGACGGGGCCCCTCTCAATTCTGATCTTCTCCTGAACTGCTGAAACAAGTACATACATTAAGGCACATGCAAAACTGCTTTAATGTAGGAGGGACTCAGTTCCTTTCCTCTACTTTGGGGAAAATGGAGAAAGGCCTGGGTATATCAAATGTTCTTCATAGAATATAATGTACCCTTGTGGATTGGGAGGGCAATTCTCATAAGTACTCAGGAGCTCAGTTTGACAAACTATTCACAGAAGTTCACAGATTCACAGAAGTTTAGGGATGGAGGGGACCTCGTGAGATCATCGGGTCCAGCCCTCCTGCTCTGGGCACGAAAGGCTGCTGGAGTCAAATAACCCCAGCAAGGTGCATGTCCAGTCTCCTTTTAAAGATCTCCAGGGTAGGTGCCTGCACCACCCCCTCTGGGAGTCTATTCCATCCAGAGTCTGGTCACATGAACTGTGAAGAAGTTTTTCCTTATATCCGTGTATGTATACTTATTTATGCATATTTTCCTGGATTATAGATGTTTCAGCATCCCATGTACCAACAATCCTATACTCAGTTTACTGGAATACCCAGAAGTTGCTCATAACTTATGTCTGACCTGAGGCATAAGCCCCATCTGCAGGACGAGACTTAGAACTTCTTTAGAGGGAGAAGCATCTCCTTGACCTGTTCTGCCCATCTGCATGGTTCTAGACAGGGGACCTTCTCTATCAACAGTGGGCACATCAACATGTACAAATAATGTGGGAGCAGTTTACTCTCAGGTAAACTACTCAAGAGTAAACTCTCCAGGGCACTTGACTACATGTGTAGGGATGCAAGAGCAGGTTTGCTACTCCTAGCAGCAGGCAGCTCCTGCTCCCTGTAGCCCTACAATAGGCCCCTGCAGCAGCCAGGGGGAGCTCTAGGCTCGCCCTGGGTGCTAGCCCAGGGGTCAGGAGACAGCTGTCTCCTGGCAGAGACTGGAACATTGCTCCCTGCTCCCAGAAGCAGCCTGCTGCCAGGGCGGGCTCCACCACTAGAGCCCAAACAGGGACAATGTCCCCTGCCCTGGCAGCAGGGAACTCCCAGCCCCTGTTTCGCAAGGGTCCAGGTGGGGAGATCATTCTCTGCCAGCGCCAGTTCTGTGGTCGTGGGGGCGGCACTGGGAGATGCTCATCTCCCAGTGGCAGCTCCACAGTCGTCGGGGTGGGGCCAAGGGTGGGAAATCCTTAACTCCCAGCTTGAGTCCCAGGGTCATGGGACCCAGGCTGGAAAATCCTTATCTCCCGGTGCCAGCTCCATGGTGGCAAGGTCAGTGCTGAGAGATCCTTCTCTCCCAGTGCCAGGTCTGTGGTCATGGAGTTGGCACTAGTAGAGAAGAATCTCATGGGGCCATCCCTGCAACTGCAGAGCTGGTGCTGGGAGAGAAGGATCTCCTAGCTCAGGCCCTGCAATCATGGAACTTAGGCTGGGAGATAAGGATTTTCCAGCCCCAGCCCCATGATCCCAGAGCTAGGTCTGGAAGCTCCCTGCCTCCCGGGCAGGGGGACATTGTCCCCACCTGGGCTCTGGTGGTGAAGCCCGCCCTGGCAGCAGGGAGCAATCTCCTGCCCCCTGCTGCTCAGCCAACTGGGAGCACATTCCAGTGATCCTGACAGTACCAGAAGGAAGGAGGAAAAGCATATCCTCAAGGACAAACTTCTATACCAAGGGGGGCTCTTTGGTCAATGCATAAGTTAGTGGCAAGACCACTTTCAGTCTTGATGTCAGCACTGGTATCACCATTCTCTTAGTTTTCTATAACCACTAGTGTTTTCCTATCACCCTTCAAACTTGAGGCTGTTAATGGCTGGCCATTGGATTCAGGGTCATCCTCCCAGGACAGATGCAGTATCTCTTGGACCTGCGCTTACCGATAAATTGGTCCATCATAGAAGGGTTCAAGGTCTCTTTGCCAGGAGGTCAATGCAGAAGATGCCACCAGTGAAACCTTCCATGAGGAAAAGATGCCTGTTGTGCAGAAGCCCTCTCTACTGGTGCAGACTTGGCCACTTCCTTGAACCTTTCAATCTCCAGGGAGCTGGAGGCATACCTGATCAACAGGACATTTGCACAGGGATAGCCTCCTTGGTTTCTATTTGGACATCACTTCCTTTTGCAAGGTCCTGAGTCACTTTTCATGGATTACTCCAAGGAGGCCTGTGAGACTCAAAACACTTAACTTCTGGGTTCAGGATGAGGAGGAGCAATAAAAAGAGCTCTTATTTTGGATGCATCCTTCATCAAGACAGAAAAGACGTCACGCCCATAAGGAACAAACTGTTGCATGAAAAACAGGATTAAAACTTGAGGGCTTAAAACTTGCCCTTTCCAATGCTTGTGTGACTTCAATCCTGTTGTACAGATTGGTCTTCCCCTGCAGTCCATTTTTATATTGGACTTTCAAAATAAAGTAAGGTGAGAATCGTAACTATACAAGTAAAGAATATTCCTTTCTTTACAAAAATTGATCAGAAGCTCAGACAGAACACCAAAGTGGGTCACACCCAGCCCAGGTTCCATCTGGCTACCAGGTGCAGTAAAATCTGAGAGAGTCGCATTTATGCCCACACACACAAGTGTGGCAGCACCGTGCACAGGTATAAGTTCACGTAACCAAAGATATTCTGAGCTTGTGTACATGAGGCACATGTGCACCTACAGCATGATCGCCACTGACACATACTCAAAGAAGAACAAAACGTTTATGGATAAACATTAGAGGAAGATCTAGTTGAGGAAAAGCTAAAAAAACACTCCACAAAACTGACTGACAAAAGCTTTTCTCTTTCTCACACAAACACACACACCCAGTCTTCCTTAACATGTGATTCTACTGTCCAGCACAGCACACCTATAACAACGTATGCAAAACAAACATGAACACAAAGCAAAAGAAAAACAAGGGCTAAAGGAGGCAAAAGAAACAACATCCAGAGAAAGAAAGAAAGTGACACACAATTCTGTCTGTTTCCTCTATGCCCACAGGGACTGCCATTTGGTGGGAAAAAAGGAATATGTATTTTAGTCCTAATCTTCAAAAGGACAGCAAGAGCCATTCCCTTATTTTATTTCCATGCCTGGGTCCACAGGCTCTACCCCAATTTTTTAAATAAGAATTAAACACAATGCACAAAAGTATTATTTTGCTTGTGCAGGGAAGAGGAAACACAATCAAAGGAAACACAGTGCAAAAAGCTTCATGCTCACATATTCTTGTTAAAGATTTCCCTCCTACCTGACTGTGCATAAATTTCAAGTTAATTCCTTCCAAGGTGACCTGGAGAAGCCCTCCTTCCCCAGTCTTCATATCCTGCACTGGAAACTCACCACCCAATTCAGGGCCTGCAATATGGTAAGAGAAGAAAAGGCAGAAAGGCATCAAACTAAACAGTGATTGGCACCAAGAGAAACGCACAATACTTTCTACCAATCACCCAATGAAAGAAAAACACTACTTAACACACACAGCAAAAGTGTACTGTTACTTCTTTGACATGAACAATACGAGTACTTGATTAGAGTCCATCAATGACAGACTTCTGAGCATACAAGTGCATTGAAAAAAAAACTGCATCCTGGTATTTGTAAAACACTATTACAAGCAAGAGAAATTAACAGAACTCCTCACTACATGTATTTCTCATGGCCACATATTAAGAGGGCTTTTCTCAGGAAACAACTTTTTTTTCCATGATAAAACACTAGGGAGAGAGAAGTGCAGGGTCATAATGTCCTACACAGCATTAGCCTTCAACAGAAGCCAAGTTAAAATGGAGCAAATTTAAAATGGATCCTGAAGCCTTAACCCTTCTGCAAATTTGGATAAACATAACAGCATCACCTAATCCAAGCCAATCCATTTCTTGTCTTTCTTGAGACTGACACCTCTATATATGATGAAACTGCTTGCAAGCCTGTGACCCAGGGAGCTTGACTAGTGGCAGTTCTACTCCCTGACAGGGACACCCACATTAGATAAGTCAAAGAACAGAGGATGGGCAAATAGTTGTCCCCCATTCTTCCAGGTTTGGAGGTTGGGAATGAGGATCTGACAAACCCTCTCTATTAAAAATGAATACTCTTGCCAGAGGAACTGAGGGGAGATCTCACCAATCTCCACATAGTGTCACCACAGGGTGAAAATCAAATGCAAACACTCTTAAACACTTGTGAAGCAAAAAAAAGTTTGTTTTCTTTCTTTCAAAAAGACCAGCTAGGAAATTGTTTTTAACAATGGACTTTAAAAATGTTTCTGTCATTTCAATAACATCTCTAACGTGCTCAAGGCAGGATGTTAAATAACTCTGAAATGCATCTTCAATGCTACCTTACTGTCCAAGTCTCAAAACAGTTTCCAAAGATATCTGACAAAGTCTAAAATGGAAAAAAAAACAAGCATTCCATGAAACATCATTCTTTTGGTTAAAACATTCATTTTTTGGTTAAAAATGTTT
>NW_017729025.1:97554523-97562110 GCF_001723915.1 Gavialis gangeticus
AAACATGCTATAGTAGTTGAAACAATTTTTAAAATCAGGCAGGTCCAACACTGGGGATAGAGAAAGTGGGTGCTCTCCTGAGCCCCACTGACAAGCTGAACTTCAGCTACTTCACATGCTAAAATGAGAAACAATTCATTCTCAATAATGCTGATGTACTGAATATGATACCAAACATTCTCCTGGGTACCTCACTTGTGGCTTCCACCAGTAGGATTAAGGTAAATGCATGGGCATGGCTGAATTAAGGAACAGACAAAAAAGAAACATGTCTGCAGCATGGCTCCCAGGGCCAGGTTCTGATTTCAGAATCTGTGTATCCATTTAATGAAAACAGCTGAAAAGAAAAGCTTAAAAATGTGAACAATGTAAAGGATGCAGTGATGCCACCTGACTGCAGACAGACTCCAGCAGAGGGAGGAACAACATCTATTAGAGCCAGACAGAAAGCTTTGAAGCTCCACATTTATTAGTGATGTGCTCTTGTTGGGATGGAGGCTTGGCTGCCCTGCTGGGCTGCATGGCAAACTCAGGTGACACCAGGGCTCCAATCCTTCTCAGTGGCCTTTTGGGGGAAAAAGGAAGGGCACTTGCCAAACATCACTCACTCTGGGCACTAAAATAAAGTAGCATTCACCACAAGTCAATTGCAGATCTTCATACGATTATCAGTCTGTTCTTACATGTTTTGATCAGAGTGAAATATATAACAATGTTGAAATCTAAGTCATCAATACCTGGGCTGCGCTTATGTTCCATTTAGACTGATGGAACAGTTTATAGCTCTCAGAGTTACCTTGTACAGACTTGGGCAAATATTGTTGCATCATTTACATTCAGTTCCCATCTCAAAGCGTTATGTTTTCTCTGCAAACATAACTGGAAACTGAACTCTATAAGAGAGAAAGCTGAAAAAGTCTAGAGAAGAAAACAACAGGCTCAAAAAAAGCACACACTGCTGTGAGTCCTGGATCTTTTTATAGTCCAGGGCACTAGAGATCTCACTAGGGGCAAATAAAAATAAGAGCAGGACCTAGTGTAGCTACTACCAGCACAAGAAGCCACTAGTGCACTGCTTGTAAAGAAGGCAGGATAGATAGTGTACAAAAGTGTAGGATTTCATGCCCAAAAAGAAACACTGTACAGCAGAGAGACAACTATCAGGACCCAACTTCTTATGAGAACTGAGATCATGCAGGGATAGTGATACCACTGAATTCTCCAGGAAGCCACCTCATCATCAGTTAACTAGCACCAGATTCTGAACCTAATTACAGCTGTGCAACCTCACCATTTCCAGTCAGTTTGCAGATGTAAAACTGCAGGGAGTAACTAGTACTGCAACGAGAACTTGGGACATCCTTTTCAGTAATGCAAATATAACTGCTCAGTGTTTACCGCTTGTTCTGGAATAAGAGAAGCTTTTTTGGTTTAATATATATTCCAGTATACAATTTTTTTATGAAAATGAGTTCTAATTGTTGGCGTTCTGCAAAGACCTGCAGGTTAATCACTGCTGATTCAATGGAACAATGGAATTCATTACTCCATCATGAACATAAAGAAGATAGGAATAGCCTATTAAACTACATCCTAGCTCTCCCTGGCAGACAGGTCCTGAAACGAAGAGCATAGAAGCAGTAAAGCATGAGGAGAAAGGAAGGCTGAGCTTGGTGGTATTTGTTTGGAATTACTGTACAATTTTCCTGAGGAAAAAGCTGCACAGAAGAGTGATGCTTGGACTTTACAAGTGTATAGTGTTCGCTTGGAGATGTGAGCAGTGCAGGCCAGGTAAAAATAAGAAATGTGACATCTATGCAATGAGAAAAGGAACAGCAGCACTTAAAATTACTAAAAGGCAATGCATTCACACGAATTATTAATAAGGAGGTTGGCAGATCACAAATGATGCACCATGTCCCCTCCACCCCTGCCAAAAGGCCACCAGCTTTTACCTGGTTTAATGCTTTGCTGTCTTGCCGCTGCTCGCTCCATACTGTCTTTTACACAGTAGTACAATTCTCGACACTGTAACACAAAAGAAGTTAGATAATGTGTTTTTGCACCTGACACAAGAGACAGTGCATTATTAAAAGTACAGAGCAGCAGGACTCCATGGAAAGCATAGTCCTGTCTGGTGCAGCACACTGTCTAGGGAAAGCTAAGCTATGGCATAGCTGCTAAGTGGCATTTATGTTAAATTTGCAGACTGATTTGGGAAGAAGTTCCATCACAGCTAGGTGGCATAGGCTGGTGCTGACCAGAAGACATTTACACAGAAGCAATCTAAGCAAATTTAGTGGATTTTTTAGAATAGACTGGGCCTCAAAGCCATCCCATTCTGCTCCCCTACTCTCCCTCCAGCAACCACAACCCTTAAAAGAACTTGGTCATATGTATACAAAGTCTCCTCCCATGAGGTAGAAACACTTCATTAATGCCACACCTGTCCACATTCCCCCTTTATTGCCTCTACCACTTCAAGGACGCTTAACTGTACACTTATAACCAAATGACTATATAAGATTCCAGATATGTAAATGAGTTTCCTAAATCACTATACTGTCCTCTGCTCCCAGGTACCCCATGCCCTTCCTGTGTTCTGACCTTGTTTCATATAAATAATAAGTTTTAATTGTTCAATAAAATGTATGCATGTTATAAAGAAAATTAGCAATAAAGCTTCAACAGTTTGCATGTAGTTATGTAGCTTCAGCATTCTGTTATTCGGGCACGAGTTTTTTGGTTTTTTTTCCTAGCAAGTTTCACTTATTTATCTTGATCTAAAAATCAGCACAAGGCAAAGATAAGGGCTTTCAAATTAAAGGCAATATAGACAACATGGAATCTACAAGTCCAAACACACGGGGCCAACCCCCACCCCCCCAAAAAACATGACCTTTCCATAGGTTCTCTTTTATTTGCTCTCTCTTTCATGGCAGATCCAGTGTGGCAACAAACTCTTATTACCAGGTCACATCTCTATGCTTTGTGCTGCTTATCCATAATATATCAGAGTAAATAAGTTCCTCAACTCTATTAGTTCATCCATGCTTTAATAAAGAGAAGACCTCCCGAGCTGAGCAGAACAGAACTAGCTATTAGATACTGTCTGTACTTCCAAGTACAAAAAGATTAAGTAAACACACACACACACACACACACACACACACACACACTTATAAAATACTGTCATCTCAGAACAGGCAGTAAATAGTACAGCACAAGCAGTGTGAACCATTATTGCCAAAATCAGGCAACAGTGCTGCTAAACAGCCACTGCAGTTCAGTAATCATTACCAAAAGGAAATCCTAATACTGTGATTAAAAAGCAGGGCACGTAACCCCATGAAATACCAAGGACTTATTCCTCTCTTCTTCCTCTCAGTAGCTGAACAAACCTTCTTGGTGTAGAATTTATTCAGTTGCGTCTCCTGGCCATTCCTCCTCCACAGGCACAGCACTTTTGTTTTGGGGCAGTACGTCATGTTGATGAGTTTCTCGTACCACCACCGTTCATACACGGTGCCAATGTTACTTCTCAGCACAATGCAATCATCACACACCTGTGGAATAAAGAGTCTTAGAAGGGAATCCTCAGACCACTTATAAGTAGTTAGCAATGCTACTGTTCACTCTTGTCCCTACCTCCATGAAGAAGATGTCTCCTGTTGTATCTGTCCCAGCATGCACTACAAATGTCTGCTTCTTGATGTGTCGACTACCGCTGGGTCGGACAGCAAGCTCTCGAACACTCTAAAGAAGACGGAAATGTGCAGTTAACGATCAACTTCTATCATTAATTTCCCCAATTTTATGAAATATCTAGTAGTTACATTTCCTGCATCTTTGCTATGGAAAAAGATGTTCTCTCAACTCGAGCCTTATTTCAAACTACTGCTCTCAACTTAATCTAACATGAGTGGGAGCAGCCACATTGAAATAACACTTGAACTGTTGTGTGTACTGACACCACGCTCATTTGTGGGTGGAACTAAGATGTCTGGGGCACCAGAACAAGGTCAGTTGCCCTGTAAGGTCTTTCACAGTTAACTGAGGGAAGACTAGTTCATATTTTCTTGGCACACAGCTGAATGTGGAAGACTAGCAGCACTTGAGCAGAACACTAGCTAGCACCCAAACTGTAGAATGGTTGTGCTAGTAGTTAGTTAGTACAACTAGTCAGCTTCAGTCTATACTCCCTAACGAGCCATAATCAAAGGTTTTGTACAGTGAAAGGGCTCAAGTTAGGGACAGAGCAAGTTATACTTTGAATTAACTTTACAATGAAGACAAATTCTCCAAAGAGTCCCATACAGCTCACTGTCAGAAGTTCATCTTTATTTGATTTCATTCAAATAAAGAACCTAACACTAGCTAAACAAAGCACACATACAGCACTGTCACACCTACAGGAGGTACAATATCAGCTAGTGACTTCCAGCCGCTGGTCTGCACAGTGCTTCCTTGTGATCCACAAGGTAAGGCAGCTAAGTGATGCTGCTATTTCTGCATCCCCCAACCCCCACATGCAGCTCTACCCCAAATTTCTGAAAACATAAGCTTGGGCTGTCATGACAACTTTTGATTTTAGAGGAGGAGCGACCTTCCATAAGTGTCCCAATACAAGAGGTGCCAAAAACAAGAGTGAATAGTAGTCAAAAAACTGTCACCATCAAGAGACCAACAGGAGCCAGTGACTGGCCTGATATATCTATAGTCACTTTCGAACAAGACCCATTGTTGAAAGGGCATTAGTGGTGGTGGCTTAGGGACAACACTAAAGGATGCAGAAATGTTAAAGGGAAATGGCAGGTCAGAAACATAACCTGCCCCATTCATTTCAAACCAGGGCCTACCACAATTTTGCAATTGGGGCCTACTGCAATTGTCAGGTTTGTTTACTGCAGAATTGCCACAGGCATTCTTCTAGCAGGCCATGATATTCAGCAATCCTCTCCCACTCCAGCAATTGCATTCATCATTTTGCAATATCCAGGTATTTTTCTTTTTGTCTCCCTACCCTCCCAAAACCGTTTTGCTCTTGTTCTTCAAGCTTTCCTCAGAAGACAAAGCTAATTGGTTTACAATGCCTGTTACCTGCAGAGGACTGCCTGTACATGATTTCACACTACTCTTCTATTTGAATCATCATAGGGATTTCACTGGTACTGGGGTAACATAGTAGCACAGCACAGTTAACAGACTTTCAAAAAGGCCATTATACTAGTGGTACAGGATGCTTTGTAATTACTTCCTTGTCCTATAAAATGTATCTTCTCAAAAAGATAAAGGGAATGTTGATTGGCAATATTCCAGTCCAGTAAACACAGGGACTCAACACCTCTGGAGGCCATGGAATAAACTTCCCCTGTTGTCTGCCCTCCCAAAATAGGCTAGAGATTAGATGTCCTCCAGTTTTTCTTTACTCACGAGGTTGGTTAGCTTGTCTAGCACCTCATTTACTTGCTGACTATGCACCAATCCAATATGCGATTTTCCCATCAAACGGCGAACCTTCTTCCTAATGTCATTCTTGTTCACCTAGAAGGTAAATGCAGGACAAGGTTATTTCCCAATCACAAGCAAACAATAATCTAATTATCTTGGCTACAGTGCAGGAGAGGATAAAAAATAATTTCCTTAATCACTATCTGCTTTGCTTTCAGCCAAGTGAATCTTCAGGCAAAAGATGAGTAAAAAGCTGTTGAAACGGATACGGTCTCTTCCAAAACTCAAGGAGACACAGGCAAGTAATACAAGTAAAAAGAAACCACAGGACTGGATGGCAGGAAGAGAGATGCATGTTTTTTCACATTTTTGAGTAAATAATATCATTAAAAAGACAGCACTGCTTCTCAACTACATTTAGTACAGAAATATTTTGTTGGAAATAGCCTGAAGGATGTTCTGTGAAAACCACATACTGTACTGCTATTTCCAAAAGTAACATGCATCACGAATCCATAAATACCAAAGATACACCTGCATGGTTATACAGCATTTAAGGCCCTCTGATTTTCATTAACTGCCAAAGTGTACATAAGTAACCAAATTCCTGCAGGCTGAGATGAAATTGCATAAGCCCCACCTTTCTGTAAGTGGGCAAATAAAAATTTGCTGCTAATCTGGAAAAAGATCCCAGCAAATGGTGCTTCACCTTCATCATAAGCATGTAGCAAATCATATTGTGTAGTAGTGTAGCCAGTAAACGGTCTTCATCATCCTCTAAACGCTTTCTGTCATGTTCTCCCAAAGAAAGATACCTATACAAGAAGCAGATGTGAAACATTTATAGTTGCCTTTCCTCCGATTAATTTTAACAGTGTAAAAGAACAACGTACTGTTCACAGTAGACAGAAGGAAAGAAATCAAGACGTTACAGGAAATAGGCATTTCCTAGTAAGAATTGTTACTGGGCAAGGTGCTCCAGTCGCTAACTGAGGGTAATAATCCATTAGTCTGCTAGGCCCAGTAGGTACGTACCCTTCATAGTCCACAAAGGATCATCCGTTTCCTCTCTTCCCCAGCTGGAGACTTGCAAAATCTGCAACCGCTTGAAGCCATCACAGGGCTGCCTTTATGCAGCAGCCTCTCTCTATACAATAGCAACCCCTGCTCCTTCCAAAACTTGTTTCCCTTGATCTATAGCAGAATCAAGCCTATGCAGGAAGAAGTGGTGGCTCTCAGTCTGGGGCTCTCTTCACTCTTGCACAGTTAGGGCATTCAGCCGAGGGCGAGGAATGATCCCCGAGTCCTGGGCTGGTAACACACTTTACATTAAAACAACCACTAGTTAAAAAAAAAAAGAAATAATCCTGAGGAGAGACAGGAACACATATGGCTCCTCCACCTTAACCAAGTGCTGTAAACACTAAGTTACAATGTCCAGCTTCTTACTTTTTCCTCTTTCTGGTCCCATGGGACTTACGTTCTTTGCTGGCTAGTAAGCCAAGTTCACCAGGAGGGAGCTCCTGCCAAACTATTCTATGGCTCAGTGAATAAGACACTCTCCTGAGACCAGGTCATAAAAGGAAGGCATCTAGTAAACTGCAATATCTACAGGATTAAGTGTCTACTAAACAGGGATTTTTGGACTGCAGTTTGGGACTTTCATACCTGAATTCTCCCTAGGGTTTGTTTTAGAGACCAAAGCCTTTTTTTGGATCTGGCACTAAGAAGCCTAAGTCTGACTTCCAAAACATACTTAGGCCTCTTAGTTAGGGACAGATATTTAAAAAGCTTGAGCCTGAATTGATTCAATCTTTGCAGGATAGTCTGCCCTGGCTAGGCTGAACCAGTTTGTAATCAGACAGACATTCTCTCTGGACTGAGGAAATTCAGGCACATGCTCAAGCTAGAAGTTGCAGCTTAGGCTAGAAGCCAGAGGGAGCTAAAGCAGCTCTCCCTTCCCTTGAACAGGGCTGAGCTGAGTGGCAGGGAATGGCCAGGCCCTGGCAGGATTTTCTGATTAGTGAGGTCTGCCTGCACCATCCCAGGCTTTTCCCCCACTCACTTCTCAAGAGGTGGGAGTGTTGCCAGCCCCCATTCCCCTGCTAGCACTCTGAGGCCAGTGGGGGGGGGGGA
>NW_017729025.1:97567110-97570010 GCF_001723915.1 Gavialis gangeticus
TATCACCTGATCAGCAAAACAATAGTCTCTCTCCATTACTTCAAACTCTTCTTAAATAGCTTACCAGCTGACCTGTTGATTAGCTTCAAACAGCCCTAAGTAGTCACTGTTCTGCCTGCCTGTCCCAGTGAAACTGGAGAGACACACATATCTGCGTTAGCTAGCATACCACATGCCTAGGGTCCATGAGGCTGGGGTCCGTGCTGTGGGAGATAGGAGGGAGGGAGGGGATGGGGATTCCCTGCTTGAACAGCAAGCAGCGAGGGGGTGGGTAGGGCAGGGGGAAGCCAGCCAGATCTTGCTGTGCCTAAGTCTCTGCCGGAGTGCCAGCCAGGGAGCAGAGGGGAGGGGTCAGCTCTGCTGTGGAACAGAGAGTCTGCCCAGCCCAGAGCATGCCAGAATGCTGGGGGTGTCTGGTTCATCTTAAACCAACAAGGGATCTGGGAAAGACAATCCATAACCCAGTTTGAGCCAAGTCAGTCAAGTCTGATACTACATTCAACCAGGTTTATCTCAAACTGGTTTCAGCCATTTCCAAACCAATTTGCGTGCACTGAACATCTGTTCTGTTACAAGTTTAAACAAGTTTCTGATCACTTAAAACTGGTTTATATGTCTAATGTCTGTCCCTAGCCCTTAAGTCTCACTGATTTGCAATGAAGCTTACATACTTAAGAGCCCCCACTACTTTTGAAAATTCAACTCAGGACTGTAAGGCATGAGGAACTTAAAAAAAATTCTACCATGGATCAGTATTAAATCAGAAATAGCTTAATCTGAGAGGAAATGAAGTGGGAAAGACATCCCTGGCTTGGGCAGTCTTCCCCATGTTGTATGTTGATACAGGGATGCCTTCTAGCCCCAACTCAGAAAAATAATTCTAAAGAGTGGTTTCCTTCCAGGTTTTAGTTGAAATACTCCCAGTGGTTTTTTGTGTTAGTTTTTATACCATCTGCACATTACTTAGCACTTTCTGGATGCTCACAAATGATAGCCAAGGCTATCTTGTACTCCAGCCTATCAGCAGCTCTTCCCAGCACCTTTACTTCATTATTGACATAGTACATTTCATGCAAAGGTCCTACCATATTAACTCAAATACAAAGCATGCACCTTATTTTTGGAAAGCAGAATGTATAAAAATACACTTGCGGCTCTGCAAGTTGTCTTTCATGACATCACCTTAGTGCTACATATCCCCCACATCCTTATTATCCTTCTTGTTTGAGAGTGGCTGTGAAAAGATTAACATTGGCCTGAACATCCACCTGCCTCCCTCCCCTGCTCTTCCTAGAAGGGAGACAGACGTTGACAACCATCTTGTAGCACAGTGTCTTAATCTTTCTATGCCTTCATGCAGAGAAGTTTTGGTGAAGAAAATCAGCTTCCCTACTTCAGACATGCACCCCAATTCTGGAAGGCTGTTTCTTTTAGAAAAGAAGTGCATGTAGTATGTGAGTAAATATGGTATTCTGGTTGCACATTTATACCCATTTCTTATTTCCCCAGAGTCATTACACCATCCTTAACTTTAAAGAAACTTTTGTCTTGATCTTAAAAACATGAAGAGGCATATATCCAAGAGAAAATACTGAGGTCCGTGAAAGAGAAATGATTCAAGAACAAAACAGAACCAAAACAAAATCCTAGGACTGCTCCATCCTTTTGTGAAACAAGGATGGAAATAAACATGGTCTAAGAACTCATGCTAGTTTACCTGTCAATCATCTCCTGAGGTCCCTGGTCCATTCCCATTCCTTCTCTCTCTAGCATCACAGCATCCAGAAAAGCATCTTCCCAGAACTGCATCTGGTCCCACAGAGTTGAGCGCTCTTTACCTGGGCAATATCAAGTTAAAGAATTCTAAGCTTGCACTGTAAGCAGACACTACAGGATCAGCTCCTTTCTCCCCAGTCTGAAGATGACCCAGGCCAACACACACATGAAAATAATCTCTCAGCAGAAAATTACAAACAAGATCACAAGAGGGAGAAAAAGAGGGAGAGGGAAAAGAAGAACACTCTCCTACCCTACTTCATGACACATTCACTGCACCTTCCCCAAACCTCAGACTGAGACCTGTCCCAAAAACATCCACTAAGTATATGTCTTCCTCCTATCATTAAGTGCCCAAAAGGGGATCGTGCATCACACACAGAAAAGAACAGAACAAACCATGATGCACACAGCCTATTGAGCAGCAATACTGCAGCAGACACAGAGAGGCACCAAAAAGAAATTTTTACTTAGAGAGAAGGTTTCCATTGCAGCATCCTCTAATTGGTCCCAAACAGATCCTTTATCCCTTCCTGCACAATTCCAAGCAGGCAGGAACATGGCAGCAAAGAGAGAGGAAGGACAAAAAACAGGTGAAGAGGAAGAGCTGTTGATTAATAGTAAATTCACAAGTCCAGAGACAGACATGTTTGTTATCCCAGGACACATTCAGCAAAAAAACAATGGGTCTTCAAGTCTAGCTGCTGTCCATTCAGTGCTTCAGGCAGAACTATCTGCAGGAAACATCAATACATTTTAGCTCGCAGCTATTATCCATCTAAGCAATTTCGCTTCTCAGGACTGCAGCATCAATTCAGATTCAGGGCCAACATGGGACTTGGATATGATTTATTTTATGCAAACTATAGTCTCTCACTAATCCTCCCTTACTCATTTTTCTTTGGACAATCCTCCACTTCCTCTTGAACCACCCAAGTTGCCCTCCAGTCTGAATTCTGAATTCTCCAGTCTGGAAAGCAATGCTCCCTGATGAATAAAATCTATGGGAGCCTTGTATTAGAATGAACAAGCCCAAGCCTGTGCAACTCCTCCAAATATCAGTTTCACAGCTCCCAGAATATTAACTTACCTAGAAGCCCTTCATAGAGATAAACCCGCTGGCT
>NW_017729025.1:97575010-97577327 GCF_001723915.1 Gavialis gangeticus
CTGGAAAGCAATGCTCCCTGATGAATAAAATCTATGGGAGCCTTGTATTAGAATGAACAAGCCCAAGCCTGTGCAACTCCTCCAAATATCAGTTTCACAGCTCCCAGAATATTAACTTACCTAGAAGCCCTTCATAGAGATAAACCCGCTGGCTTGCACCCTCTGGAGCTCTGCCAGGCATGCTGCCCCTTTTATCCTTCAGATTCGGCTTTAAACTCTGAGATTTACCCTGAAGAATTGGAAGAGAGAGACACAATTTAACAGTCAGGCACAACTGCCCCTTACAGTATAATCCATCACAAAACATTTTGGACTTGTAAACCTTCTTTCAGACGGACTCTTTCCTATTACAATGCTCTTACCTCTTTGGGATTCATTGGCAATGCAAAGACACTCCAAATTCAACCTACTTTTGTATCGCTACTGAATCATGCAGACATAACAAGGGGCCTACCTAAATCATGGCCAAAGTTCACAATGTGGAAGGCACCTTTAATCGCAAGCTTTTTGCTGCACAACCCCTCCCCGCTGCTGAGTGGCCAAGAGGAAATTAATACCACAGTTTTTGCCTCTGCCAGTCAGTGGTGGGAGCAGGAGGCATGCAGGGAAAAGAGCGAGATTAAAGGCACTGCTGCACCATGAACTTCCATTGCAATTTAGGTAGGTCCTTAGGCCTAACAGATCAGAACAGCAGTTCTTTGCACACTCCAAAGTAGCAGCTCCTTTTCCCCTTTTAAAGCAACTTAAAAATGTATGTTTATCCCAGGTTGTCCCAAATGAAACAAGCACCAGTAAAGGCTTTCACGTCAACATAAACAATATTGGATGAAGGAAGAAAAAGAGGTTTGCCAGTGCTAGGAGAAGGAGAAGCAAGAAGGGGAGTATAGAATGACCAGCTTAATAAGAAGCTAGTGCAAATCCATGAAGCATTTTAAAACACAAATAAGTTCCATGAAACCAAATAAATAAGCACTGACAGTCACCTGAGCATGACTATGCTATAGCCAAAATGCTCTGCAGATGTAAAAAGACACTCCGCAGCTTCATGCACACAAAGTCTGTACAACTGGGACTCGGAGAGATAATAGCAGAGAGAGTCAAGACAAAAAGAGATAATATGTGGGCAAGGACTGATAAGATATGTATTAATACAATGACATATGTGAACAATAAGGAGATGTACAGGCCCAAAACGTACAAAACGGTGAAAATAATCAAGAATAATGCCAAGATTAGAGACACACAAGGCAGATGACAGCTGACAGAGGAAGAGTTGAGAATGATCTGCTAGTTGGAAGAAGCACTTCTATGAACATTTAGCTAAAGCAAGTGGAGGTGAAGACTCAAATTTATTTGTTCAAGACCAGTAGAGAGAGTGGACAACAAGCACAGTATAGATTACCCTTAGATATCAGTAGGAGTCAAATTATATCCTAAAAAGTGACAGCAGATAGGAAGATTCCACTCATTTTTATTTTTTATTTTTTTTAAAAACAACAAGAGATTCTAGGATTCAACTGGCAGCACTATTAGGAAATCTTTCCTCATGCTCATCCATAATACTGCAAAATTTAATAACACAAAATCTTGAAATAATACTCAACAAAAATTGTTCCCTAAAATGACTGTAAATCAGTTTAAAAAATATTTTTTCATAGATTTTTCAATGTATTTTGTGTATTGGATAGGATTTTACAGAGTCAGTTTCTCTTGTTACTTCTCTACAACCAACCAGGAAAAAACAAAAAGGATTTATCACACACACATCTGGCAAGATACAGTCTCTGCAAAGAGTAGGGGTGCACGGATAAAGACTTTTGAGGCTGATACCAATATCCAATTTTTAAGGAGGCATATCAGTCAATACCGATCTGATTTCCAATACAGCATGGAGAGCTGCCTCCGGCTGTTTTAAGTCCGTTGTGGTGGAAGGGGAGGGGGCAGGGGCATGGGCAGGTGCTGCCCAGTTGGGACAGGTCGGGCACAGGACAGAGGCGTGGCTCATGGGGGGGGAGCAGGTGCAGCTCCCACTGCTGTCTGCACCCCAGGAGGGAAGACGGGGTATAGCCCCCAAATCTGCATGAGGCGAGTGGGTGGGCTGCAGCTGAGGGCTGGAGCTAGGCTCTTTTTGCTGAGGGCTGGGCTAGAGCGGGGGGCTATGGAGGGGGCTGCAGCCACCCCAAATTTTGCCATAGCTCCGTCCTAATGCCACCACTGTGCTCCTGGCACAGCCCCGGCTCTTAGTGAACCACTGCCTCCCCCCATGCACTGGGAAGAGCAGGGGCTGTGCCAGATGTATGGTGGCACTGCAAGGGAG
>NW_017729025.1:97577351-97577630 GCF_001723915.1 Gavialis gangeticus
ACGATCCATGCCTCTCTCGTGCATGGGGGTTGAGTCAGGAAGGGCTGGGCTGCGCCAGGCGCGTGGCAGCAACACAGAGCTACAGTGAAATTTGGGGTGGCTGCAGCCCCCTCCATAGCCTAGCTCCAGCAAGAACTCAGTTCCAGCCCACAGCTGCAGCCTGCCCACTCACCCCACACAGATTCGGGGGGGCACATGCCCTTCCCCCCACCCTCCTGGGGTGTAAGCCATGGCAGCAGCCGCACCTCTGTCCCACGCCCCGCCCCACCCCAGCTGGGC
>NW_017729025.1:97577720-97580872 GCF_001723915.1 Gavialis gangeticus
AAGCCATGGCAGCAGCCGCACCTCTGTCCCACGCCCCGCCCCACCCCAGCTGGGCAGTGCCTGCCCCTGCCCCCTCCTTCATTGCAGGAGGGAGTGATCTGGAACCCCCATGCCCCTGCCCCCACACCAGACTTACCAGCTGGAGGCAGCTCTCCATGCTTCCAGGCTTAAAAAGTGACTATTATCTGAATACAAACACTATTTACCCTGTTAGCTAGGTCTGACTGTAGGATACACATAATACTTGATGCCCTCTTATCTCTACAGAAATTATATAGTAATTTTCACACATTGTTTGAGAAATAGCTGAATATTATCACCATTTTACATATTGGGAAAACAGAGAAGGGATCAGCCTGTCCCAAAATCACAGAACAAGGAAATTTACAGAAACAGAATTAGAATCCAAATATCCTGAAGTCAGGTCCATTAGATTGTGCCTTCTTTACATATTTATCTTGAAAAATCTCCCAAGTCCATTTTTCCTGTCTTTTATTTTTAATAGTGTTGTAGCACCCAGATTTGAGGTGTGCTGTCTGCCTGAGTAGTCCCAGAAAGAGCACAGTCAGATTATACCATAAAATAGCCTGGTTGTCCACCATCAGTTCTAGATCTTTCTAACAGGACTATTTTCCAAATGTTTCCTTCTTCCTGACTGGTTTTGGCTTATATTTCCTTACTTGCCTTAAGATGCATTTGTTGAAGATGACCATCCTATTACTTATCTATGTTATTAACTCCCCTTGGTCTCCTTATATTAAGTTTCTACCCCCACAGCTGTTCTCTAGGTCTACCTATTTAACACTATCAACAAAATTTCATTAAAGTGTTTTGTCCCAAGTTGCTTTCCACTTGGTTAATAAAGACATTGAGTCAAAATGAATCTAAATCGGACCCCTTTGGTACCTAGTAAGACACTTGTACCCCACTAACAATATTGTCAGTTATGACTCTGAACTTTTAAAACAAAAAACCACATTATAATATGAACAAATCTGTTGATTACATATAATTCCAAATAAATAATTCTAGAATTTTTGCACTGTAATGATGGACTGTAAGAAAGAGGGACCAGAGATCCCATTGGAACAAGCAACAAAGGAAAAAATGTTCAAAATTGGAGAGAGGACTAATTGAACTAGAGAGAAGAATTTTAGTCAATTTATATAGATCATGTTAATATCTGCACCAAGCAAAAAAACTGTTTACATTACTGGATGCAGTTATTCCCAAAGTGCATATATTTTAATAACCAAAAAATATTGTGATTGTTCATTTCAATTTCAATGCAGTGTTCAGATCTGCCCACTGGAAAAGGGTATTTAAATAAAAAAAACATAGTGATGCCTCAGTTATTACTGGAACAATGTTTTTAAAAGCAATGGAACAGCTGCTAAACACAGAGATAGGTCACCATATGGCTACATTCAGCAGCTGCTTCAACAATAAGGTATCAATTCCTTTTTGCTATGTAATGCCACTTACTCCCATCAGGGACAATATACATACAAAGGGGAGATTATATGTTAGCTTGGTTGCGAGTCATACTGCCAGCGGGGAAAAGATCATTAATGCTCATTATGTGAAAGCAAGAGGAGTGGCTACACGTGTTGCACAACATGCAGTTCCTTGAGATGTTCAGCGAACTGCATAAAACTTGTACCTGCAGTATCAACTGCTACACAATTCTTAGTCCCGATTAACCCTGTGATAGGAAACAGAATCCCTAATACCACCTTTCTGGCCACACACCTGCATACACACACACACACACCCCAACTCATTTATAGGATCTCTCTAGAAGACAATCCAGCACGTCCTTACAAAGATAGAGCTAGTAGCAGAATTTGTCTCAATTTCACTGTCTGACACAGTTCCCCGTGATCCTGTTAGGTTTCCACCGTTTTCCCCACCAAGACCATCACCAGTATTGCTGCTCAAGTCACTGTCTGCTCCTAATGTCTCTCCAGAACTGTTACTAACCTGCAGAGAAAAAAAAATGGAATTTAGATTGGCTTTCCCTGATTTCCATTAGCAAGAGATGTTGTAGAAAGAAAAAGGTGTCAAGAACATCACCCTAAACCTGGTTACATCTCCAAGGTCCCATCATCTTCCCAACAGCAGCACAGTGCAAGGCCATATCTGTTCTGTCTTACCGCGACATAAATCCTCCCATGACAGAAAGAGGTAATGTCAACAAGTAAAATAAATTTAAAAACCTTTTGGTCAACAAAATCTTAAGTGCATGCTATCCCTGTCCCAAAAGACCTCACTGCCTTGCAGATCAGGAACCAGGCCAAGAGAGTTAGGGAGGCAGACTCTAAACATCTCACCTCAAAGCTTTTCAGAAAAAGGAAGTTAGAAAGTTCTCTCCAGCATGGGGGCCAGGCTTTAAGTGTCAGACAAATGTAGTAAAGGGCTCAATCCCTTTCACCAAGTACATTCCTTGCCACTTTTCTCTTAAGGAAAAATAAATCTATCCATATTTTGGCCCTAATTTAAATTACCAGCAAATGTATACATACATAAACAGCTGCAGGTGTACCACAGAAAATATAGCTCTAGAATGAAACTTTATCTAAAGTTTTCATAACATGTCCCACAAATGGAATATAGATACTTATCAACACACAACAACAAAGAGCAATACATATGGACCTAACACCCACCCAGAGAAAGAGCATGCTTGCCCACCTACCTCCTACCCCTCCCCTGTAAAGCTCAGAAGGCAGGCTTTACAGACAAATGTATCCCTGGCAATGGAGCTACACCATATAGAATGTACACATAACAAAGGGCACTTGTACCTCAAGTAATTGAGTCTGCTCTGACATGTTCTAGTTAAAACGCATCAAAGGAAGTGTTCAGCACGTGTACAGGCACCCAAGGATATGTGTGAGACAGAGTGTGTGCACGCACATACACATGCATATATACTTGAGGTGTATGCCCTTTATGTGTGCATTCTATATGTTATAGCCATTTTGCCAGGGACACAGGAGACACTGCAGGCATTTTAATTAGAATGGCTCCTGAAAGTCACTCTAATTAAAGTGCACCCCCACCCCAAAGCACATGTACAAATGCCCCTAGATTCCCCTTAGGCCTCTCTTACCACTGTGCTAACTTCAGAATCCTGGCTTGTACTTCGT
>NW_017729025.1:97585872-97587239 GCF_001723915.1 Gavialis gangeticus
TATATGTTGTAGCCATTTTGCCAGGGACACAGGAGACACTGCAGGCATTTTAATTAGAATGGCTCCTGAAAGTCACTCTAATTAAAGTGCACCCCCACCCCAAAGCACATGTACAAATGCCCCTAGATTCCCCTTAGGCCTCTCTTACCACTGTGCTAACTTCAGAATCCTGGCTTGTACTTCGTACCATCACAGCAGGACCAGCACTGGCAACAGAGTCCAAATCACTCTTCTGCAAACAAATGTAAGAGAGACGGGAGATGAAAAAAATTTCCAAGTTAGATATTTCCCTTTATATATATCTCCATCCCAGTCTATAACTGACAATACATTACTGCTTTTTTGGGGGGGTGCTCCTTCAGGGAAACTTAAAACCACAAGCTTCATTTTGTCCTTGTGGCTGCATAGAGCCAGTCACAAGGGCACACTGTCCCCAGTGTGTCAGAAAGGACAGGATCTTCCCAAATTAAGTCCACAGAGCCATATGATGAGGGAGGTGGGGAACAAAGAGTGATCCTTCTAGCAATGAACAAAAAAGTGCTCTCTTACCAAAAAGAGAGTCTTTGAGGCATTCTCCAAATTTCCAGAAAGCCCCCAGAAGTAAAGAACATCTCAAGTTGTTGTTTACCTTGTCGTATGAGTAGCAAAAGCATAGAGACACTGACCTGAGAGCCTGATGTCAGACTGAGGCCGCTGTCAGCACTGATTTGGGATTTTTTCTCATCGGTCTCTCCCAAGTCAAAGAAGTGTTTTGCGCCTTCAGGCCCTGGGCAGAAGGATAAGGTAATTTGTTACTGTACTGGAAGAGGTGGGGGTGGAAATCAATGTGGTAGAAGGCAGGTGCTAAACTGTGAGCAGAATCAGTACCAAGAGAAAGAAGACTTCTTGTTCTCATGTTCCCTGGTACTGTCAACAAGCCCAGTAAGTCACATCTGCCATCCTTCCAAAACTACTCTGGATCTCATAATGTGTCAAGGGAGCAGCCCAACAATCTAATTATTAAGAATTAAGAGCACCTCTCAGTGAGACCTCAGTTATCAATTCACAAAAAGATAAAAAGAGGACAGACAGGTGTCAAAGAGATTCCAGTTACAAGGCATGCAGAACAGTCACCACTCAACTCTGGGAAGCCACTTCCTTTGTTCTTGGTAAAATAAAGAGCATCTAATTACTTATTAATAAAGTTGGTGTTTTTGTTTTTGCACAGCTAATCGCTTAACTTGGGTTAAATGTGCTAAGCTGCCCACAACATTATCCAGGCAGTTTTTTTGTAAAAGCAACACAGAGTATGAACAGGCAAACAGAGTGGTAATTAGTGCCATGCAAGTAAAAGTTGCAGAGGGATCTGGATAAGTTACAGGGGTGGG
>NW_017729025.1:97587304-97588711 GCF_001723915.1 Gavialis gangeticus
GGGGGGGAACAGTATTGTGCATCACTTCAATGTACACACCAGTTACATAGTTTATGGCTCTCCAGAGTTTGCAATCACAAGTTAGTAGTGAGGGCAGGATTCAGCAGGTCTCAAATCATGCATTCACTAACCCAAGTTCACCCAAAAACAAAAAGGGAAGAAAAAATGAGATCGAGCCTTATGTTAAGGTCCCCATGCAGTACTGCAGTCATGTTCTCTACCCTCCTCTGATGGGATGATAAAAGGAATGAGAATGAAGGAGAGAGAAAGAGAGAGAGAGAACCTAAGAAAGGATTTGGAAAGCATTGTGCAATGGAAGTAGGGAGAAGGAGAATATGCTAGAGACTGTATGAGGGGTGGGGGGTCACCACTAAGCTCAGAAGGGAAAAGAGATTGAACACGACACTTCTGCCATATCCATATCTGCCAACTATTTGGTAACAGAGACACATGACCAGCAGCTGGAGGATTTGTATACTACACCCATTATCTGTACAGACACAATGTCCAATAACTCTATACAAACAATACAGCAATACCTTATACACCACCAAAAATATTAAACTAGGAATTAACACGTTTATATTGTTCAAAATATCTACTACTAAATGGTATCAGCATTAGTGCAATAGAACAGAAGAGATGCATATAAAAGGCTTGTTGGCAAGAATTTAGGATGGCACACCACAGGGGAGTAGCAAAGCCATGAATGAGCTACGCAAGTCATCCCAAAGGCTGTATATACCTGAATGCTCTAGTTTGCTATCCTATCAAGTATACTCTGTGCATCATATATTTTACAGAGAAAATATTTCAGAAATATTGTTATGTGGCAGTTGAAAAAAACAAAAGTACAATTTTTTACTTTTTGTAAACTCTCTGTATATAATGCCACAAGTCTTAGTTACTACAACTCAAATCATCCAGAACTCACAAAAAGGAAAATATAACCAATTTCTAAACCACATTTCCTAAAATTGGCTTTCTAAATTTAGGACCATCTAGGGGCTAGGGGAAAGGGTACATGAAAGAAATCTATTTTCAGTGGTTCAAAAGGCACTATTTCTAGCTCTGACTGCTAATGAGATGTACCACTAACACAAGAATACATATCTTTAGTCACAGGGTCTTTTTTTGAAGAGAAAAACTTAGAAAGAAAACTTTTTTTTTTTAGCAAATTTGTTTCTAACTGCAATTAAATGAGTCTGTTCACAGACAGACGTATTAAAAATATTCCTGAGGGTAATGTATGGGGCCATGTTTAAATATAACATCGTGGTACGGTGATGTTGTACAGAGGCTGTTTGGAATGGGCACTTTCTGGCTTGTGTGGCAGCCACATACGCCTGACCTGAAATGCTCATGAAACACTACTGCTTCTTGTGCTACTGCCTGTGGCAACACCTC
>NW_017729025.1:97593711-97636763 GCF_001723915.1 Gavialis gangeticus
GGGGACAGGATGGGTGATGGAGTGAAAGGTGCATGTTAAAAGCAATTTATCAAACTGTGATCACCACCACATGTATGCATTTTTTAAAAAATTTTATATAGACATTTCTATGTACATCTCTGTGTGCACAGGAAGGCGTGTCATTAAAACTGATCAGAATGTGATCAATCCTCACCCATGTCTTTGGCTGTTAGTTCTTTCCCCTACCTTCTGTCAGTGTGTCCATTTGTTCTGTCCTTGTTTTTAAGCATGTATGCTCTGCAAGGCAGGAACTGTGCCGTCTCTTATGTTTGGACAGCATCTAGCACACTGTGGGTACTATTTGAAATCAGTCACACACAGATATATGTAACCATACAGTAGTTATTCCATACATACTCTACAAAGCTTTATAGTATGAGTGCAAGTAGTGCACATATCAATGCCAGTAGATGCTATAACAGGTAAATATAGAAATCAGGCTCTTTGCAAACTCTACAAATGGTCCCCAGCCATCTAATTCATCCCATACCCTTAACATGATGCACAAATTAACCTCATAAGAAAGAATCGCCCCTTTTTTTTTTAGCTAGCACCATTATGAAATACAATTTTTCATGTATCCCCAATTCCTCTCTCCTTCAAAAGAGATTTCTTGCTGCAGTTAAATAGGGATTACAAATCACTCATTGGTAGTTAATACCTAAACACACAAATCTGCCATTCCTGGGGAATCTGAAGGAGCAGAGAACTCCATCTCACCATGATTCAGAAACAAACTACTTATTAACACCATCATTTTGCTGGCTAAAATAGCCTGTGTGCCTCATAAGAAGGGGAGACAGATTATCAGGGTAAAATCCAAATACTGGTGAAGTGACGAGGAGGTAGGACTTGCTGACCCCTTTCTCCACACAGAAGTTCAGGAAAGAGGAGACAGTTTGCATTTGAACACTTGAGTTCTCTAGGGCCAATCTACTCAGCATCCCCTGGGGGGGCAGGGTTTCACCTCAATTACAAACTCTCTGGTTGTGTGGGCATAAGAACTTGTCCATAGATGGAGGCTCACCCCAGGCTCAGGGAGTTGGCAGTTATGGGGAGGCTGGGGGAGTCAGTTTCTGGGTTTCATCATTTCCTTACTCTGTTTTTCCAAAGCTTTTTGCTTTTTCACTTCCTGGTGCTTGTTCCACAATTCTACCCAAGATGCATTGCAAGCAGGAAAGAAAGAAAGAGAGTCAGAGGCTGGTCAGATAGGCGAAAATGGAAAAAACAAAAAGTAAAAGAGATACCCACCCCTGCACCTACAAACAAACAGAATTAATGACCACTAGTGAGTGAAAGGTTAAATTAACACCATTCCGCAAGAAATCAATGTTAGGAGTAGAGAGCTGCATCATCTCCTGTTAACAGGATGTCAAAAATTAGGAATGACTACAGCAATGAACTGGTTGAGTAAAAATAGGTTTTAGAAGCACACCCACCCAATACAATCCGTCTACTTTTGTGGGAAGGACTGATTTCAGGACAGGTGGTTTGGTATTTTCTCCCCAAAATTTAGATGATCACAAAACCCAATATATTATTTAACCACGTAACACACACACTCTTCCCCCAAAAATAAGCTGTCCAAAATTGAGGTGCATGTCTTGAGCAGGAAAGCTGATTTTCTTTGCCAGAATAGGAACATAGAGGAACAGAAGCATGAAGACATTGTGCTTCAAAATGGCTGCCCAGTTCTTAGCCCTTATCAGTAAGCAGGAAAGGCGCAATTTAGTATTAACCCTTTCATAGATGCTCTCAAATTGGAAGCGGTTTTTAGCTAAGCAGACCAACCCCCCCCCTCCAAGAGAGAAGTGGGTAGCCAATCTGAAGCACAGTATCTTCACGAAAAAGCCAGCTCTAAGTCACAACTGGAAAAAAATTCTGCATTCTGCCTTTCAAAAAAAGTACATGTGTTATGTGGGCTGTGAGATATTCAAGAAAATATGACATTAACGGAACTGTTTCCACATAGTCTGAATAATTGTCCAAGAAATGCACAGAAGGAGCAGCATTCCTCAGAAAACTGAGATTTCATTTTAAACTGTTTATATTAAAATCCTTGGTTAATACTAACATCATAAAAAAACCTGTAAAATAAACAGGAGGATTCTATCAAATCAGAATTCACTCAAGTGCTGGGCTCTAGATCCAGGAGATTGAATTTCTCAACCCCTCTAAGTTGCTCCTTGTCAGGATATAGAAAATGGAAAATGGAAGAAAAGTGAAAAATCAAGATTCTAGTCATGCCAAATGCCATCCTCCAAGACTTGACTAGGTTGTAGCTCTTCTTCCCTGATGGAGTCAGAGTATTCCAGGGAAAGTGCACAATGCAGAGGGCTAGCAGGAGTTTTTGGAGTCTATGCACACACTCTCCCTTTCACTAACCCTGGGATGAGGTAGAAAATGCAAGCACCACCCACTTCCACCAAGATTCTGCAGCTTTCTAAGATGTATTCATTTTATGCTTGGAAACTTCAAATTATTCCAGGTGCTGGCCTGGTGATCCAGTGGCAGCATGACAAGTTGACATGCTGGAGGCTCTAGTCTGAATACTGAGTTTCATGCTTGCTCTCTCAACAGGGTAATGAAGGGTGGGAATACTACAGAAGCAGAATACTCAGTTCTCAGAAAAGCAGAGAAAGGAGACAGGTGCATAACACCGTACTGTTCTGGAGCAATTCCTCCTGGTTAACCAAAGGCACTGATGGTATGGCAAGCAACACCATCCCTACCCTGCAGATGGCAGAAAGGCAGGAAATCATGGGCTTGAAATCAGGGAAGAAAACGAAGCGGAAGGGAAAAAAAAAAAAAAAAACCAGCTGACAAGGAGGTCTCTAAGACTACAGGATGACTCCAAAGAGACAGTTACAACTTTGGAGGAGAGTCCATTCTTCTCCCCAACACTTCCTGGCCTCCAAGGTAGACAGCAGTGGGTAAATTGGGAAGACAGCTGCAAGCCACTTATTTCTGCTTATTAGCTACAGCAGCTGTGACTGATGGATGTTCTTCCCTATAGACCAGCAGACAGTACATGAACAAAAGATGCACCTTTTTTTAGGGTTAAACAACATTCTGTAGGCTTGGCTGCAATTTCCTATAGTTGAGCACACACTACCATGAAGAGGCAAAGACAGGCTTTCCCTGTACCATATTCACTATATGCCCTATTTAATTCTGCCTTGCATCTTAGAACCCCCTCTAGGCGACAGTTATCATGGGATCAAACAGCTCCATCACAACAGTTCCCTTGTTGATGTGCCCCCACTGGTTCTTAGAGTAATTACTCTACATTCTCAGTTATATCTTGGTCCAAAGGGACTTTTGTAAGACCTAGCATAAAAAATAAATTTCAGGATTTCCTGCAGACTGCTTCTTAACAGAAAAAGGAGAGATCATCTAATAAATCTGATTAGGAATATAAACTACCAGAGGGATGGCATGACATACAAACCTGAACACAAGTACAGCAGGTGGCAACAATCAGCAAGGATCCAACATGCTTAAATCACTGATGTCAGGGGTCAAGCTTACCTGGCTCACCTACCTGCTGCCAATGGCCACGTCCGCTAGGCCTGCAGGGCCCCAGATGCTGTGGCAGGATTCACAGCACTAACTGCATCCCCAAACTCCTTGGCCTACTAGACCAGAGAGACCAGACCACAGACTGCATCTGGCTCATAGGTCATATACTCGACACTCCAGACTCAAGTGTTTCCTCTTCACAAAACAATTGCAAGGAGTCTCCAAATATAAAATAAATCTGGCCCACAGTTCTGGGAAAATACTGGACAGTTTTCATCGTAGACTGCTGTACTACTAACTTCAACATCAACACCGCCAGGAGTGACCAGGAATAACGGTCACAAGCTGCCAGAGGGTTGGTTTAGGTTGGACATCAGGAGGTGCTATTTCATGGTCAGGGCGGCTAGGGTCTGGAACCAACTTCCAAGAGAGATGCTGCGGGCTCCTACCCTGGGGGTTTTTAAGAGGAGGTTAGATGAACACCTTACTGGGGTCGTTTGACCCCAGTACTCTTTCCTGCCATGGCAGGGGGTCGGACTAGATGATCTGCTCAGGTCCCTTCCGACCCTAAAAACTATGAAACTATGAAACTATTTAATATTAAAAAGCCTTCTACTAGGCTTCTCCACAAGAGAAGGCTAAGGGGGGACCTGGTGACTGTCTATAGACTCACTAGGGGGGACCAGAGGGGTTTGGGGGAGACTCTGTTTCCCCTAGCGCCCGCTGGCATAACAAGGAGTAATGGGCACAAGCTGATGGAGAGGAGGTATAGATTGGACATCCGCAAAAACTACTTCACGGTTAGGGCGGCTAGGAGCTGGAACCAACTTCCAAGGGAAGTGGTGCTGGCCCCTACCCTGGGGGTCTTTAAGAAGAGGCTGGATGCCTACCTGGCTGGACTCGTTTGAGTCCCATTTCTCTTTTTGGGGTTTTTTGTTGTTCTCCCGCCCTGGCGGGGGGTCGGGCTAGAAGATCTACTAGGTCCCTTCCGACCCTTAATCTATGAATCTAATCTATGAATCTAGGCCAAGCTAAGAAATTGCCCAGTGGAAACCTGGTTTTTACAAAGTAAAAGAAAACATTTTTTCCTCACAGTTTGCCCTGTCATGTTTAGCAGGACAGTATCAAGAACAGAAACAAAATAATATAGATAGAAACAAGAGAGAGAATACAGTAACATAACTAGGGTGGGGCAAGGAAGCCACTTGTCCCCAGCACCAACTATGAGGGGGTACCAGGATCTCTAGCTCCCCGCTTCCCAGGAGTCTTTGCCAAGGCATGGGAAGCTTTGCATTGCCCCTACCAGGTCATAGAAGCAAAGTAGGGAAGTGTCACACCAATCAGTGTATTGGGGAGGGGGGGGGAAGAGGGGTGAGTAAAGTGAGCAAAATACTGCTCCTCCCAACCCCAGGGAGCTTTTGCCTGAGCAGGCACAGCTCTGCTCCCAATATGTATATTAGGAGACCTGTTCCTTGCCAATAGAAACTACCATCTTCCAAATCAGACTAGAGAATGCTCCTGAGGGTGCTGAGGGAGTTGGTCAGTGTGGCTGCAGAGCCACTGGCCATTATTTTTGAAAACTCATGGCTGTTGGGAAGGTCCTGGACAATTGGAAAATGGCAAATATAGTGCCCATCTTTAAGGAAGGGAAGAAGGAGGATATGGGGAACTACACACTGGCTAGCCTCACCTTGCTCCCTGGAAAAATCATGGAGCAGATCCTCAAGGAATCCATTTCTGAGCACTTGGAGTAGAAGGAGGTGATTAGGAACAGCTGGTATGGATTCACCAAGGGCAAGTCATGCCCGACCAACCTTATTGCCTCCTCGGACAAGATGACTGGCTCTGTGGATGCAGGAGGAGTGGTAGATGTGATCTACCTTGACCTTAGCAAGATTTTTGGTACAGACTGCCACAGCATTTTCACAAACAAGCTAAGGAAAAATAGGTTAGATGAACAGACTGTAAGGTGGACAGAAAACTGGCTGGATCATCCGGCTCAAAGGGTATTAATCAATAGCTTGATGTCTAGTTGGTAGCTATTATCAAGCGGAGGCCCCAGGAGTTGGTCCTGGGGCCAGTTTTGTTCAGTATCTTCATCAGTGATCTCAAAGATGGGATGGAGTGCACCCTTAGCAAGTCTGCAGGTGACATAAAGCTGTGGGGAGTACTAGATACGCTGGCAGGTAGGGCTAGAATTCAGAGAGACCTGGACAAATTGGAGGACTGGACCAAATGAAATACCACGTGGTTCAGTAAGGATGAATGCAAAGTCCTGCACTTGAGACAGAACAATCCTGGTACAGGTTGGGGACCTGTTGACTAAGCAGCAGCTCTGCAGAAAAAGAACTGCAGATTGCGGTGGACAATAAGCTGAATATGTGCCAACAGTGTGCCCTTGTTGCAAAGAAGGCTAACAATATGCTGGGCTACTACATTAATAGGAGTGTTGCCAGCAGATCAAGGGAAGTGATTATTCTTCTCTGTTCAGCACTGGTAAGGCCACATTTCATACAGAAGTAGGGCTGGAAGGGACCTCAAGATGTCATTTAGTCCAATGCAGGGACTGAACCTGTGACCTTGGTGTTATTAGCACCTGGAGTAGCGTGTTCAGTTTTGGGCCTCCCACTACAGAAAGGATGTGGACAGATTGGAGAGAGTCCAGTGGAGGGCAATGAAAATGGTTGTGCGGTTGGGGAACATGAATTACAAGGAGAGGCTGAGGGAACTGTGTGTCTAGAGAAGAGAAGACTGAGTGGGGATTTAATAGCACCCTACCTGAAGGGTGGCTCCAAAAAGGATGCAGCTAAACTGTTCTCCGTGCTGAGAGATGACAGAACAAGAAGAAACTGTCTCAAGTTGCAGCAAGGGAAGTTTAAGTTAGATATTAGGAACAGCTTTCTTACTAGTAGGGTAATAAAGCACTGGAACAGGTTACCCAGAGAGGTTGTGGAATCTCCATCCTTGGAGGTTAAGACCCAGCTAGATAAAGCCTTGGCTGGGATGATATAGTTGGAGATAGTTTTGCTTCGAGCAGGGGGTTGAACTAGATGACAACCCTGATTTTCTATGGTTCTATGATGCATCTCAGCAGTGGATGGAAAAATCTGGAAATTCTTACCTCCAACAGAATATAATTCCTTGTCAGAGACAGTCTTGCTTCAGAAGGGCTTTTTGCGTTTTGTCTCTAGCTTTTGAAGACTTTGTTTCTCTAGTCTTTGCTGTTTTGGCTTTTGCTGATGTCTGTTTTGTTAGGTTTTTCCCCAGTAACTAGCTGGTCCTAGACTTAATTCTTATGCCCAAAGAGTTGTTGCATTTTTAGAGCTCTTGCCACTGCAGTGAAAGCGAGAGGTTTGGAGTTTAGATTTTAGATTGTGTTTTGGATCCTATATTGTAAGATCTATATTTACACCAGACACTTTTTTCTCTAGCATAAAGAGAATCTAACAAACTTGGATTAGATGGAAAATCTTTTGTTCTCAGTGTGATCTGCGGACAATTGCATCAGATGTCCCACATTTGGTGATCACCTTGAATTAAAGGGAGATCATTCAGCACTTCTAGCACAATAGCTCCTTTTTGATTTTATGGAGGTTTCAACATAAGATCTAATCTTAAAAGGTCCTACATGTGCCCATGGCAAATTCATAGCCAAGCCCAAAACTACCGATTTTTAAATATCTTCATTTATAGATTCTCTCTTCTTTTGAGGTGGGTCTCTTTGGAGGAAGAAGCATTTTAAAATACGCATTGAATTACTGATTAAGCGAAGTATGCTCGAGTTTTGGTGGTAGTTTACAGCCTCCAGTGGTATAAAAGCAACAGGAAAAAAATGTTGTCATTAAGTCTTTTGGTAAAGCAGATGTTATGAAGAAAAATCTGAATAATGGAGCTTTTGCTTGCATCAGTTCAAAAGAAAACATACTAGAGTTTAAAAACAGTTCACCAGGATGAATGGAGATGCATCATCTACGGGACCATTTTTTGCTAGTGGCCCAGTTCACGTGTATTGTTAATCTGGTAATGGAATTGTTCATGAAATCTAAAAATACAGCAACTAATTATATGCAGTTTTTTTCATATTCTACAGGCAATGCAACTAGGAAGACAACAAAGCTTCCTTGTATGAGTCCCATTGCTGTTTTTGACCTTCCTCATAAAGTAGCTGATTGCTTGTAAATCTCCAAATATGTGTTTTTGTATTCATAGTCCCTGGCAATGGGAAGTATATTAGCAAAGTTCTTTTTGTTCATGCTAGGTAGATCACATCCACCACTCCCCCCGCATCCACAGAACCAGTCATCTTATCAGAGAAGGCAATCAGGTTGGTCAGGCATGACTTGCCCTTGGTGAATCCACACCAGCTGTTCCTAATCACCGCCTTCTACTCCAAGTGCTCAGAAATGGATTCCTTGAGGATCTGCTCCATGATTTTTCCAGGGAGCAAGGTGAGGCTAGCCAGTGTGTAGTTCCCCATATCCTCCTTCTTCCCTTCCTTAAAGATGGGCACTATATTTGCCATTTTCCAGTTGTCCAGGACCTTCCCAACAGCCATGAGTTTTCAAAGATAATGGCCAGTGGCTCTGCAGTCACACTGACCAACTCCCTCAGCACCCTCAGGAGCATTCTGTCTGGCCCCATGGCCACATCCAGCTTTTCTAAGCAGTTCCTAATCTCTACTTTCACCACTGTCAGCTGTTCACCTCCTCCTCAAACTGCAGCCAGGTATCATAGTCTGGTAGCTGACCTTGCCTGTGAAGACTGAGGTAAAAAAGGAATTGAGTACTTCCATCTTTTCTGCATCATCTGTCACTAGGTTGCCTCCTCCATTCAGTAAAGGACCCACACTTTCCCTGATCTTATTCATATACCAACCAAGTTCCAGGGATCAGCAAACAGTCCACATCTCTACCCTTCCTAGCATCTCATGGAATCAGAAAACTTAAAGTTTACATCTGAACAGAGTTAAAAAAATTAGATGAATAGTGAATGGAGGAAACACATCCCTTTAGTGGAGTCTCTTTGGTAGATCCAAACTAGAGACCTGGACATGGATTCCACCATATTCTGGTGTTAAGTTCTGGACTCCTGCTCAGTGCAAGTGTAACTGGGAACACTAGCCCTGTTACTAGAAAGCGGTGAGGCCCCTTTAAAGGCAGTTTTTAGAGCAAGCCAGCAGAGCAGGGGTTAAAGGACAGCTCTGTAGTCAGGTTAGCTGACTGGGGCATCACATGACTAGGAGAGGGCTTAGGCCAGAGCTATAGAAGCCCTGGGGTTGAGCCAGCCAGAGAGTTGCAGACTACAGGACTCCTAAATTCCCAAGGAGGCTGAAAGAAAGCGGCTCAGAGGGCTGGGGAACAAGAAAGAGTGACCCAGAGAGAGGGAGAAAGACTCTTGGTACGCAGGCATACAGCGTTCATTTTCTTCTTATGTTATAGCCCAGGGCCTTAGTGTTTATGTTGCAGTTTAAACCGGTTTGGGCTGGGACTATAAGGTGAGGTTTTCAGAGGTCCCATTAGTATCCCAGGTGTGCTTGTCTTGAGCCCTGCAGGGGTAGGTTCAAGGCAGAGCATGGGCTGGGGCCCAGATGTCAGGCCTAGAGCAGTAGGCTCGGGCTGCATGACCAGTCAGAGTAGAGGGGCAGAAGCTGGGAAGGCTAAAACCCCAACAAAAAGGGAAAAGAAAGGCCTGGAGTGGCCTGGAGACGCTGGAACAAGCGCCCCCCTGATTGGAGATTCAAAGTCTGTGAGGCATGGGGTACGGTGCAAGGGATGCATGGAGCTGTGCAGTTAGCCCTTAAGGCAAGGGACCCACACCTCCAGGTGTCCCTTGAAGCAAGACCAAGCCTGGGAAGCACTGGGGCAGCCTGTTCCCAGAGTGAATAAGGAAAAAGAGGGATTTTGGGGGCCTACAGGGGCTTGCTACCACCATGGAGATGGTGCCCTTTTACAACAAGGGAGATGGAATGCATGAGAGAAGATAGCAAATAATCAGGTGGGAAGCAATTGTCATCAACACTAGCCATGTGTTTCAGCTTTTTTTCTGGGTCTGGAAATATCTTTCTTTCTTCCCACCGTCTTTCTGCAGCAAAATTCCTATCACGAACCACTTCTTATATCAAGATCCTTCTCCACCTCATCTTTTTATCTTCTACTGCCCTCAATATCCAACCTCAGCACTCCATATGGTATCCTGTCCTTGTACATTCTTTTCACACATTCAAAAACCATCAAAAACCAAAAACCTCTGTCTTTCTATTCGTGTCTTCCAAGTCTCCTCCCAAAAACTGCCCTCAGAAAATGCATTTCTGCAACTTGCAGCCAGGTGAAATCTATCTTCATTAGAAACCCAGCCTAGGTGGTTATACAAAACCACCAAGATGTAATTTATCCTGTAACATAACTAAACTTCACTTCCTTCAGGACATTCCTGCCCCACACTTACCCCTTCATGCTTCTGTAAAAGTTCCCGGCAAGCTGCAATCATCTTGCCAGTTCTCCAGTCCTTCCATCACCAGTGATCACTGAGCCAAGATATTTAAATCCATTCAAAATATTTAACATTTCCCCTCTTAACAAAAGTCTTTCACATAGGTGATGCCTTTAAGATAATTTATGGAAGAAGTGCACTATCATATCATCAACTAACATAGCCTTCACTTCTTTTCATGACCACATTGAAATGTAAACAAATACACCACCTAAGCTCAAGCCATGCCTCAAGTGAAAGCTTTCCATCTGTCCTACCTTGTCTGCACACAACATTCACTGACTTGGTAAATTCTTTTAATAACAATTCACAAAAGCTTTACTCCTATTTTAACCTTTCCAACTCTTCTCAATTTTTTCTCATGACATACTATCATAGGCCTTCTCATTATCCTTAAAGATGGGGATGCTTTTTATGTTCTACTTGCAAACTTCTTTATGTTGCACAAATCCACCAAAGGCTATTAAGTTAGACACTGCTAGCATCTGTCCTGAAAAGCCTTAAGCACTGGTGGCAATGTATGAAAATTTTAAAAACCTCAGGCTGATTTCCAGGTCCCAGGTGAGCCTACTAGACTGACAAGTAAAATAGCTCCTTCTTCGTAAATTGAATAAGCAAGCAAGAATCTGAAACAACTGAGGGAAGGAAATGCAATGCCTCTTTACATCAGAACTACACTTTAAATCACTGATTTAAATGAACAGGTAAAACTTGTCAGCTTTCATCCTAAGCACAGTACTAGATCTACAGCCATGCTCTAGGTTACAACCATATCTGCTCTTACCGCATGGACCAGGATGCATACCTTAATGATTTAGAGAAGGGATTTCTAAAATTACAGTACAATCCCCAAATTGTAGCTACTTAAAAATCAAATGAAGCCAGACTCAGACTTCACACCAATCTGCTACAGTACCCAGAACAAGGACAAGAGGCCTTCTGGTAATCACCTACAGTCCCCACCTTGAACACCTACTACTGCCCTCTAACCATCCTGGAAAAGGACAACCATCTCAAGACAGCTATGGGAGACAAGACTGTCCAGGCTTATAGGCAGTCCCCACCCCCTCACCCCCAATGGCATCTGTCAAGAAACAGGCTACTTAACTCCTATACTCACCAAGGCAGTAGGATTTGCAATGGACCCAGATGCCTGCTGTGCCCCAACATCAAGACAGCCCACATCATCAGTGGACCAAATAGCATTCCAAGTTCACTGACATGCAAGTTCACCAACGTCGTAAAAGCCATCACCCACTAACACTGTCCCTCTAATGTCTACATTAGACAGATGGGGCAAATGTGAAAGAATGAATGAACATCAACCTGATATTAGCGCCCAAAAGACAAAAAGGCTGGTGGCAGAATACTTTAACCTTGCTGGACACTGCATTGCTGAGGGTGGCACAGTTCTTAGGCAGCAAACTTCTAAAAACTGATCTGAACATGAAGTTACAAAACAAGAACTTATCTACAGACTGGATTGTGTTATGTATAGTTTAAATAGTGACAACAGATTCTTATCTCATACCCTAGATTAGCTTGTGACCCCTTTGTTCCTATGGGTTCTTTGCTTGTATGCCTCTCCAAGCACTACCCCTGTCCCTCAGGCCCCTCTCCCTTCCTACCTGTTGTATTCAAATCACTCTCCCCACTCTATACACTGCTCTCTGTCCATCCTTTCACAGCATCTGATGAAGTAAGCTCCAGTTCATGAAAGCTTATGTTATATATATCTAAGTTAGTTAGACTATAAGATGCAAATCAACCTTACCTTCTGCTCAATTTCAGACTAACTACATCACCCAGTTAGAGAATGTTCCATTAAGAACGTGAGACAGCCCAGCCCTTCAGACCGGCTTTAATAATTCTGATTTTGTCCAATTGCTTCATTCTCTCTTGCATTTAATAGCTTCAGCAAGTGGCAACTATTGAAACTGTGAAGAGCAAAATCAGAAATTAACTTGTTCCCTGTTGCTTAGCACACTGCTAATTGTTCAAGGATGCTCCTCTGCCGGTAACAGTTTCAATGGTAAATATTAAAACAGAAAAATAGCATTTAGCACTTCTGGAGCGCAACCTTTTCCCATGGTGCATCAGAAACATGGAGACACTGATCCTTACAACACCCATATGCAAGAAGTAGATCATTAGTTTCAGGCAAAAAGCAGAGCTGACTGTCCAGTCCAGTCAGTGCTGTGCCTTCTGTCTGTACAATTGTCTCAGGCTAAGAGCTTCCATCTTCCTGACTTTTTAGCAGAAGATAGGTTCTCCTTTTCCAAGAAAATGTATCCACGTTTTGTCCTTCTCAGAACAAAAGCAAGTATATACCCTGAAGGAACTCAGACCCCCAAAGTTTGATCTTAGGAATACGATTACATTTTTGTTACCTAGAGAATTTCCAAATAGACTAAAAACCTCCAATTGTTCTAATACGCACTCCACCTTCTCTTGCATCAAGAAAACATATTGGGTCAGAGGATGCACCATCCACTAAAAGGAATTAATTTCTGACTGTGGCCATTATGTGAAAGTAGGAAGAGAAAGAAAAGGGAAAAGCTAGCTTCATTAGCTATTGCTTTTTCATACAACTATGTTTTTTTTTCCCAGTTAAACAAAATGAGACTGGGAAAACACCAAGACAAGGCTAGCAGATGCTGTTTAGGCAGGCAGAAAGGCAGCTTGTCTGCCAGGAAGTGGAAAGAACATCCATCAGTCCAACTTAAAGAAAATGAAAAGCAGCAAAATTCCTTCCTAAGGATTTTGTTATCCACCAGCAGATAGTGACACCCCGTATCTATTGTATACCCTAGATACCTTCATCCTATTATTATAAGGCATGGCAAAAGCTACCAGGATTTTTTGTTTTAGTTAATTCCTTCTGTACTAGGTATTTCCAAAGTCCTCAAGGTCCCTGCCTTATGCTGTCATCTCCCTCAAGTTACTTTATGGGTATGCCTATACCACTTAATTATGACACCAGGTAGTGTTGTACCAAAATATTGCGCTGAAACAGAAGCATAGCCATCTCAGTGTGGCACTGCATGCATACTAACCAGCTAAGGTGAGAGGCAAAGCCAACTGGTGCACACATATGGCACTAAGTTGGCTATATTATTGCCATTTTGAGAGGTAATGAGTGGAACACTACTGTGTCTCAATAAGGCTCTGCTTGGCATAAGACATAACTTGTGCTTCCTGAAAATATCAGCCCTGCACTGCTCACCAAATTGTATTTTATGCATCAGCTGTACTTGGAAAGATTTAAAATTAAAAAGCTTCTGGAAAACCAAACTGCCCTGAAAAATACTCCTCCCAGAGTGAGAGAAGATGGGAGTGACTGGTCCTTGCAATCCAGGTGCAAATGAAGCGCGTTACTGTAGCAATGAAGGGAAGTGTGTTAAAATGGGGAGGATGCAAGTAGAACCCTTCCTCCGGTATTCCTCATGCACATCAATACACACCAATGGAAGCAATAAAATTTTCTTCCTTTAGACTCCTCGTGTCAAACTCCCTTGGCCCTTTCCCTGCCGGGCTTGGAGCCCTGGGCATGAGTTGAGGTACTGGCAGTTGCACCACAGGCTTCGGCTCCACCCTCATGGCTAAACCAGGGTCCTTGCCAACAGGAGTGGCTGCTCCATCTGTTGGACTGCGTTTTCTTTTTTCGGGTTCTTTAAGAGAAAAGAGAAGAAAAGCAGCAAACAATGTTTAAGACAGAGAAAACAAGAGAGCAAGAGGTGGGGTAGAAGCAGGTAAGGAAATAAGAAAAGGTAAGGCAGATGTTAGCTCAGTGTTATGATAGCGTCAATACCAAAAAGAGACACTTCTCAGATTTAGACTCAGATTTCACCATGAGCAGCACTGCAAAGAGCAGGGGATGAGATGCACCTTGGCACCACTGGAATTATTTTACAGTTTTCTTGGTCAGACCATTGGCTCCTTCAGTTTGATGTGAGGGCCACTCCCAGTTCCTGTGAGACTAACAGATCCAAATTCCATGTGGGTTCATTTTGTCAATGGCTTCAATGCTCTTCTGAGTGACTGGCAACTCAATGTCCCATTCCAGTCATCATTCTCAGAGGTCACTGTGGTTTGCAGGTGACCAAAGGCAGATGAAACAGTGCAGCAGAATACTAGAGTACTAGTGTACCAGCTCCCACACTAACTCAGTTCTCTTCATACTGAAAGCTTAGAAATGTTTCTTTTCTCTGATATGGTAATAGCAAGGTCTCTTCTCACTAAGCTATCTGGGGTGGGGCAGCCTGATCCACCCAGAATGTCGTTTCTGGAACTTAAACAAGTTTCTCTTTCTGTGAAGAAGTAGCAAATACAAATTACCTCTATTGAAATTCTGGCCAGTGTCACCTGGTCAGCAGGTATAAATGATGAAAGTTGCAGCTGATTACCTAGGACAGTGGTTCTGAACCTTTTTCAGTCAACGTACCCCTGGGTCTCAGAGTGAGACTTCATGTACCCCCTAGGAGCAACACTTCCAGTGCGAGGTTGACGTATGGAGCAGGAGCAGGATATCTGGTTTCCATGCGCCTGCATGTTTTACGGCAGTAAAACCCTGGCAATTTCAAATTGTCGAGACTTTTTTTAGGCCCTGCAACCTGTGTTAGACAATGTATAAAATATATCTCACATACCCCCTGATGATGTTTCACGTACCCCCTGGGGGTACATGTATCACCGGTTCAGAACCGCTGACCTAGGAGTTCCTAATTTCATAGATTTTTAAGTGGCAGGAGGAAAAATTGTGACCTTGTAGTAATAGGAAGTAGTAGCCTGCTTTTTGAGAGACACTGTTTGCAGGGGTTGATAACAGAGGGGAGGGAACTGCCTATAAGCCAGGACAGGTTTGTCCCCCATAGCTATCTTGAGACAGTAGTCTTTTTCCAATAGTGCTCAGCCTATGACCTGTGAGCTGAATCCAGCCCATGGGACTCCCCATGGGTCCAGAAATTTGGTGGCAGGGGAGCTGTGGCACTACTCATTCCCATGGCTGCCACCACTCCCCCACTGCCAAGTTTGTAGACCTGTGTGGAACCCCAGGAGCATAGTTCACCTATATGGGTGATCTGGGACCAGACTAGCCCCGCACACCAGAACCAACCACGGACTGATCCAGTGTGCCAGCCTAAACCAGCTCATGGACAGGCCCAAAGCCACAGGACTGAATGGGTTGGTCATCACTCTTCTAGTCTACCCTGCATAACACAGGGCAAGGAATTCTGCTGCAGTTCAGTGAAAAACAGTTGTTGGGCGTGAATCACTTCAATCTTTTAGAAAGATCAAATCTAGCCTTAATTTAAAAATCTAAAAAAATGAAGAGTTCGCCACAATCCTTGTCAAGTTATTCCACTGTTTAAAATCATATTTCTAGCGTGAATCTGACTAGCTTTAGCCACTGGGTCTCATCATACCTTTGTCTGCTGTCTTAAGACCACTGCTCTCAGAAATCTTTTCCTGATGTAGGCACTTGGGGCATTTATATACATACTGTTTTCCCACAACATGTCAGAGATCCGATGCTTCAAATTAAACGAGTCTGCTCTGTACGCGAGCTGAGGCGAACTGTGCTGCACCGTGTGCAGCTGTATAAGTGGCGAAATGCGTGTCAGCACACAGAAAATGGCGGCAGTGCAGTTTTGAACTATGGTGCCTCGAAGGTGTTTTAGTTCAAAAGCGTGCCACTGCCATTTTGTCAGCGTTGACGTGCATTTTGCCGCTTCTATAACTGCAAGTGTCACAGTGCCAAGCACTTTTCAAAGTGCCCAGCTCTGCAGTGCTTACATGTGTAAAAATGCCCTTGTATTGTAGGAATTTACTTATTGAAAAAAAAGTTAGACTGCAACCAAGTGCCTTAAATTCTCCAAAGGAAAGATGATTTCTCATTTCCTCAAGTCAGTCTTGTGGTTCTTTTCTGGACCCTCTCCAACTTTTCCAATCCCATTTTAGATTTCCTTTAGTTCCCAATATGCTCCTTCTTATTGCCTCTAATTGGGTTGATCCTAGAATTCTCACTAATACCTTTGAATCCTCTTAGCAATTCCATTTGTTTCTTAATTTATAATTTATACTTGGTACTATCCTTTTCCACTCCAACCCTCCTTTTGTAAAATATCATTGGACCCGTGCTCTTTGTGGCTGTTAAAAACCTGCAGAGATGGTAATAACAGATTGTGAGATTTTTTTCCTCTTCAGGAAGGGACAGTAGCAACTGCCTTGCAAAGGTAAGAAAAATCCTTGATGAGGACAGGTCACTTATGTGTGTCAACTTAATAGAAGAATCTGGGTCCCTTTGAATTCAGTGTGCAGTTAAAATATTAAACCAGGTTATTTTAATATGGTCAAACATGTGGTTATACATCTAGGAACCAAGAGCATTAGCTATGCTTAGAGGATTGGGAACTAAATCCTAGAATGCTGCATCTCAGAAAAGAGCTTGAAGAATCATGGTAGGTAATCAGCTGACCATGAACTTTCAGTGTAGTCCTGTGACCAAAAGACCCGATACAGTCCTTGAATGCTTAAAGAGGAATATAGGAAGGTTATATATGACCCCTGGTGAGGTCTATTTCTAGTGTCCATGTCTTAAAATGGAAGTTAAAAAGTTGGAGAGGGCTCATTCTCTTGATCCTGACATCTCACTAAATATCATTCCTTTTCACGGAAGCTGCAGACAAGGCAGTTGTAAGGCAACTCCAGACAGCTCTAAATTTAAAAAAATTCCTTTATGCCCGATTAGTAGCGTTTTAGATGCACAAATGGCACAGGCAGTATTGAGAACAGTGTTACTATGGTAATGGGTGCTTTTAGCAGCAAATCGTAAATACAGCATTTGTTTAATAATCTGATTAGCAGGTCACGTTTACCTCATGGAAAGCTGCATTTAAATTCCATGGCAAGGTCCCTGGGTTCTACAGCACTGGCAGTTCTGATGCAAACTTGAAATTCTGTGCGGCTTTATTAGAATTAAAATACCAGGCCGTTTAGTGAATTCAAATATATTAAAATGAACAGTATAAATCAATATAGAAGTCCCTGGTGTGAGTAGGTATTTAATCCATTTCATTTTACATTGTCCTCATGTTTTGCATCCTCAATACACTTAATGCTTTTCTATTAATGCCCCATAATTGCATCACAGAAGTCATCTGGGGCAAAGATGGAGGTTTTAGCAGCTATATAGGGGCTAGATAAGGCTTCTGACACTTGGGAAGCCTTGGAGACAGCTAGTTTCGTTAACTATTTCTGTGCTATGCATTTTGGTAGTGTTAGAGTGATATTGTAGCTGTGATGGTCTAGGAATTATGCAAGGCAAGGATTTCTTAGGGTGATGCATCTTAGGCAAGCCTCTGAATGCCAGAATGTCTTATATTTGATGAAGAATATCTTGCATTGAAAAGCTTGTCTAATTCTATCCCATAAAGGCAATTGGCTCCACAGAAGATACCACCTCATAAAATCCATGCCTCTAGGCATTTTTTGTCTTTTAACATTTAAATGGTCATCTTGCAGTTGGAGAAAATACCTGTGCATATTGATTCAGTTTAAATTAAATGGACAGATAAATAGAACTTGGTCTGGAAAAAAAAGGCTATCAATTTAAACTGGAGAAATGTTAATAAATTAAAGAACTACCTAATGCAATCAACTGCATTAAAGAACTGAGGGACTTTAAACAAGGGAAGATCTGGATTTCCTTTTTACATCAAAAGAAACTTTGTAAGTCTGAAACTTGTATCCCAAGCAAAAGGGAAGAATTCCATACCACACACAGCAAAACATTTGTCAGGAAAAAGCAGAGCTTGTAAAGAATGGAAAAAAGTACTGATCAATAAGGAAAGTTATGCCTTAGAAAGCAAGAAATGTAGGGCTAAACTGAATTGCCAGAAGTCAAGATTAGTTAGTCCTTGCAAAGGAAATTTAATAGAGAAAAGAATTATTTACAGCCATGTAAATGAGAGAGAGAGAGAGAGAATGCAAAATAAGTGGCTCTGCTAAAAAATGAGGATGAGCTAGTTAGAGTTCCAAAATTAAATTAATACTTTGCTTCAGTTTTCAATAAGGAAGCAGATGTAATCACAAGGTTATAGGCAGAATAACTGTAGAAATGAGTCTTAAGGAAATGGAAATGACCAAAACCAAGCCAGGTATTTAATACATTCAAGTCCAGGGAATCAGCAAACCTCCACTGCAGACTACTAAAAGAC
Organism: Gavialis gangeticus; assembly: GCF_001723915.1. Classification (NCBI taxonomy): domain Eukaryota; kingdom Metazoa; phylum Chordata; order Crocodylia; family Gavialidae; genus Gavialis; species Gavialis gangeticus. Next base: position 97,611,963 of record NW_017729025.1, read on the forward strand.
CTTTAACAGCTTCAGTAATAAGGTATCCCAATAAGTCTATCATTCTGGTTGTTGCATTATATAAAGCAGGAAATTATAGGGATTTCAAAAAAAGGTAAGGACATAACTAGAGAAGAAACAAATTGTGCTGAAAAAGAACTACTGTCTTGAAGAAGGTTACTAGTGAAATTATTCAAGGGGGAACCTTGGGACCTCTCAGTATATATTTTCTTAGCAACCTTGGCACAAAAAGAAGAGCATACTAATAATATTTGCTAATAATACAAAAAGTTTGGAGTCACAGTTGAAAAAGAGAAGGGTTAGAATACCATATAGAAAGAAGCAGATGGCCCTGATGACTTGTATAACAGAAATCAGATGAAGTTTAATATTACAAAGTACAAGGCCATGCTCTTTAAGAGTAATATCTTATAAGAGAAGCTACCATAATAAGTTAAGAGCTCATCATTTGGAAACAATGGAGAGAGAGCTCTGGGTGCAACAAATGACTACAACATGACTGAACACCTTTATGTGATACAAGAATGAAAACCAATGCATCAGACAAGGCTTCTTCTAGTAGAGAGAAGCATTTGTACTCTTGTAGAAAGCACTGGGGAGATTTCATCTGCAATATTAAGTACAATTCTGATCTGCCTGTTCAAGATGAATCTGAACTGAAACAGGTGCAGAGAAGGGTTATGAAAATGATCAGGGGACTGGACAGCCTACTTTACAAGAGAAGACTTTGTAACATAAACAAAGCATGAATAAATTTAGCCTGGAAATGAGAAGACAATTTCAAAGAATTAGAGCAGTGAGGTTCTGAAGTAACCTTCCACCAGGAGCAGTGGAGCTTCATTATTTTGTGAAAGCAATTATATAACATAGGTGCCCAAGTACAGGGGACCGCATTTGGTGACCTAGGAAGTCCCTTCTCAGTCACCTATTCCTTCTTTGAGGTTTCAGTGATAAGTCACTGAGGTCAGCATGGACAATTCAAGGCTCTCAGAGCTGTGGTCCTACACTGTTTGCAGATAAGAAAACAATACTGAACTAGATACACTTTGCTTACGTGTTCAAGGCTTTCTTCATAATCATAAGATTTAGAAACTGTTGGGTATTTTTTTTAAATTAAAGCTTAATTGCAAGAATATATTTCCATGACAAATGATGGAGTCAGTGCCAGTCATGGAGTACAGGAGGCCTTTTGGCAGTGATTAAATGAGAACGATATCCCTGGTTATATTACATCAGTCTGCAACCTTTGAGACCTCTGCCTGGGAGGTGTTGTCTCACTTGTACCTTGGTGGAGTTGGTAGAGGAAAGGCTTCTAGGGATTCTGCTCCTTCCACTAAAACATGTGATAGTGATGATGTACTTACTTTCCCCATAAAAGATTTATCAATTTGAATTCTTCTTTTCATTAATGTTTTAAATTATCTAAAGGTGGCAGAAAAAACATGTTTATACGTTAAAATGGCATGTAAGTTAGTTATTAAAGAAAGGAAGCCCTGAAGAAAGTAAAAATGTAAATTGAATTTCTCTCAGCTAAAAGAACAGTTTGTTCCTTCAAACAGAGACTCTTCCAGGCTTTTGCTGAATTAGATTCAATATACACACTGTTATCTGCTGATATAATATGAAAGGATGTGCTCCTATTTCTTTTTAATTGGAGAAAACTGGCACTATATTTGATCACTGAGTTTCTGCCTCAGTGACCAGGACTCAAGTATTTACCATCATGCTGTACAGACAGTACTCTGTCCTGACCCCACTGATCCGCTCAGACAAGAAAAAAGGAAACTAAACAGCATTACCACCTGCTTGTCAAGCAGCTCATGGGACGTAAAGGAATGCAAAACTAGAATTCCTATCACCAAGTTTTCCCTCCCTTTCTATTATTCTCTATCTCCCTCTGTCCAAGAAATGCCCAGCTTAGCCAACCAAGACTGGTTTAATCTTACAATGTTTTGTGGTGACCAGGAAGGTGAAGTAAAGGCAATATTGTGCAGCCCAAACTCCAATGAAAGATTTGCTTCTTAACAGATCAGCCTGAACAAAGAAAATACAATTTGCCAAACATTTCCCAGAGTTAGGTGAATAGTTAGTCCCAGCATGGCAAATGACATAATGATTCATTTGACATTACTGGTTATCTTCCAGCAACTGAACTTTAATTATCCAATGCGGAAACTGCATTTTCTGACCTTTTCCTCTTTCCTTTTTATGTACACATTTATTATTTTAGCACAAAACTAAAGATCTAAAACACAGCACCTAAAACAAGCTCTTTTTTTTCCAATTAGGACTTTTAACCCCACCTGAGAATACAGTCAAGTACAGTTTTCTGTTGGAAAAAATTGTGTGTGAAAAGACAAGAAGGGAAAGAGAAGTTGATTAACCTTTCAGGTTTTTTGTGTTTTGCTTTTATTTTCTTCGCTTACATTTAATTAAATGTTTACAAGTTGTTCTTTGTTTGGGGAGGTTACGTATAAAATGAAGGCCCCGAAACAGAAGTCAAAACCTAAATTTCTGTTAACAATGTGGTCATAAAACAGTAGAAAATAGGATAAATGTTCTAAATTTGCTATCTACACTGAGACAGGATGCAGCAAAATCTGAATTTATTCCCTAACTTGTTCAGTGTTGCCTGCAATGCCACCAACAGAGGCCACCACCAAATACAGTCACCTTTCCATAAAGGTAAATTCTGTTTATGCTTTCTTAGAGCTTAACTGGGGCTTGGACCCAGTAAAGGAGAAAGGCTAGTCTAGAAGAGTAGAAACATATTATATCCACTCTTTCACCTAGAATGTAATGCTACTTTTCCCACTTCGGCCCCAGTATGGCACAGCTGCAGGGAACTGATTAGATAGTACTAATTTGTTGTGATTTTTCACACATGGTATTTGTATGGTATTTCCTCTTGGACAAAGGTTTTCCCTTCATTATCCAGGTGTTTTCACCTCCAGTCAGGATTGCTGTAATATGTCTGTTTGACTAGCCTCTGCAATTTTCTGCTGATGCTGAACAGACGTATCAGTGTGAAGATACTGCCATTACATTTGCATTCTACACATGACACTGGCTACTTGCTCTGTTCCAGGTGTCCTTTGAAGTGTTCATTAGAATCTTCAAAGGCCAATATATATACTTGAAACCCTAATTAGAGGCCCGATGACTCCTATGCCCAGCCATTACAGCTGTGGTCCTGCTGAACATATCTGCCTGGAACTCAGCTTTCTAAGGCTATGCAGAGAACATTCTCATCTGAAGGTCTGGGCTTTAAGAAATCCCACTTCATTGTTGTCTGAGATGCTTTTTGCCTCTGAGAGCTATATTCTTTAGATTGTGTTGTACAGATTGTGTTTTCCATTACAATTTGGGTTGGGCATGTTGTTTCAGACCACTCAGTACCTTAAGCATATTTGAGCTCTGTGTTTTTATGAATTAGGATGCAGCACCTATATATCTTAAGGATGGTACAAAAATAGCCATGAATTTATATACAGAAGCCAGAAAGTATCTAACTCCCCAAAAGTTACCCTAGATGCTCCACTATAGGACAGTGTTGTTTCTATGTCTCTTACCTTTGTTATAGTAGTGAGTATGGGCTATCTCCAACAGGCCAAAGACACTGGCCATGCCACCCAGGCCAGCATTTGCATATGAGTGTTCCAGGCTTGACACGGTACATTTGAGCAAATCCAGCATCCCTTTGTAAACCTTGCGGCTGATTTCCTGTAATACGAGAGGCTGCCTCAGAAATGAGAAATCCATCCCAGCACATATAAGCTATGCTGGGATCCAACTATCTTTGGCTTCTAAACTATTTTCTATTAACAGAGTTTAGGAGATAATTTAAGATATCACCTTTCAACACTCCCTACAGACCAAAGCTGGGCACAAGACCAGTTTGAGTAACACAGGGGGAATGAGCACTGACCACATCCTGGATGACATCCTGCCGAGCATCCTCCTCTGACTGGATAGTGCGATTCAGTTTGCTCAGCACAAAGACGCGGAGCTGCTCGCTCTCTAGCAGACGGCGGACTCTTTTCATGTTCAGCCAGCCTACACCCTGCGCGTCAAGAACATTGTGCACCACCTCCTTCAGGAACTGCTGATTCTCACTGCAGGATGGAAAGAGGGGGATAACAAGCACAAAGTAACTAGTTCCGCTATACAGTTTGAAGACCTAAGATATGACCTGGCCAGGACAACTGCACAGACATATTCCATACCAAAACTGCATTTATGAGGGGAGTATCTAAATCCAGTTCACTGTACTACTAACATAATTTCATCTACCCTAACCCATGTTTTACAGAAGCTGATCTCATCAAACTGCTCTAACTCAAAATACTCCTAGCTCCCCAGTGCAATTGGGCTAGGCTACTACTGCAGTATCTAACCTAATCCAGCTGCATCTTAACCAGGAGCAGAAAGGAAAGAGACTAGTGAGTTTATCATGGTGTTTTCCTCCCCTGTCCCTTGTCCCCCCCCTGCCTATGCCTGCCTAGCCCCACCACCTGTGCCTGCCCTCCAGTCCCTGCTCTCTGCTGCAGCCTGCCCCCAATGCCCTGCTTTCTACACCCCCCTGCCAGTGCTCACCCCTTACAGCCTGCCCTCCACCTCCTTCTCCCCAGCACAGCTGACCCCCCTGTGCCTGGCCTCTGCACTCTCTGCCCACCCTCCCCTCTTACCTTCTGCTGCAGCTCTGATTCTCCAGGGCATTGAGCAGCAGCAGTACCCTGGCCCTGCTCCAGTCCAGCCTGGCCCAGCCCAGCTAAAGAGAAGTGGTGACAACTCCTGGCCAGGGCAGGTAGCGGCTGCAGGGACCAGAGCTGGAGCAGAAGGTAAGGTGGGGAAGGGGAGGTGGAAGCTTGGTGGGGAGAAGTAAGGGCAGGGGGAGAGGCTACAGGTCCCCCCACACCTCATGGTCATCCCCCCCCATATTCCCCCTGCTGCATACCTCATCCCCTGATAAACAAGCATTTCCAGCAGGGGCAGACAATGGCTTAGCTCTGCTTCAGGTCCAAGTTGAGGACCAAACCTGGAGCCAAGCCAGTGTTTGCCCTGGGCTGTACTCAAATCCAAGATGAGGCCTCCCTCCACCCCTGGTGTGGCTGGGGATAAGGGGGGAAACTCATCTTGGATTTGAGTAAATATGGTAATTCAAGACCAAGAGTCTTCTAAGAACCCAGACTGCAGGAGGAGACCCTTCAGAGCACAAAGTTACATAGATTTGAGCACAAACTCTAAGGCTGCCAATACCTTCAAACTTTGGGGGTAAAAGCATCCTCTGAAAACTTAAGACCAGGAAGAATACACACCTTGCCAAAAAGGCCAACACCAAAGTCACCATCTTCAACAGAAAATATAAACAAGCATTTCCACAGGGGATCAGGGAACTTCCCTACCAGCGATGTGTATGCAAATAAGGTTTTAGTGCAACTTTTACCTGGAATTACTGGTTCGTCCCTGAGGTGATGGAGACTCCCTCTTCACTGTTGGACTGTGCTTAATAACTGATGATTTCTGATCCACCAGGGCCCGCCGATTCCCTAGTTAGAATGAAAGAATAGTTATCAAAAAGGGAATCTGTGCCCATAGGAGTAACAAGAGACACTAAAGTTGGCTAACACTCCAATTAAATAACAGATAACAGACTTTGAACAAAATGGGAACTCAAAAAGCAGAAACAAATACCATATTCTAGCATCACACATCGGCAGAAAACAGTAATGGGAACAATGCAGAAAGAGAAGAAAAGATCATAATGGGAGCAGGAGGTGAAGGGCAGGTGAAGCTTGGCTGCTCTGCATGCAGTTCTACAAGAACTCTCTTCAGATTAGAGACACTATGTGTAAAAGCACAATGCATGGAGGGGTGGGCTAGTATAGATTATGTGACACTGGTTACCCAGTGAGAAAGGTAGCCCAAAAGGCAGGCACAGAGGATGCTGGGAGTTGTTACATCATGCACAGCTCATGCTGTAGGGAACCCACCTTCATTGCTTACTGGGCCAGCTTCAGTAATAATCTCCATTATAGTATTTAACCCAAATACTGGGACACAAAATACACAATTAGTACTGTACTACAAAGTCACCACCCCTCCACCAAAAATCCAAGGCAGATTCCAGATTCCTCCCAGCCCCACCTCAGAACAAAACCCAATGACAATTGAGTAGAAAGGATGCTTGACGGCCCAGAGATAGCAGGGGCCAGCATATTTAAATAAAAGACAGGCCTTGCCCTGAAATTTGGTACCTGGGAACCAAGGTATTGCACCTTCCATTCAAAAAACACCTGCAGCACTGAGAAAGTGAATGGATGTGCGTGAAACAAAAATTAAAAAAGGATGGAAAAAATTCATAAAATAGCAATGAAATGGAGTTTACAGAGAAACAATCCCCAGCATCATCTCCCTTCACAGAGTTACAAATGCAAAGTACCACATACACTTGGGAAGAGCAAGAGTTATATAGCTATCTTAAATCTGTATAGAGACACAAAGACATTTAGAAAACATTTGATATGTAAGTGGACCTACCAAGGCCAGCATGCACACACAACACACACATACCTCTATATGTACACAGAACAGACTGCTGTTAAGAGAAAGCCCAGACTCATTTCCTGACATTCACATTAAAAAAACCTCCAGTTAGAGTTGTCAAGAAAAGAAGGGAAAAAACTGCTGGAGATGAGAGGTAAAGCATGAATATGAAATGAGAAAACCCATCACTGTTTTCTTCCAATGTGTGGAATCAACAACAAAATTAACTAAAACAATACTACTGTAAAGTGCCCACACTAACACAGCTGTGCTTCCTACCCTGCACAACTGGAAATGGGAATACACCAATTAGTAGGAGATGCCCAGAAAATAATTGTGCAGCGTCTTTCCTAATATTTGCACCAAACCAAACCTGGTCTTCTCATTTTACACCCAAGGAAGGAATATTCATTTCAAAATCAAAATCCAAAGTCAAAACACAAAACCCAACTTTTGGCCTTTGTTACAAGGTCAAAGTTCAGCAAACATCATACCAACCTTCATCCACATCCCTTCCCACTTCCAGATTAAAGTAATCTTTACCGATGAAAATGATGAGGAGGAAAAAAATAAATAAAATCAACGTATTAAAACATAACAGTAGATCCTAGTAATATAGAAGAACCCAAAAAAAAGCAAACAAAGCCTTACTCTAGCTTGGCAACTGAAAAGGTCTCAATGCAAAAATAATAACAAGCCAAATAACTTCCATTATCATAACTACCTCTAGGTTAGACTGTACTGGGTAATGCCCTCGTGTACCAGGGTCAGTTCTCCAGACTCCACTCCATATTGCTTTGTAGCACTACAAAGGAGAAAGCAGTGCTCTGCTTAAGGAAGCTATTACACACAGGCTTAGGGACAAACCTTCATTCCCAAATGAGTGCTACTGTAGTAATATTTTACCTCTCTTCAGGAGAATTTCCATCTGGCAGGCTGAAAATATTAATTAAGCCTGAATCTGCATGGGAAATAGGTATTCTCCTAATTGTACAGAGGAAAACTGAGGCAGTTCAGAACAGACTTTCCCAAAGTCCAAGGAAATAAGCAGAACACACCCTAGAATCCTGCTGTCTGTCATGCTAACTGCTGAAGTGTACGTAATTCTGTATGTTCAAGTGAAATAATGGAAGATACAGAAGACTTTCTCCTTCCTCACAAACACCCCAGTGCTGGAAAGAAAACCTACTGCCGTGTCAAAAGCCTATCCAAAATGAACACTGACCCAAGTCCCCAGAAAGCCATTCACTGTCCCCACCCCCCAGAATGATTTTTTGGGGTCAAGTCCTTGAACTGTTTGGTAGCCTGACAAACTTCAGAAGGCAGCAGCTGGCAAAGGGAAGAAGTGGTTACCTTTCAGGCTGGGGAAGGGAGTGTTTTTGTCTCTCCCAGCTTTGGTTGGTAAAGCTAAATTGGATAAACTGAAACTTGTGCTGTGGTTCCGGTAGAGGCTGCCTACAACAGAAGAATAAAGACAATTAAATGTCTATGCTCAGTGCACACACACAATTAACTCACTCTACCTACAATTCACCTTCTTATTCAGATTTTGGAAGCTACACATCCCTAGCACTTCAGTTACATTCTGTATTCCTTTGTGCCCCTGAAAGACCAATATTAGCCCAATGAAATATTTTTCTACAAGTAATCGGATTTTTTAAGAGTTTAAAAATCTTATCTAGGTTTTCATACCATGTTTCACTAGTATGGTATCAGAGCATCCCAAGGGTGCTGCAGACCATCTGGTAATATCCCATATTCTCTCCTCCAAGTCATAAGATTAAGTCTTTTGTATTTTCAGATTGACTCTTCCTTGGGGGTGAATGAACTAGCATCAGATGAGGAAACAGAATTCTTAAAAATCTTCAAGTCATGCAAGCTCAAACTAAGAATTATGGATAGGGCCTTGTGCACTCCAAGACTGAAGAATTTGCCAAAATAACCATTTTTGACATAGAATTATACTCCACAATCTGAGTTTTCTATGATAAAGAGAAAAGTTTTCTAGCACTTTTGGTTGTGCTGAAAATCTTTAAGAACATGTTTGAATGCAACTAATGCAGTCATCTGCCCAAGTCTACAGATAGCCTGAAATCATTCCTCTCAGATAAAAAGGGCAGCTAACCCTGAAATCACCATGCTACAGCAAATCATTTAAGAGAAACATGTAGTTAACACTTTTATCCCACTAGCCCAAAGTCCCTCTCTTAAGTTTGGGCCAAGCACCAAAAGTCCCAGCTGCATTCCTGACCCACTCCTGCATGAAAACATCTGTAATCATTGTCAGTATATTCCATTGCATGTTAACAGAAAAACTGCAACTGTGGGGCTTGGGTAAAGAATCTGAATGTAATATCTGAACAAACAAAAAGGGCCATTGGATCTACTACACTCTCATGTTGAAATAATTAAATACATCACTTTTTTAATTTAAACTAAGCTGCTACACAATTTCCAGTCTGTACATCAGCGCAGCACAAAGTCCAAGGGTCTTAATATAGAATTAGGCCCAACTTACTGAAAAAACCATGAAGTATCTTCAGTCACAGGTCCTGTGACTCCCAGAGTGATCTCTGGTAGAGCTGATGAAAGCTTTAAAGTTCAGCTGTCCTCCTGGAGAAGCTTAAAGGTGCTCTTCACCAGAGGTGTGACAGGGCAGTAGCAGCACACAGAGCAGTGGTGGCTGTTATTTTTGCCCCTTGTTTCCCCAAGTCAATGCTGGGGGCTGCTGCATCAGTTGCCCTCCCTTACTTACGTTACTGCTCTTCACCTTGTTCTCACACCCTATTCCACGCCCCTCTCCAAATGACACTGAAGTACAATCATTAACATTGGTTTAGGGGATGCAACAATACATACTGGCAAAAGACATGATGCCGCCCCCAAAACCTTCACTGCTGTTGTTGGAGATAGTGGAATTTGGGGAGCTAGCCCGAGAGTCTGACTCTGCATCAGAGTCATTGGCCAGTTTTAAACTGTTGGGACGCAGTGGCTTCTGAGACCTTAAAAAACAAAGATAGAGATGTTATTCATGGCCTTTCACAGACTTTCAGTAGCATCCCCTCCCCTTGTCCCTTTTCCTTCTATAGAATATTTTTTCTTTCTGCCAGTCTTTTCCTAGCATCTGACAACATAGGTTTTTGCCAGCTAAAACTCATGCACCACTAAAACATGATCTCAGGTACCACCCTGCCTTGCCTTCTGCCATACCACAACAATGTTGCCATGAAAGGATTAAAAACAAGTAAGATAAGGTATCCTTGTTCAAGCTTCCATTATTTTCCAGGACCTCTGAACTCTTTATGTTTTTATAAATTCACCCACCATTGTGGCATCCAATCACCCTGCATGTTGTTTCACAGGAGCCAGGATTCATACTGGCAGTTCTTTGGAGATTTCTAGGAACCAGGCACTACCAGCAGGTGACATCTGCAGCACTTTTTGAAGTTAACAATCCTGTCAGTCCCCCAAATTTAAACAAAAATAAGCCTAAAAAAGGTACTGGCATTTGTGAACTGCAGCTACTGAGCACCAATTGGAGGAGAACATTAAGATATCTGAGCTATACAAGATTTCTGAGTAAAAAGTTAAGCACCAAAGCATTTTAATTAGCAAACAATCTCACCGGTTCCCATTAAGATTCTGGTTGAATCTTGGAGTGTAGCTCTCCTCCTGTTCTTCCTCCTCCTCCTCCGTAGGGAAGCCATACTGAGGTTCAAAATATGGATTGTCATATTCTCGCTTCTTCACCACTCCATCTGTATAGCTCAGGCTACCAGCAGGGCTTTCATTCTCACGGCGTTCCAGGTTTATCTTGGGAAAATTCTGTTGCAGTGGCAAGGTGGGAAGGTGGTTTGAAAATCCAGCAACCATCTTCTCCTCCATTTCTGCTGAATCTGCCGACTCCTGTGTACCAATCAAATCACCAATTTGTTTACCAATTTTTATTTCCTGCTCTTTCTTAGATTACTATAGACTCAGCTGAGGGAGGATAGGTTTAGGTTAGATATTAGGAAGAACTACTTCACGGTAAGGGTGACCAGAGCCTGGAATAGGCTGCCCAGAGAGGTGGTGCTCTCACCTTCCCTGGAAATCCTCAAGAGGAGACTGGACAGACACCTGGCTGGGGTCTTATGACCCCTGCCACCCCCAGTGCTCCTTCCTGCCCATGGCAGGGGGTCGGACTAGATGATCTGTCTAGGTTCCTTCCAACTCATTGATTCTATGATTCAGGAGTCCTTCCCCCCTCTTCCATGGAAAGTCTGATCTTTTTAGACTAAGGGGAAAAAAAGCTCTCAGTCCTTCCCTGGATCAGTATTGTCACCACTCTGTTATGTCTCTCTCCCCTCCCTAAGCTGAAAAACTCAGAGTTGCACATGTGTAAAACCAGTTACTAATTTCAGGGGGACTGTTCCAGGGTTATGTAGAGGGACACTTTTACAACCTTACTTTTATGTCTTATTAGCTGAGAAATCAATCCGACTGCACCACAAGGTTATTAAAAGTTTTGCATTTGTCCCTTGATCCTCAGACTCACTGTTTCCCAGACATGCTCCCAGTTTGTATCCACAGTTCCACCCCCTCACTGGGAGCAAAAAGCTATACCATTTATGTGAATTCACTCTGTGCCTGTAACACTTCCTGCAACAGCCCTTCCAACTCACAGAAGTGAACTCCAGGATATTTGGCACTTCCACTGTCTACAGATCTGATCAGATTTTAATTTTCAAAGCCTTCCAGACCCCTGTAATAGCTTCACTCAGTACAAACCCACCCCTGAATTATTTTGAGGCTTTTTGGGTTTGTTTTTTTTAATAATCAGATTATTAAAGATCTCATTGGTATTTATCTAGCAAATATAAGTACATAAGCTGTCCAATGTGGATTATTCATCAAATTACTCTCATTAAGGTACATGCTCTAGTGTACCAAAAAAAAATCTTTTCCTTGTAACATACAGTGCCCAGGTCTTATCAAAGAAGAGGATGGAAACTTCATCTACCTCACAGCACATCTAGCAGGAGTCATCCCTCACCCTTACACAGAAACGACTATGATCCCATTCCTATACTCTTTCCTCCTCCAGATTCTAACCCTTTGGGTGCCTCAGCTTAGGAGTGTAATGGTCCTATCACACACATGATTCACCCCATGGATGACTGTGCTGGGGCTGCTACTGGCTGTAGTGCTGGAACTTGAGCGAGGCTGGTTGTTGTCCTGGGAGTTCTCACTGTCCAGCGCCTGTTCATCTAGATCTCCTGAATACTCCTGGAAGTCATCAAACTCCACTTCACTAGCATCACCAAGAGCTGCATGCGTCAGGGGATCAACATCTGGAAACAGAAAATGGCATTAAAGACCATTCACAACTCCAACCTCTTGCCCATCAGGCTGAGTCACTGACAGAGAAAGGCTGCTTAATACTTTACTGTAAAACATGACAAAACTATGTAAGACTTCTTCAAAACCAAAAATATATATATATTTCTGGTGACCTTGCCAGAACTCATAAAGAATTAATTTTTGTCTCCCTACCAGAAGTGGTTCCTTCAAACCATGACTGATTGATGACTGGGAGTTGAGATGCTTATACTAGTATTACCCATGCTGTACCTCTTTTGTGGATGACACTTTAGCTTCCAGAACTATCAAACCAGCTGCATTCACCAGTAACAAATTCTTGCCATCCTTTTCCTACTGTCCTTTCAGAGCATTGTTTGCAGAAAAGGGAAATAGGTTTTTCTCCTGAAGGTGCCTGAAGGGCAGACCATAACATTCCTGCTTCTCATTCTCATTAAATGACTCAGAAGAAGCATCTCTCCCAAAACAAAGGTGAACTAGGGAGGGAGGGTGCACACTGACCTAATGACACTACAGCTCAGAAAATTACTCACTTGGGGTATCACCATTAATGTCACATTTCATCATCTCACTGACAAAGTCACCGAGGGAGGAGTAGGAGGAGCTTGAGTCGTCATAATCCACGCTGTCACTGCCACTACCACGAGAGAGAGAGAGAGGGATAGAGAGAGCGAGCCTTAGCACTGCTTCTGAGTGTCTGTCCAAGTCCCATGTCACACTGATCCCCACGCGTGAGCCACAGTTGTCTAGCTGGCATCAATCTGGGACTGAGGTCTGACTTCTAATTCAGGGCATATTTGATAATTAAGGAGTAGGCAAAAAACAATTTGGGAAGTGCTGGACTAGGTTGAGCACAAGTCATCAGGGCTCTCAAAGAGGAGGGAAAAAGAAGCAGTAAGTGTGAAGGAATCAGCAAGCACAAGCAAAAGAGCTTTCTTTTTAGACTAACAGAAAAGCCAGCACTGTCTGTGCATTTGGTCTGTCCCCTGGGCTTATATGTAAAAAAAGTCCCTGTCCTAAGGCTCTGCAGGCTCAGAGGCAAACAACAGAGCAGACAAAACCCTCTGAGGTAGAGGCAGAACCACCAAAAAAAATATGAACTGCAGTTATTTATATTTTATTAAATATATGAATGAAAATAGTGGTAGATTAACACTAACAAACCTCACAGAACTGTATCACAATGTAATGCCTCACTCTAGGCTGAGCTTTCCAGTACCAATGTGATAACCAGCATCTAGCCACTACCCACTAATGAAATCTGCAATGATGACGTTTGAGAGTTTAACTCAGAGTCAACTTTCAATGTGCAGTTTTCCTTTTCTGATGCCTTTCCCCCCCAAAAAATGTGTAAATGCAAACAGCCCAGGTGAAAGAAGCAAAAGGGAAGAAGGCAGAGAGAAGAGCATGGAAGAAAGAAGTACAGGTAGTCCTCAACTTACAATGTTTCAAGTTATAACATTTCGCACTTACAATGTTTATAAATTTACACCATTTCAACTTTATGACATCAGTTTCAACTTACAACACTTGATCTGACGTGACGCCACACCAGTGAACAAGTTCGCTGCGTCACATCTCCCTGGAGAGCATCTGGCCAAACTTCCTTGGACACTTTCTTTAAGAAAGCAGACAAGACTCCAGAAAAACCTGCAACCAAGACTCCTGAGAAGACTCCAGCCAAGAACCCTTCAAAAAGTTCAGCAAAGTCACCTCAAAGAAGTCCTTCCAAATCAATATGATTGCTATTTACAATATAAATACATTAATGTAGCTATATTACCTCAACTATACTTGATGAAGTACAAAATTCTGGGGTATTTTTGGTGAAAATAGGGTATCGGGCCTTGGTTCAGGAACCAATCCCCCATTTATAACCTTGTTTCTTATGAGTAAATTGGTTCCGAGTTACAACATTTCAATTTAAGACATAGTATTCAAGAACCAATTGTGTCGTAAGTCTGAGGACTGCCTGTACTGAAGTGCAGGTGTAGCACAGATAGCAAGAGGAAGCAAGAAAAGACAGAGGCAGGAGTGATGTTAAATAAAAACTAAAAAGAGAAGATAAAGAGCTTATACAAGAGAGCTAGCAAAGGGATCCAAGGCTGCTGTGATACAGAGCATTAAAGGAGGAAAATTACTAGCAATGTTTTCCACAGGCTAAAGAGACAATAAAGAATTGGACAAATTCTTGGAGGAAAGGGGAATCGGTAGCTGCTGAGCACAGGAGTTAGGGACACAGCCCCTGAATTAGAACTTCCTAAACCTTAAATACTGGAGGCTGAAAGTGAGAAGAGCGGTGGAAAAAAAAACTCTAGTCATACCCAGTTCACACTCCCTTTTACCATCCACTTTCTGCCACCGTGTGACACAGGATGCTGGACTAGATGGATCTATATATAGTCTGACCCAGTAAATGGCAATTCTTATGTGCTTGTGAGGAAGTCTGGGAAATCAGAAGAGTAGTATGAGACAGAAAACAAGGAGATGACTAGAATATCCAAAAGTGACCATTAATAAGCAGTTGAATCATGTCATGTTCTCCACTAACCTGTCATCAGTTGGGTCTGAGTCTGTTTCCTTCTCTGTGGGGACACACAATGCTTCAGCCAGCTGGGAATTGCTGTCATAGACACGATAATGGATTGGCTGCAGCTGATGTGCATACCATTTTGGTTTGTCACCAATCAGGGCTGGATCAAACATGTCTGCACAAAAACACAAGGAGGGAGTGTTAACTGGATTTATTCAACAGTATCATGGCAGCCTGCTGACCCCAGTCACAGTGAGGTCACACTGAGCTATGCACAGCACAAATAAATTTAAAAAAAAAGAAGAAAAAAAAAGTCCCTGCCCTGAGGAGTTTACAGTCTGCAGACAGAGAAGAAAAACAGGTGAAAAACAAGGAAATGACTGGAAAGGGAAGAATGACAACTGTGACAACAACACAAGAAAAATACACAAGGCACTGGGAAAAGCACATCCTAGTTCAAGGAGTTGTATTTGAAGGGAAGAATCCTTCAAAGGAAGCATTAGAATCCACAGCTGGAACAGCATGGTGGCTACCCAATTTCTTCCCCATCAGAAGTTTTGGCATTCGGCAGACAGGAGCAGGACTTACTATTGTGGATCCTTTGAAAGGCGTAGTTAGTAGGATTGAGTGACCATTCTCCAAAATATTCCACTGCTTGTGTCCGGGACAGTTTGTCTGCAAAAGGAGTTTGCTTTGGTCTGGAAGCAAGAAAGGAATTGGCCTGAAAGGCCACCACTGGCCGGGGGAAGAGACGAAGAGTGCGAGTATGCATCTGGAAACCCTGCAACACGTTTGCAGAATTGAAGAACCTCACCATAGCAACCCTATGAAGAAAACAGATGGGGAATAAAACTACAGGAGAGAGGACAAAAGAGGGCCTCAAAGTCTCACCCAAATGACAATATTCCCCAGTAAAAGCATCTTCTGGGAAGGAAAAGGTAATCCCATGCAAAAATGACTGCCCCTGGGGAACAGCACTGTCTCAAGAAACTACTTTGTTTTAAATGCTCTTTTTTCACTCCAACATTTTTTGGATCCCTCAATACACATGGCTGCCATGAAGCAACATCCTCCTTTGCAACAGCTGACAGAGATTGCTATCAACTGGCCAGACCTCTTGGGTTATATTTCTTAGGCCCCCTCTACATGTTACAGGTACTGCACAGCTAACTGTGTGATTACTTCGGAACCAGCTACACATGAAAAGTACTTATCACACAATAAAAAGCTCCAACCAGTAATAAAGTTAGACCTTGAAAATGTGTATGAACTCCACAGCTGGTTGCTATTCAACTTTAATTTGCACACATAGCAGGGTCTCCCCTGCAGCTGGGAGCCCTGTAAGCTGTGGGCTCCCAGCCACAGGGATGCACCTTGCCCAGCCAGACCTGCTAGTCCCACAGTTGTTGGGACCAGAGTTCGCTCTAAGCTATATGGCATGCACGGCCACGAGGGTGCACTCATGCCATGCTGTCAGGTATGCCTGCGTGGCCGCACACACCACACAGCTTAGAGGGAATGCTGGTTGGGACTCTCAGCCTAGCAGCTGCAGACTCTGGATCCCAGCAACACCCCACAACTGCCAGGACAGGACAGGGAGCACCTCAGTTGAGGGGGCTGCAGCCACAAGAACTTGATTCTTGCTGGCACAGGAGAGCCTAGGATTGGGCTCAGTCTGCACCTGCAATAAGTCACCTTGGGATCTAATGCACAGTCCCACAATTGTGCCTCCTGCCACACACATGTGGCATGGCAGGAGGTGTGATTGCGTAGCTCACACATTAGATCCAATCACGCCTTTACCTACACGTGTAAACAGGGCCTTAGAGTAAATACAACTGTGTGGAAAGTAGCAAATGCAAATGTGTACAATTTAACCTGAATTCACATTGTTAAGCTGTGGAAATCCAAGGAGAGAAACTGAACTGGGGGGAAAAACAGGTAAAAAAAAGGCAAGAAGGCCTGAAAGGTAGCAACCAAAGGACATGGTCATTCTATCCATCCACTCGGGCAACTTGACACAAACTTCAAGGTAGCCACTGCCTCATTGTTTTTGTTTGTAGAGTTACTTCTAGCTGTCAGCATTTAGTTGAAAGAGAGACAGGCTTGCACCTCAGAAATCCCTGCACTCCATCCCAAGTGCAAAACCTCTGGAGATATCACACTAGTGTTCCAGCTCAGCCTCACCTGGTAGCCACGTCCACAGAGTCCACATCATTACCATAGATCAGAGGGTTGAACTCCGTGGAAGGAGTAGACTGCAGGTCATTCTGTGGTCTTCCCAGAAGAAGTGTCATTTCTTGTCCCTCATGGAACTTCTCTAGGTTAAGAATGGGCTGGGTATTCAGACTCATGCTGGCCAAAGCCTGAGAAATAACAAGTCACACCTACAGTCAGCATGAAACCACTTTTCATGCACTAATATTGTGCATACAGCTGCACTGCCTCCTGGGCAATCACAACAAGTTGTACCAGGCTTTAGCATGCTTCCAGGAACATGTCTCACACCATCCTCTGCCCCTATGCTCAGCCAAGAAAGAGAACCCTATGCTGGTCTCTGAGCCCTGCTTTTGCTAAACTGACTCAACAGTTCCCTCGCTAATGGCACAGTCCTGGAGATGGGCTCAGGCTGCTGACCGGCTAATAACAATAAACACAGATGTCTCCAAGAGTCCAAAACCTGCCAGGTTCATGAGTGTGTAGTACTCTGGATCCCAGCAGCTTGACAAATAGTTATTCCTATCTGCACCTGAGAGCCATCTCCAGTCTTCAGAAATATCCTCCTTGGGCCTGAACAGTGCCATAGTATTATTGTGTCCAGCACCTCAGCAGTTAGCTATCAGAGTCCAGTATCCTAGGACAATGCATGGGTATCTACACAGTCATACCCCTACAAAGCTAAAGCCATCCCAACCCCTGAGAGTGTCATCCAAGTCTTAATAATTGAAATGCACTTTCAGGAAGTTAAACCTTTGCAACCAAGGGAGTCCCCCATTTCCCTCTCTGCCCCATGAGTCTCCTTCCTCTAGCCTCCCTTTGATTATTTCCAAAAGTCAATAGGAAAAAAAACACAGAGAAAAGGAATAAAATGGAAAGTTGAGGGGGAAAAAAGAGTAAAATAAAAGAACCTTGTTGTCAGGCGTGAGCAGCTGTTGCTGAGTGATTGCAGTCATGCTAACCAGACACTGGAGGCAAGATGGAAGATCACATGACAACACCAGCAGCCAATCAGAGCCAACACGAACACATGACCACAGAGAGACAGATGGAGAAAAAAAAAATTCTATTACTACCAAATATCACAGATGAGAAAGGAAATAAAAGGGACCACAAACGGGCACAATTCCTGAGAGAGGCCAAACTGTTCCACCCCAGACCTTTCTCCTCTGAAAATGAGGGCACTTCAGTCCACTGGCTGCCAGAGATCTTTTAATGAAAGCTTAAAATCCAGGGTCCCAGGTGCTATGCATGGACACTTAAAACCCTAGTGCTCTATGTCAGATGTTAGCCTCAGTGTCCTAGGGGAAAGTTTCTCTGCTATGTCTCAGCTGGTAGTCAACCTTCTCCCTCTTCCTCCCCAGCGGTTACCTTGGAGTGGGGAGATGAATTCTGAATTTGGTGGAGTTTTTTACTACCCCCTGATGGAAGTTAACAAAGAAATGTCATATTCTGTTATACTAAAGTTCAACTTCATCCTGGTATGTGGGAGTTTTGATGAATAGCCCCCTGAACTACAAGAAAAAATAAGCAGATTGTGGGGTCGCAAATGTAATTTTTACTGTTGGATCATTTTCTGGTGATGTCCAAAGGATACCAAGTTTTCTACTGTTCTATATATATAGGGCAAAAAGAGAGAGAAAAATAGCAGCTCTCATCAGGTTTACAACACACTTTACCTGTAGGTACTGCATGCAGCATGCAGAGGGGGGAAAAAGAAGAAGAGAAAAGAAAAGAGATAAAACCTGCTTCACTGGATCATCCAGTCATGACCCAAGCTAATTAATGGTTTACCAGGATGTCAGAGGTGGGACTGAGACCTCAGACATAGATAATGGAAAAAGAGGAAACAAGGAGAACCAAAAAGAGAAAAACAGGGTTAATTTGGAGCCTAAAGCCTACACAGAGTCTATAATGGAGGGACTGCAACCTTCTACATTAGTAAAAAAAAGATGCAGGAAAACCGGTCCCAACCCATAGCAACTCTAATAGGTTGTGTGTGGTATCTCAGACCATGTCTCAAAAGGTACCCCCTAACTGGACCTATAAAGTCCCCCGGAGATTTCTCTACTTCCTTACTAGCTTACTCCTTTGAAGGGCAGAGGTAACAAGCAACGTCTTAGAGATCAGTATCCATGTCACCCACAAAGCAGAAGGGGAAAAGAAACCGCAAAAGAGAAAACTAATTAAGTAAATGAAGGTGAATTATTCTGAGTAGACTCAGAAAGGTTTCTGCAAATGAAAGGACTATGTCAGGCTTGGGGCACTTCAGAGACAGCAAAGTTACCAAAGGAGCCATATGGCCTTTGGGCCTCTAGAGAGTATATCCCTGCAGCTTTGTTACTCATCTTTCCATACTGACAAAATATGCCAGAGCAGGAGTGATCTTCCAGCAGTCCTGCTTTCTGTATTCATGGTCAGTCTAAAAATTACCCATCACAATTATACACAGCTGCCCACTTTGAGCACGTTTTGTTCTAGGACAAGTGCTATCCACAGCCACCCTCTTACTCAGGTTGGGAAGCCAATATTTCAATGATCTGACAGCACCTGCTGAGTTTCACTGGAACTTACTCCTCTCCCCACCAGCCTCCTAGTGCCCTGCTTACCTGTTTCAGGTGCTTTTTCAGCTCTGATGCCTCTGGCTCTGGTAGAATTGGCAACATTTCTGCATTTGTTGGAACAATGACCTGGAATTAAACAGCAAAACAAATCCCACTAGTATCCACAACCAGAGTAGACTCCCTTGGCCTTACCAGACATACTAGAGACCAAGGCATAAAGGATTAGACACTGAGATGGCATCAGCACTTTGATTTTCACTCCCTGGGGTTATTGTTTAATGGAGGAGTAACTTTACCCTTTATAACACAAAACAAAAAGTTTAACCAGGAGTTTCCTACCCTTCAAAATCCTGTTTATTAGAGGCTGTTACCTGCATTTCCCTTGAAACAGCATTACTACTACCACACTCCAGACTGGCATATGCTGTCCCCTTTAAATTGCCACACCACATGCTACTGAAGCCCTCTTACTAGACCTAGTTCTATTCACCCCACTTATGAATTGAGAGAAGATATAAAAAAATAGGATCAAATCCACCAAGCAATGTGCTTTCATAGCTTCTTTCCTGATTCATTCTACCTCTGCACTTCCCCACAAAGCATGTGACTGCTCGAGTTTAAGCTATCCTGTAAACTACAGAATCTCATAATGAAATAAGATGAATACTATTTTTTAAAGTAATTTTCAACTCAAATGGAGAGACTAGTCTGGGGGCAGGGCTGAGGACAGGCATCATAAAAGCAGAGAGGCAGAAGGCAGCCTGATTTCAGCCACATGCGCACTTGTGCCTCTGCACCTTATTTCTCAAATCCACCATGGAACTGTGATCTATCATCAAAACTACAGGTCTCTGAGCAGGGATCACTTACCTTATTGGTGTCCAAGTCAACCAGCCACACATCATCAGGCATTTTAAAGTCTAGTTTGTAAAGAAAGAAGCTGGCTGGAACTCCAATGATGTACGGTGTGGGAGCCAGGAGTAACTGGAGAGGAGACACATGCATTAACAAAAGCAAGATCTGTATTGGTAACTCCTCCCACTGCCACCACCCTACATCCTAAATACATTAACTACAATCTGATCAGTTACTACAGCCTGTAACCATCCCACACATCATCCAAGGGACAGGTAATAAAAAGGACAAAGCCCAAAACTCCTGAAGCAGGAGGAAAACATCTTTCCCAAGGACAAATCAAAATGAATGAGCTTTCCCTTGGCTATGTAACCAAACTCTTGGGAGAAGGATTTAACAGAAGCCCAACAGCTTGCTGTACTTGTCACAGGTCCAAAGGAAAAGATGTTCACAGCAAAGCTCAAGCTAGAGTAAGAACAAGTCAGACAGGTATAAACAAAAGCACAAATGCAGAGTGAATCAATTTTGTACCCCTCCAGAAAGAAAGCCATTTAAAAAAGAAACCCCCACAAAAAACTATCTGGGTTTCTAGGTTGATAGCTTTCCTAAGGCAGCACAAGCAATGGAGAAGAATTTTCAAATTTGCACTGAAAAACTACAGAGAGATTCAAGTTGCCTTCAATAGCAGAAGGTAGAGAGAAGAACACTCACATCAACAAAGAGATAAGATGGGGAAAGATAAAAATTACATTGAGTTGCTTAAAATATGCGGCAGAGTAAGACTAGTGACTTGGAGGTGACAGGGTCTTTTGTTCCTTAAATCCCCAGTCAACCCTAGCTGGAAACAGTTCTTGGGACAGAAGAACTGTGAGAGCAGCTGCAGAACAGCAATAGAATCAACAAAGTAACCTGACTGCTGCCTCTCCAAGGCTATAATGATGGGCTCCTGCAGGAAGTCTGCTGCCAACAGAACCAACTCTGAGGAAGGAATTGCAGATCATACTGTTTACTGAATGGGAATTTTTGACAAGATCTTAAAAAAGGGACCCTGTGCCTATTTCTGAATAGTCACTGGATAAGGGTACTGATTTGCTCATGTCCTTTACAAGGCGTCCTTCCTCTCCTCCCTTAACAGTGCAGCTGGTCAGTGGCTTCTGTTGTAAATGGGACTGTTTTAAATGGAACTCTGTTAGCAGTTCGAGAAATGATTTGGGATTAAAAACGCTATGTAATGCAAAACTACAATTCACAGTCATGTGGGATTGACAATACATAAACATTGCCCCTGCGCAGAGGAGGGTTCAAGAAGAAAATTACAGCCCTCTTTGCCGAACACAACTTTTGCAGTAAGGGCAAGTGAGAAAATACGATGTACCTGCTCTGCAGAAGCCATGCAAGTGGGCAGCAGTGGAATTACTGGGAACATGTACTCTAGTGGATAGATCATAGCCACAAATGCCATCACAGACATGGAGAGAGCATTATAATCTCGGGATTGCAGCACAACCTGTGGCCAAGAAAACACGTTAGTACCACAGTCATCACTCTTCCAGGCCTTAAAGGATCTCAGGGTCCACAAAAAACTACACCCTGGTCCAATATTTCCACTGGGATATCAGAGTTGCTGCTCTGCCTCCCTGTTGTTTGGCAATGATGAAATGTCACGACCCAGTACCAGCAAAATAAGCTTCTTAAACCAGTGGTTTTCAACCTTTTTAGACTTGACGCACACCCTGGAAAATGCCAGCTCTTAGTTTTCATTCAATTTTTGAATGTTGCAAAGAACTCAGAAAGACCTGCACCATTTTTTCAACACTGTGGATTCCTATTTGAACTCTCTGTGCTTATCTTGTGAATTATGTTTGCATACCTAACAATGCTGACAATGTGTGGCACCCCCTCAGCATCCCTGAAAGGATGTCAAGGCACGCCAGGCTAAAAATCACCATCTTAAAGACTCTGCACAGACAACGAAACCCTCCCACACTGGAATCTCAAGTATGGCCCAACCCTGGTTCCCATTCAGAAACTGTTCCCTACAACCATACTATTTACCTCTTCATAGTTAGGTTCCTGATGAGCTTTGATTTGGAGTTGGGTTAGTATAATCTCCTGCAAGAGACATGCCTGGAAACAAAAACCAGTTTTTCATTCCTCTCACCTTATGCTCCAGAAGGATACAGGACAGCACCTGCAAACAGGCCTCCACACCCAGTAGTTCCAAAGGTAGATGCAATGGGAAGTCCACCAAGGTGAAACGGGATGGATCAGGGAGGGCAAAGGTCAAGGCTGGTTGCAACTCATGTGGCAAGACTTCCACATCCACCCGCTTTTGACCAGCAATGGGTACAGGTGAGCGGAGCAGCCGGTAAATCCAGGCTTCTATCTCACGGAGATCATGTAGCAGTGCACTGGACTTCTCCTCCACCAGGAGAGAGCCGGTGAAAATTCGCCACATGGTATCCCTGTGCAGCAAGACAAAAATTAAGTGAATCTCATTAATGCAGTCTGGAGCTGCTCCACAAACTCTTGAAAATCTCCTCCATGGCAGACAACAATGTATCTAGCTCTTACTGGTCAGCCAGGGAAAGGGAAGAGATGTTAAAGCAGAGATAATAGGAACATAAACCCTCTGATTACAGTAAGAGCCACAGCTATAACAGCTTGGTCTGGTAACTTATCAGCTAAACAGGGCCCAAACCCACCAAAGAAACCCCAGAACAATAACCCCTTGTTGCAAGGGACTCCACCCCAACACAGCATTAGGAAACTGAGTCACTGGAGGTCACACTACCAAAGTCCTAATGCTTACAAATATTTTTTCTTCTTAAGAACGTGGGAATTCTGCTAACCTGGCAAATTCCAGTTTAGTTAATAACATAATAGCTTGCAAAATACCCTCAGCAATTTCTATTTGATCTAATATTCTTTTTTAATTTCCTGTCCTAAACTGTTGAATAACTGGGGGCTGCTAAGCAACTGAAGAGTCCCACAGCAGAGGTGGCCACATTTCAGATGTGAAAACCAATTGGTGCAGGTGCTCCTTGGCACGTAAGAGAAATGGGTATCCAGTAACAGAAATATTCCTATTCTCTGGCCCTTTTGTGATGCTCCCATTTACAAAAGTATTCAAACAACATTTCCAGCTTGGAGATCTGAAAGTCACTCTTGCTTATTAAATCTCCTGAGCAACAGGGCTCACAGTCTGAGACCTAATCTAAGCACCTCTTTCACAGCTGCACACTTGGCATCAAAATATTCCCTTCCCTAAGATGTAGTCTATATTTCCTCTTTTTGCTGACATACTGGAAAAGAGCAATCTCTTTCTGGTCATTAAGTACTGTGAACTAAACACAACACAGAAACAGTCATATAAAACACTTTTGCCCCTCCTGCTCTCTAATGTGATAGCTTGGTCTACACATCTAAAACCACAGCATGAGATGGCAGAAGAGGAGTTTAGATTGCTGCTAAAAAAATCTTTGGTCTCTCTTCGCCATTCCCACTCCCAAAGTTGTTTCCCCTCTAAATGACCATTTAATGCCCACTATTTTATTTCACAAGCATCAGCTACACTGCCCCTCCCCTACCTAAGTTGAAATTTGTTATTTCTTAGCTATGTTTCTAACTGATGAGGATATCAATCCTGGCATGCATCACTGGCACTCAGATAATAAAGGAACAGTGTCAATGATGAGATTTAAAAAGGACATATCATGTTTTAAGTTACTAACAGGATGTGGCATAACATAGGTACTTCACATAGGCAGACGTTAAAATCAGATCAGGTTACTGAAACAGAGAGCAAAAAAGGTTAGCAAAAAGAAATGTAAAGCATTCCCTTTGTCCAGCAATTCTGAATTAGAACAGTTATGTCTGACAGCTACCTGCATCCATCCCTCACCTCCCTGTCACACAAACACACATCAAGATCTTCTGCAGCAGAAGCTAAGGCAGGGACACAGCCCTTGGACACAGGAAAATTCCTAACTCTCCCCACATACCTCTGCACTCCTCGAGGGATGCCTAGCTTCTTGCCCAGCAGCCTCTCACTGCAGCAGTCCACCAGCCTTTTCATGGTGTACAGACACTCACGGAACGTGGAGAAAAAGGGGTAGTGGCTGAGGATGCACAGGGAGGTCAGGGTGCTGTTCCGGGAGCGGTGAGTGCCTTTGGTCAAACGCTTACTGCGTGGAGACCGGTTCACATCTGGAGTAGACTCTGTGCTTGGTGCCTGCAGCGAAGAGCCACCCTCTGAACTCTCATTGCCCACTTCTTCTTGGGCGACAGAAGTGTCCCCAGCCTTGGGGGCTTTCTGTCCATCCCGAATTCGATGCCCACCAGTGCCTTCTCCCTTCTCCTTGGGCAATCGCTTCTGGAAGGAGCGGTAAAAGTTGACACATATCCCATAGCGAATGACACCTGTATCCTTGTCTGTGAGTGTGAAGACAAAGGAGGTGTCATCACGCAGACTCATGCGTTTCTGCCGTACACTTAGACATCCCTCTGGTTGGCAGAAGAACACCACATCAGGGGGCAAGGGAAAATCCACATGGTCCTCTAGCGGGTAACGTCGGAGCAATTCAGGGGTCTGGGCAACACTGTCACTGCTCGGCTGCCTACAAAGAGCAAAACCATACAACGATTAATCACAGCATAAACTTTGGCCATCTCACATGCAACCTGTGCATATTCCCAAGTCCAGTTTCAACCCCCTGTTCTCTC
>NW_017729025.1:97641763-97642019 GCF_001723915.1 Gavialis gangeticus
CCTGTGCATATTCCCAAGTCCAGTTTCAACCCCCTGTTCTCTCTCTAACACATGCACTGAGCACAGCTTTTCAACTGTCAGTCACACAAAAAAAGCCCAGAAGCGCAGAAGGAAAAAGTCAAAGGAACAGTTTGCAACATCATAACCAGGAATCCAAGTTTTTCACTCGCCACAGAAAACCAAGGAAAATTTTCCCCTTTAAAAGAGAAAAATGCAAGAAACCATGGGTTTCCTCTTGCAGGCTGGCAGCCTTCCA
>NW_017729025.1:97642265-97649258 GCF_001723915.1 Gavialis gangeticus
GGAGAGTAGCTCCCTGCAGGAAGGGAAGGGGCACTGGGGGAAGGGTGTGGAGAGGAGGAGGTCATATGTGTACATGAGGCAAGGGTGTGGGGTGAGAAGGGAGGCAGGTGCCTGCCAGTGCTGGGGCACGGAGTCCAGGCACTGAGGCTACAGCAAGGTAGGGGGGCTGAGGCAGTGCTCAGCGCCACCAGCGAGCCCAGCTCTGCACTGTTATCAGTAGGGCCCACCCAGAGGCGCCTGCCCCTCCAGCAAGGACAGGGAGCAGAGGGAGGCCCTTCAAGGGTGGCGGGGAGCTGCATGGTCAGGCCAGTGGTGCCATAGGCCAGCGTCTGTGCTCTCAGGGGCAAGGGCAGGGTGGCCAGGAAACACTGCCCAAGGAGAGGGGAGCATGGCCAGGCCAATATGGGAGCCCCAGCCACAGGAATCCCCTTCTCCTCCCTCCAGCCCATGCCAGGGCCAGACTTGCTCTGCTGCTGCCCACATGAGCCACAGCCACCATACTCTGGCCCAGGCAGGACAAAGAGCACCTCGAGCCCCTTGCCCTCCTTCTACTGCCTGCAACATGGTCTGGGCCAGAGCTGTGCTTAGCTTGACAGCACTGCTATGGAGCACAGTGCCAGTTCTCCCTGCCATGCGTCAGCCCCAGCCACCACTGCAGGGCAGCGCGTAGTGCCCCAGCTGCCGCCTGTGCTTCTGCATGAGGTGTACTGATAAAAAAAACCCAAATCAAATGCCAAAATATATACATATTTAGAATTTATTATAATGATTGAGGCACTGCTAGGCTTCCAAAATGCTTTAAAATTGGAAATATATAAAAAAAACCCACTGTGTTCAACTGATATCCATCCATCCATTGTGGCATTTGATTTTTATTGCAGAAAAATGCAGATTTGGGGATTTTTAATCAGAATTTAGGATTTTTTAACAGAGTAAACCAGGATCCCTGATCATAACTAAGATGGAAAGGGCAGCTCCTGGGAAATGATAATCCATGGGTGTGTCATCCTGGTAAGAGGAGTTTCCCTGAGTTTAGTTTTTAAAGTATGTTTAACTGCAGAAGTCTCTGGGTAACACTTAGTCAAAGAAAATGCTGCTTTTTTCCTCTTCCAGACTTGGCTCCTTGAGTGATAATGCAGGCAGCATGACCCAAATCCAGTTGATTTTACCCTTGAAACCAATATTGAGTTAAAAAAAAAAAAACTGCATTAATTCCCAACCTGAGACAACAGGGAACCATCAGTCAGGCCCCAGGAGAAGCTCAGAAAGACAGAAATATGCAGATGCAATGATGGTGCCATGGAAAGTTCCCTCTCACCACAGCCATTGTGCATTAGTTCAAATGCCCTAACCTAACTGACACTCTCCACCACTGGGTAGAGATGCGCTTTATAGACTAAATCACAGATGCATGAGCTTTTGTAGGCAACAGCTCACTTCATCAAATACTGAGAAAGGACATGCACAGAAATAGGACTGCTCTGTGCATGTCCTTCTCGGTATCTGATGAAGTGAGCTGCTGCCCACAAAAGCTCATGCATCTCAAACGTAATTAGCCTACAAGATGCATCTCTTCCTTGCCTTCTGCCTGACTTCAAACTAACACAGCTCTCACTCCCCACCACTAATATGGCCCACTCAGTCTACCTGGCAGAGATCACCTAAAAGTCATTGTCACCTATGAGCAAGACAGTGAGAAAGGAAGTTCAGGAGCTTCTTTGTCAACAGATAAGGACAAGTCCTCACAATGTCCTGCCACATCCTGGAAAGTAGGCTGTGGTACAAGGAGAGAGCTAAGTTCAAATTAGGTCAGCAATCTCCATGGGGGGAAAAAACCTCTCTGAGATCACAGCTAGGGAGGCTACTGAGATAGAAGTATACTAAAAATCAAGGGTAAGTGGGTACCTGAATTGATGTACAATGCATAAGCTATAGTAACCGCAGTGGAAATGTACCAGATCCAAAAACCAAAATATGCATAGAAATCAAAGGGAGAACAATTTTGAAACTTTCCTAGCAAGAAAGAAAAACAGAAGAAAGTAAACAGTTTAGTTTCTATTAAGATAAAACCATGTTATAAGCAGTCTTTGTTCATGTACAAGGTTGGCTAAGCAAATGTCCCTACGCAGTCAGAATAAGATTTTTTCGTTCTTTATTAGATAAACCACAGTACAATATTTTTGCTTTTGTTAATCCCAAAGGACACATCCCGACTCCACAGAATCAAAATCAGTGGCAAAATTCCTACAGAGATCAGTGAAGCCAAGATTTCAACCTATAAGTTTCACGAGAGAAGTTTTAGTAACAGGACAAAAGTATTTGTTGTTTTGATTTTGAAAGTGGCACTTATACTTTATATTCCCCAAACTGCAAAACTTGTTAAATTAACATGTAGGAATATCTAATTCAGTGGTTTGCATAATGGTGGCTGATGGGGCCATTGGTGGTCCCTGGAGAGCTATCTGATCAGATAGCAAGTGCTACTTCTTTCTTGTTTCCAGCTAATGAACTGTACTAAAAGAAACTGAAAAATATTAACTACTTTCCTGCTATAATTGTCAAAGGGAAGTTGTATGATCCACATGATTACATAAGATAGGGATATTCATGGGGCAGCCATTAATATCTGAGCCACCATAAAAAAACAACTGGGGACTCCTAAATTAAATGCATTTAGTGTAATTAAAAAATAACTGTAAAAAGTGAAACCTTCTAGTACAGGGTGGGCAACATATGGCCTGTGGGCCGAATCAAGCCCACCAGCTGATTGGATCCAACCTGCAGGCAGGTGCCCACCAATTAACTGCATCCAGCCTGCAGCTGTCCCTGCTGCCCTCAGCACAAGGCCAAGTAGACTACACTTGCAATGCCTTGGTGAGCCCTGCTGCCCCCAGCCTTTCTTCCTCCCACCCACCCCGAGCCAGCTCCCAGGACCTAGCACATGGGCAGCCCCCACCATGCACACATCCAATCCACCCTACCCCACCATACCCACACCCCCCCCCACCATACACATACCCTCACAAAATATACAAGAGTAACCTCGAGCTATTATGCAATTGCCTCTATATACACTACTCAAAAAATCAGGACAAATATACTTTTTGAAATAAAATTAAGATACATTATAGTAGATGTTTGATTTTTACCATATGATTCACTTTTTATCTGTACTTTGTTCAAATGCGTTCTGAAAGATTTTGTGCTTGCGGCCTTGTGATTGGTTTGGCACCATTCTTAGGGAGGTCCAATGAGCCTAAAACCCCCAACTGGCTGAGGGCAATGGGGCAAGTTGTTAGAGGGATCACAACACCTCACTAACTGATCAGTCGTGCCTGTGCCTTGTGACCTAGAGGGCAGAATTTCTGGAGCCCTAGCAGTAGGCCATGCACCATGAGGGCAGGCCCTGTGGAAGGGCAGTGTTTCCCAGTCAAGAGGTGGACCTTCTGATGTCAGGGACCAACATGGCAGCAAGCAGGGCAAGGTTTGGCATCAAGTGGGTGGGCTTTATGTCATGGACCATGTGACAGGGCAGGACTTCCAGTTACAAGATGGCACTCCCCCCCCCCAAAGAAGTACTTCTGGGACAAGGAGGGACTTCTGTTGGCAAAGGTCAGGGGTTAGGGGCAAACAAGGGATGGGGCACCTGTCAAAGGATGGGGCTCAGCAGTTTGACAAGAGGTGTACCCTTGTGGCCCTCGACAGTTCACCAAAACTTAAGTGGCCCACCAGCTGAAATAATTGCCCGCCCCTGTTCTAGCAAATACAAGGACATCAGAATGGGACTTGGGAAACCTGGTTTTGTCATTATCTATGTGACTTGAGGCAAAATACCCTCCTCCCCTGCCCTATACTTCAGTCTTCACCATATGTTAATTGGGGATAAAGATTTTTACCCTTCTTTTCTAAAGTGTTTTTAGATCTACAGATGAGGACCGCTACACAATAGTCATAGGACTAGCAGTAATGGTGATGTGGCATGTTTTTAAATAGAACCAAACAATCATTTGTGGAAGCAGCCAACAGATTTAAACCTGCTCCCCAAAAAATGAGTAGAGGTCTCTAGAATAGGCATGTTAAACATACGGCCCGTAGGCCGAATCTAGACCAGGTCATCAAGCCTATAGGAATTTTGTCCTGGCCATGGCCGCAGTGGTGGGGCTTCCTGCAGCAGCAGTTAGTCAATACCCCTGGGAGAGCAGCACCACCCGCAGAAATCCTGGCAAAAGGCAGGGTGAAAGACCCCAGCTCAACAGCCTCTGGCTGTAGTGATGGAGCCTCTGATCCTGGTGCCACTGGAGTAGCCCGTAACCCAGCAAACACCAGGGCACTGGCTGCTGTTGCAGGAACCAGGACTCTGGCTACAATGGCAGGGTTTGTCCATGGCACCACCAGGGCTGCCAGTGCCCCAGGTCTCAACAGGATCCAGGCTACTGCCATGGGAATCTGCAGTGCTGCTCAGGATGCCAGCGCTCAGCTCTCACCGGGACACTGACTGCCAACATGAGAAGCCCTACAAGCATGCTCTGGCCATGGTGAAGGGCCTTCTGCCCATGGTGCTGCTGTCATCATGGCAAAAGCTTGGGTTCTGTCTGCTGCCAGGGGAAGCCCCACCACCATAACCAGAGTGGCAGCTCCAGCTGTGGGGGTGGAGCCTCTGACCATGATGTTACTGGGGTTGCCTGTACCTGAGAAGCCCCACCACCTCAGCCAGAGATCTGGCTCTGGTGATGGTGCGGGACTTTTCACCATGCTGGTTGGGTTGCCAGCACTGCAGCTCCCAACCTGGCTCTGGCCATGCTGGTGCAGGGTCACACAGACACACACTGCAGAGTCCAGGTGCTGGCTGCCTCCATGGGAAGCCCCAGCACCAGTAACGGAACTTCTGCCTATGGTGCCACTGGGGCTGCCAGTGTGAGAGCCAGGGTGTGGCCTGTGGGCAGCTGGAAGGAGGAAGCATGGCCCTCCAGCCAATGAGAGTTTGACACTCCTGCTCCAGAATTAAGAGAAGGCAAGCACAGTTTGGAAACTAAACTGCTGTAAGTACATATAGGGCCTCATACAGCATGAATATTTATAAATTAAATATTATAAGAAAGGAAGTCCTAAAAAAATGTTTTCCTGTGTTGATCACAAAGTAACATGCCATCTGCTGCTGATGAAGGACTTTTAAAGCACCCTGTTAGTTAGGCACAAAAACAGGAGATTGTAATTGATGACAAAAAATTAACATAATTACATAAACATGAAGTACCAATGAGACTGTAATGAGTTCATGCCTTCAGGTAACACTGATTACAGGAAAGCAGGGAAAGTCTTGGCAAAAACCTAGGAAAATTAAACCCAGGGGGAAAAAATAAACATGCCAGGGTCACAAGAGACATTAATGATCGGCAGGGATCCTGGTTTTCCCTAATAAAAAAAATTGTAAATCCTCTAATAAAACCCCCAAAATCTGTGATTAAAATGAAACGCCACTAGACAGACAGACAGAGCACAGTCCTGAGGGAGAGGAAGACCCATGCCCTGCAGATCTGTGCGCGGGGCGGGGGCACATGCAGGCTTCTGCTGTGGGCCTTGGCTCCCTGCCCTGCTGCTCTGCCCTGAGGCATCCGTGGCCAGGCAAGCAAAACCCAGCAGGGCTGGGCAGAGCGTGGCCATGCGGGGAAGCTCATTGCCACTGCTGTGAGCACTAGGGGTGCACCAACAGAGATTTTTGGGGCTGATACTGATAGCTGATTTTTAAGGAGGCATATTGGCCGATACCGATCCAATTTCCCATACAGCTGTGTGCAACTGGTAAGTCTGCTATGATGGAAGGGGAGAGGGGAGGGAAGGGGCGTGAGGGAAGATCAAGCCCCTGCAGTAAGGGAGCGAATAGGGCTGGGGCTGCCCAGCTGGGGCGGGACGGAGAGTAGGACAGAGCTACAGCTCTTCTGGGGGACAAAGGGGAGGGGGGGTAGATCCAACTGCTGCATGCACCCCGGAAAGGCATGGGGGGGGCGGCATGGCCCCTGGATCTGCATGGTGCGAGGGCAAGGTGGGCTGTAGCTGCAGGCTGGGGCTGAGGCCAGGGCGGCACCAGGCAGGCGACGGCAGCACCAGAAGGGGACTACAAAGGAAGGGGCTGCAGCCACCCCAAAAATTGCTGTAGCTGTCCCACAGCCCCCCTCCCAGTGCCATCACCACCCACCCTGTGCAGATCCAGGGGCACCCCCCCCCCATATGAGCGGCAGGAGCTGCTGGACTAGTGGACAAGGTGCTGGACAAGTGACATGCAGCAACAGGAGCTGCCCCTTCCCTCCCCTCCCCACGCCCCCTGGAAAAGCCATGGCTCCATCCTGTGCCCCCCCAGCCCCAGCTGGGCAGCACCTGCCCCAGCCTCTGTCCCATTCCTTCCTTACCGTGGGAGCCTTGATCTGCCCCCACCACGCCCTTCCCCTTCCCCCTCCCATTCCACCACAGCTCTCCATGCTGCTGGCTATGCTGCTCCCTGCCTACGTGCTGTAATGCGGCTGTGTGTATGCACGGGCCATATCAGCCAAATTATCGGCCGCATCAGGCCGATTTCCAACACAGGCAATTTTGTTTATATCGCTGCCAATCCAATATTGGACTGATGTATCGGCGCACCTCTAGCCAGCACTGCACTACCCTGACATGTCATCCCCACCCTGCACACAGATTTGGGGGGCACAGGTCCCCCTGCCCTCCTGAGAGTGCACGCAGCAACAGGGAGCCAGCCCCACCCCCCTGGACAAGCCACCCATGGCCCTGTCCCGCTCTCCACCAGGGCCCTGTGGCCATGCATTGCGGCCCTGGGTCCCAAGCCCCCTGCACAGCCTGGCTGGGCAGAAGCCCCAGCCCGAGCCCTGCCCAACTCCTTCCCTCCCTATGGGGGCTGTGGCGGGTGCAGAGAGCCCACCTCAGGAACACAGCTGGGTATTCGTATCCCTCCGCTGTTTCCACCACTTGAGGCGGGCCAGTAGGGGG
>NW_017729025.1:97649661-97650947 GCF_001723915.1 Gavialis gangeticus
GGAGAGACCGCCTCCTTCCCCGTCCTAACTTATATAGCCCCTGTGACCTCATTCACCTGGGCCAGCGGAGGTCAGCCCCAGTTGGCTGTCAGCCAACCAATCTGAAATGCATCTCCAGGCTGCCTGGCAGCCTGAGCATGTACATGCACATGGCACCCCTGGCCTAACTGCCCTTCTCTCACTCCCCCCAGCCCCTTGGCAGGCTGGAACCCTGCAAAGAGCACTTTGCAAAAGAGCAAAATCTATGCATTCCTCTGTTAAAATGAAAAATCTGTGTTTTTCCTCCTCCTCCCCTCCCCTCCCCCTAGAGCACTTATTTTTAAGCACTTCTTCAGTCATGCTCATCTGCATGCTCACTGTTCAGAGCATTTTGAAGGCATCCGGAGCATTTCAAACATTATACCTGTCCAAGGTTTATATCAGGCTTCAGTAGTCATGACACTGAACTGGCCAGTTTGAGTGAGAACTGCAGTTTGTACAAACACCAAAAAGGGAGTTAAGTCAAATAATTTTCTCTCTCTTTACCAGATAACTACACATGGAACAGCCAGGTATTTCTCACACAGACAGCAAAAAAATAAAATGAATGACAACTAAAACAGTTACTGTCACTATAGGGTATAGACAGGGTAATAGTTGTATTAATATCAAAGGATATCAGGACCAGCAGATATTAGTATGCAATTACTTCACTTCAATCTTGCTTCATTTAGGGTCAAAGTTAGGGTGATTTAGCTAATTTGTACTGCTACAAAATTATGCAGGTATAACAGTAAGATCATAACTAGGGGTCTACCCAACTAGAGGAGGTGGCCAATTTTGCGGGCAGATTGAGGGCCCAGCCACCATTCTCATTGGCTTATCAGTGTGAAGCCTCTCCACTCATCTAACTGGCCAAGGGGCCTTAGTGGCCCCACCCCCACCACTGACTGGTGGAAAGGGCTGTCCATCATGAGGCCTCGCTGATTGGTGAAGATTGGCAGGGTCGCACAACAGGCAGCCCTCTCAGCCAGTCAGCAGCAAGAGGTGGGAGCTATCTTTCATGCCAGCAGCCCCTTTCATAGTTTCATAGTTTCTAGGGTCGGAAGGGACCTGAGCAGATCATCTAGTCCAACCCCCTGCCATGGCAGGAAAGAGTACTGGGGTCAAACGACCCCAGTAAGGTGGTCATCCAACCTCCTCTTAAAAACCCCCAGGGTGGGAGCCTGCACCACCTCACTTGGAAGCTGGTTCCAGACCCTAGCCACCCTGACCGTGAAGTAGCGCCTCCTGATGTCCAACTTAAA
>NW_017729025.1:97651700-97652481 GCF_001723915.1 Gavialis gangeticus
TTCCTGAAGTCCAGGAAAACTATATCCACTGCCACCCCTGCATCCAATGATTTAGTGACCTGGTCGTAAAAGGCCACCAGGTTGGTCTGACAGGACCTGCCGCTGATGAACCCGTGCTGGTTGCCCCTGAGCATGCAGTTCCCTGCTGGCCCCTTTCATGCCAAGATGCATGGCTGGGAAGACTACTGGGGAGCCAGCATTTAATTTTACCAAGTTTCCCCCGCGACAGATTTTGCAGAGATTTCCACGAAAGCGGTGAAAACATGATTTGAGTGATTTCTAATCATAACAACTGATACACACTTCCAAGCAGCATCCCCTCTCCCCTTTTAAAATCAGCTAAAATACATTTATCTGTACCCTACATTAAGTCCACTTAGCCTAATAAAGTAATAGAACTTGCTGACTTCATTACAAGTAGCCATTCTCCATTTAACCAGTGTGTACTTTTTTGCTTTGTTAAGGCCTTCTCATAAAAAAGGAAGGGGAGGTGGAAGGGAGAGGTTGCCATTTTATGATAAATATAAGTCCTTTATATTTGGAAATGGAAGCTCAATGCATTTCAGGATGCACTCAGTAAGTGAAGCAGTAAAAATTCAGTAAAGCCACTAATATGTAGAATTTATAGTATATTAGTACATGTATAGTTGAAAAATACTAGGGGTGCACCAACAGAGATTGGGGGGCCAATACTGATAGCTGATTTTTAAGGAGTCATATCAGCCGATACCAATCCAATTTCCAATACAGCTACGTGCAACTGGTAAGTCTATTGTATGGG
>NW_017729025.1:97657481-97666297 GCF_001723915.1 Gavialis gangeticus
TGGGGGCCAATACTGATAGCTGATTTTTAAGGAGTCATATCAGCCGATACCAATCCAATTTCCAATACAGCTACGTGCAACTGGTAAGTCTATTGTATGGGGTGGGAAGGAAGATCAAGGTCCCTATGGTGAGGGAGGAAATGGGACTGGGGCTGGGGCTCCCCAGATGGGAATGGGTGCAGGGAAGGGGCATGGCGAGGAAAACAATGCCCCCTGCAGTGAAGGAGGGATTGGGGTAGGCACTGCCAGCTGGGGCAGGGCGGGTGCGGGATAGAGCCGCGGCTCCCACCGCTTGTCCAGGAGGGCATGGGGAAGGGGGTTGGGGATCTGTGCTAGGCACTCCAGGCAGGCTGCAGCACTGCGTTCAGGGCAGGTGGCAGTGGCATGGTGGGGGGGCTGCAGGCACCCCAAATTTTGCCATAGCCCCCACATAGCCCCACACAGTGCAACACAGCTTCCGGCCTCAGCCCCAGCCTGCAGCCCCCCTCACCCCCTGTGCCCTGCCAGATGAGTGGTGGGAGTATTGGCAGGAGCTGCTGGACAAGTGGCATGGAGCACCAGGAGCCACTGCCCCCCTCCCCCCTGGATGAGACGCAGCTCTATCCTGTGCCTGCCATGCTGCAGCTAGGCAGCGCCCACCCCAGCCCCACTCCCTCCCTCACTGCAGGGGACGTTGATCACTCCCCCACACACACCCCTTCTGTCCCCCTCCCCTCCCACCACAACAGACTTACCAGCTGCACGCAGCTCTCCACATTGCCAGGTTGTACTCCTCGCTGCCTGAATACTGCACTGCAGCTACACACATGAACAGGCATTTGTTGGGCAAATTATCGGCCACATCAGGCTGATTTCCAATATACTCAATTTTCTTTATATTGGTGCCAATCTGATACTAGACTGATGCATCAGTACACCTCTAAAAAACACTACAAGTATGAACTGTGTATTTGATAAATACGCAGTATTAGTCGAATGAGTATTTTAAATTATTAAAATACAAGTACATCATCATCACTTGCATTTTGTTAGTAGCTAATTAAAAACTTCTTAAAAAAGTTAGGCAAGCTTCTTTGGGCAGATGTGGTATCTTTTATTAGAACAACTGAGTAGTTAGAAAAAGGTTATTTGCAAGCTTTCAGGCACAAACACCCTTCTTCAACCCGAAAGTTTGCAATAACTTTTTTTCCAACTATTCAGTTGGTCTAATAAAAGATATCATATCTACCCTAAGAAGTTTGCCTTCCTATGTCCTTACACCAACACAGCTACAACCAAAAACCCTTTATTCTTTTTTCATATGTGGGTATAAACCACAACCCAAGATTTTAGATAGATAAATATTACTAAAGGACTAACTCTAAAATTGCAAATTCAGCTGCTCTGATTCTATTGACAATTATTAGTTACTAGGTTTACAGGACAATAAATCTCTCTCTCAAGGGAAAACCAAAGAATTAGCTTATATTAATATTTTGATTATATGGGAGGTTTCAAAATCCTAGTTGGGTTCAAACCACATCACAAATACTTGTTCTCTGCACATCTATAGCAGTGCCTACTTGGCAATTCTAAGTGCACATTCTGAGCAGGCCCAGGGGCTCTAGTTTCTCTTTTCCCTCTCCCTACCCCTTGCAAAAGCATGAATAACCCCCCCACAAAAAAACCCTGTAGTTACCTGGCCCCAACGATCACAAGATAGTCAAGTAGCCGAGGGCAGATCTTCTTCTTCTGCACCATTGTTCTGCTCCCTCCCTATGTCATCTCAGTGAATCTCTTGTTCATTGGGACAGCAGGCATCCAATCACCCCCCGTCGAGTGTCTCAGGAAAGAGAATATGCATGGAAACGTCTCAGAAGTTCAACCTAGAATCAAGAAAGACAAGGTTAGAGGCTGACAGGAACAGGAACCGCATTCATAGATGCCTTCCACCCCATGACCAACCCTACATAGACCCCGCTCCACCATTGTGCTCAGTGATGGCTACCCATACACCTGAAGCCAAGTAATTCACATTTGCTTCTTTTTTGCCCTTTCTGAATTGCCCAGACTGCTGTGTATGATCCAGCCAACTCTTCTATCCCCCAACAGGGGCATACATGTGCCTTCAACTTAAATGAATCTCAGGGTTTCATACTTGAACTGTGCCATGAACATCCACCTGTCTCCATGCAGTCATCATAGGAAAAGAAAGCAAAACTACACAATGAGCTTATTACAAATCCCTGAGGTGAAAGGCAGGAAATAAATATTAAAAACTAGTGTTATGTAGTGAAACACTTACTGTGTCCAACACTGGAGAAAAAGCTAACAAGTGAGATAGTTTTGGGTTACAGCGCTGGCTGAAAAGATTCATGATGTTTGACTCCTGTGTTCAGGGACACAGGACTTTGTAAATTCCTCGTCATTTTTCATCTTAATGCAGTGGTTCTCAACCTTTCGAGATCTAAGGCATCCCTTGAAAAATGCCTGCCCATGGAGCCACAGCCAGCTGGGAAGGGCCCTGCCCCGCAGCCCAGCCTGGCCCCTCCACACCCACCC
This sequence comes from Gavialis gangeticus, assembly GCF_001723915.1. Classification (NCBI taxonomy): domain Eukaryota; kingdom Metazoa; phylum Chordata; order Crocodylia; family Gavialidae; genus Gavialis; species Gavialis gangeticus. The sequence goes on from NW_017729025.1 coordinate 97,660,023, forward strand.
TCAGCAGCGCCCGCAGCCGACCCTGCTCAGCTCATCACAGGCATATGAGCCCTGGCAGTGGGCGGTTGCCGGGCTCTAGGCCCACCAGCACCCCCAAGCCAGTCCGGGCAGCCGTGGGCATGTCCTACTTGATCAGTCCAGCTGCCAAGGCACCTTTCCACAGCTGAAGAGGCATCACCTCCACACAGCCACGTTGCCAGCCACTGCCTGTGTGCACTGGGCTAGGCTGACTAGGAGCTGCAGCCAGCTGAGAAGGGCCCTGGCCCCACAGCCTGGCCTGCGCCGGCCCCGCTATCCACCCACCTCACCCAAAGCTGAGCTGGGCCAGCTCCAGGTGCTACTGAGGGTGGGCACAGAGGAGCTGGGCCAGGCCATGGGGGCAGGGCCCTTTCCAGCTGGCTGCAGCTCCATGACAGCCTTGCCCAGCCTGGGTGCAAGGAGCAATCTGGGCGCACAGCTCCCGTGGCCCCAGCCCAAGCAGCAACCAGCTAAGAAAGGCCCTGCCCTGGGAAGGGCTGCGTCCTCTGTGCCCACCCTCAGCAGCAACTGTGGGCCTGCCCGGCTGAGTCCCACAGCCCCAGGCGAGGTGGGTGGATGGCGGGGCCATGCTAATCGGTTCTGGCCACGCCTCCTGCTGCACAAACAGCCAGCATGAGGGAAAGCCAGGCAGACCCTGGCTGGGGTCCTTGGGCCAGTGTGGGACAGCAGGGAGACAGGGGAATTTAATCTCCCTCCCTGCCCCGCTTCACCTGAATATCTGGCCATGCCCCTCCCTCAGAGAGGATCCTGGCAAGGGCTGCTTCCCCTTTCCCCCTCCAAGAACACTCTGGTGGGGGCTCCTGTAGGCCAGGGTTTTAAACCCCACCCCAATCATACTTAGCAGCCCGCCAGGGCCTGGCCATGCATCCCCACCCACATCAGCTTCCCTCAGCCTCACAGCTGCTGCCAAAGGGAAGGACAAGCTTACTCTAGCGCCCTCCCCACCCCCAGCACCTAGCCTGAGCCATTGCAGGCATGTGACTGCATTTCCGGAATCAAAAGTAAATGTCTATTCACTTGCAAATTGGTTCAATCTATGCAGGTCAGACTAACCTGCAAAGATTGAATCAACTCAGGCTCAGGCTTTTTGAATATCTGTACTTAGCTTAAATGGCAGCCAACAAACACTAAATTGATACTTCACCTGACTGACCTCCTCACCAAATAATAGACTCAGACACAAGAACCTCAGCAGTTTATTATAAGTTAAGAGCCTAGAAGCATGGTAAGTGTGGCACAGCACAGATGGAGAGCTGAGCCCTACAATGAATTGCTTACAATCTGATAAGAGGCATGCTGCAATGATAGAGGACAACAAATAGCACAGGGGAGAAAGAATTAGGAAGGACACAGCTTACAACAGTCAGGTGGCTACCACCCATCTTATCTTGCCAGCAGAGTATCTTTTTGCAGCTCAAAAGACAACTTGTCTATTGCTTCTTCAAATACTTTATACAGAATACTTCAAGGAAGTTACTATTTGACTCTGGCATCCAGGAGCATGCAATGCTGCCATTGCATCCTACTTTTATTTGTGGTCCACCCAAAGTTAAAACCAGCTGCCTGGCAGTGGCAGCAGCATTTCTGTTCAGGCAGCAGTGAAGGAGTCAATTGACTTTGTGGCTCATTATAATCTACCCGATTCCTAAATTCTTCATTCCACAGGCACTAATGACCCTCTGCTTTTTAAAGGTCTTGACAGTCAGCTAATCAAACTAGCCTTTCTTCTGCATGTCTGCTGTCTGGTATCTGCTCCTGGTAATGTAGTTCCTATTTCACAGCTCCACAGACTATTTTTTAGCTCAAGCTGTATTTAGGTGTAGAAATAACTTTTAGTGAAGCACTGGATGCACTGTCAAAATGTTCAAGGCAGCCAGATTTTGTTTTATGAATCTGAAAGGGAGATATCTATTTAATTTAATGACCGCATAACTAATCAAACAACATTACATTAGTTGATTATTTTTGCCTAGTTTGTTTTGTTTTGTTTTTACACATAATACATTGCAAATTAATACATTTATATTTGGTTTTGCTCCAGTCTTAAACTGTATAATATAACCCTAGGGTACTAGCTTATTACTAAAGCTTCTAGGTTGTTTTTTTTTTTACTTCATATAAAAAGATGTGTTGCCTTATATGTGATGATACACTACACTATCTGCATCCTCCCCTTTCAAAATCCTATATCTGCCCTTGGTGGTATGTACCTTTTACTCTTTGGTCCACCAATCTTATCTAGCCACTGCAACGCACACTACAGATTGCAACGCAAACCTAAGAATCCTGAAACATAAGTGGTAGAAAGGCTGCTGCCAAGTAAAAGTTGAGCTCCATACGTAGAGAGCGCCGATGCCATTGTAAAGGCAGAAAGTGCCGACATTATAGCACAGAGAAGACTTTATATTGTCTATGGAAACTTAAAGCAAACAGCCACTTTCTGAAGAACTCACAGATTCGCAATCTAAGTTAGCCATCCATACATCCATCAACTTTGTGAAATGTCACGTAGGCAGATTTGGATTTAAGCATCATATATATTTAGCAACATGCTCAGTCTTGTATCTGGCTGTTCATACTCCCAACGTTTACTATAAGTTATAATCAGATGAAAGAGAAAAAAGCATGAACGCCACATGCCCCCAGTGGCTGGGGGGGCATGGCAAGCTCCTGCAGGTGGCGGTGGCAGCGGCGCCACGGCAGGAGCATAACCGCGACAAGAGGGGAGCTCCCACAGGCAGCCGCGGTGCTGTCAGTGGCGGGGAGGGGAGTAGCAAGCGCCGACCGGTAGTCGGCGACCACCTGCAGATGCCACCGGCAGTGGCAGCAGTGGCCAGTGGCAATTGCAAACCGCCTGCAGACGCCGCTGGCAGTGTCAGTGGTGAGGGGCGGTGACCCGCGACTGCCCACAGGCACCACCAGCCATATCAATGGCACCTTTTTGCAGGGGGTGCACTGCCGCACTCAGGGGGTGCACGTGCACCCACATGCACACCCTATGTGTTGCCAATGGAATAAAGTGCTCTTTTGCAAGGGCATTTTTTTGCTGTCTCTTATTCCTTCCAATTAATCACTGTTTCAAAACCCATCTATTAAATTGGGTCATGACCCTAGGTATTAAGAGCAGGAAATTAAAGCAGTGTGCAAAGAAATGCCTTTCCTGGGCCTCTTTGTCTTCCTGTTCAGGCAGCAGCTTAAGCTTTCCTCTGCAGACAGGGATGAACGAGAGTGCTTGTGACTACTAGATCCCTTTTAAAGGGATTTTGCTGGTCTCCCTCCAAGCCTTAGATTTGACTTACTTTCTCTGATCTGAAGGGTCAGTGAAAGTTAGGGAAATGAAGAGATCCTGGCCCAAATCTTCCCCCATTTCTCCTTCCTTATGCTGCCCCTCAGATCTCAACTGAAAAAAAAGTTCTTGGCCCCAAGAGGAAAGCAACTGTTATACGGAGGCTCTGCTGTCCCTGAAGATTGTCCTATCCCCAATACCTAATGCTGACATACTTTTTCTGAGGAAGGCTTTTAGGTGCAAAGGAGACATTCCTAGACAGCTTGAATCCACCATCAGACAGCTGACTGACTGATCAAGCTGTGCAGCAGAAGAGCAACCTGGCTTGGGAAGAGAATCTCTCAGACTGCATGTCAAGGACGGGAGACAGTAAAAGTGACTGAAGTCCATCGTGGGAAGGCAGGCCAAACAAAAATGATTTCTCACTATAGGCCACCAAGAACAACTGTGGTACTTCCACAGATAGGGCAAAAGGGAGGAAAACGTATCGCCCACAAGGAAAAGCCCTCCTCTCCAACTGTAGAGGAGCATCAGTACCTAACAGAGCTCATGAGCAGTGGCAGCTGTGACATGGCTACAACCCTGCAAGGACAAACAGTGCAGCTAACACTTCCTAATGGCAGATCAGCAATTTTCTAGCCTGCCAAGCATGCAAACATTTCTACTGACTGCACAACCAGTTTCCTGAAACAGTATGATTTAGGTTTGTAGCACAGTTTCCTGCTGCACCAAACTCCACTACTCCCCACCTCAAGCATGTAAGTTGCCAGAGAACAGCAGGTTTCTCACCAGTTCTAAGACAACAGCAGCAGATGTGCTGTGTAGGCCTCCTCATGGAATGACACGGCAATGCAGCTGCTCTGCCTTAGTTTCTCCAACTGTCTTCAGCCCATGATCTTGATCACTGTAGCCATGGCTCCCAGCTCCTGGCTCCCCTGTCCATGCCATCCCCCCACCCCCACCAACACACTACAAAGACTTCACCTCCTCTCCATGCAGCCCCCACCTGGAGTTAGCATCCTTTAGTCAAAAGACACTAGAAATAAAAACAATTTTTTGTCCAGTCTGGCTCAACTTCCAGATCCCCCATTTGCAATAGACTCTCCTAATACTCAATCAGATGCTGATGTGCTTCAGTCAAACCAGCCACCTGGGTCATGTCCACTTTTTCCTACCACGGGATCTGGCCAGTTGTAATTCCCAGACAATTCCTGGGTAAAACAAAATTGCTTGCCCCACACAAACAGCAGTTTCTCTTGCTTCCTCTCCTCTCCCCAGCTGAGTTTCCCTCTCAAGCCTACTAGTTCTGATTTAGACTTTGCCACGAGTTAATTTATCCTATGATAATTTAATTTGCTAAAAGCACAGCTTTTATGTAAATGTTTTAATTTGTTAAAGTATAGGAGGACAGGTTTTACTGCATAAATCAGTAGACTATTTCCAAAATTATAAAAATTACTAATGATGAAACTATCACAAGCTGTAGCTATTTAAGAGAAGTTGTTTTTTTCTGTCTGCAAGACCAGACATAACACCCCAAACATTACCCACACGTGACATCATCAAATCACAAATTTTAGAAGAGATACCATTGGCAATCCTTGCAGACCCTGTTTCACATTCACATGATTTTCCTTATAAGACAAAAGACCCCTTAGAAAGGAGATTAACCAATCATTGCTTAAATATCAAATTAGCAACAAACAGTGTTATAAAGTGCACCACTGGAAGGAGTTGACTGTGTTGTGATCCAGGTCCACTATCTGGACCAGGGTGATATGAGCTTGTTCACTGTTCTTATCATCCATGTCTCTGTACTCCTGCTACCTTGTCTGAATGCAACCTAACTCTTGGGCTTGTTTTCCAATAGAGAAAAGATTTTCTTGGCTGAAAGGGCAGGTGTGTCCCTTAGGCTTTATTCCAGAAAACCTGTAATAGAACAAAAAGGTGAGGTCTTGCCATAATCACAGGTTCATAGCCAACAGTAAGGAAAAATCTTTTGAATTTGCTCCCAACTACCACAATGGTTGCGGGACTATTTGTCTGAATTAAAAGTACAGTTATTAAGTCTCAAAGAAAGCTCCCACTACTTTCAAAATTTACTTGATGGAAGTTAGCAACTACCAAGAGGTACAATTTAATGGACAGCAAGTACAGCAAAATGTCTTGTAGGCATTCAATACATGTAGTGCTGTAAAGCTTTTTGGGACTTCAGTAGGTATCACTCCCATAAAGAAGCATTTAACCTTGAGGTATGTACTATTCTTGACCATACTAACAACATTAAACTACAGAGCCATTAAGTTTTGGGTTGGGCAGTCTTCCACAACTACAGTAAGATCTCCCTAGAGAACCTCATGACTGCTTCAGTTGCTTAATGCAGTCGACGCCAACCTTTTTTCACAATGTGCCATAAATTAGCCCCACGTCGTCCTTAAGTGCAGGTCTGATCCCTTTCCCCTACCAGCTCTGCTCCGTCTCCTATCTGGTGCTGTGCTACCCGTAACCCCACTGATTTTTCTGTGTGCCACAGAAAGAATATCTGTGCCACTTGTGGCACATGTGCCACGGGTTGGCCATCCTTTCCTTAATACATTCATTAAAAGCCAGGGATGTCCAATTCTCAGTCAGTTACTGCTCCCCACCCCTCAAACTCCCGCAACTGCTCTGGCTCCCAACGTGAGACCAGGATGGCGTGGCATGGCCTGCCAGGCCCAGGGAAACTCTGGCTGGGAGGGAAGGCAGGGGCTAGACCTGGGGCCCCTATATAGTTTCATAGTTTCTAGGGTTGGAAGGGACCTGAGAAGATCATCTAGTCCGACCCCCTGCCATGGCAGGAAAGAGTACTGGGGTCAAACGACCCCAGCAAGGTGTTCATCTAACCTCTTCTTAAAAACCCCCAGGGTAGGAGCCTGCACCACCTCCCTTGGAAGTTGGTTCCAGACCCTAG
>NW_017729025.1:97667072-97679005 GCF_001723915.1 Gavialis gangeticus
GCCACTCTGAAATTGGACACCCCTGAGTTAAACTATGGATATTGCATCAGCCAGTAGAATAAGTCGCATCTGATTTCTTTCTAGTGTTCATTTTTTTTACCTGTCTAGTATGAGGACTGTTGGGAGGGTTGTTTGTTTTCTTTTGGGGTATTTGTTTTTGCTTTTTTACAATAAAAGACATCTTTTGCATAGCAGGGAAATGAGAAAGTCCCATATGTAGCTAATCAGGCTCAAGAAATATAGCCTCTTCAGGCAGAGAAGCACAGACAGACAACACAGTATCACTGCCATTCTCTCCTTCCTGTCTTTTATATAGTGCTAGAAAAGATAGGACAGAAACAACAGAAACTGTTCAAGTGGTCATTCATCATGTTGGGTCCTGAGGTGACAGAACACTTTAATGGGCGACAAATGCAAAACAGTCAACCTCCATATCACCAAACTGATTTACAATGAGCAATAAGATTTCTGGATACCAACTTAATTTTGCTAAGTCCAACTTCTGCCATGCAAGCCATAGTGTTCATTTACCCTTTGATGAGAAAAGACCAAAAAAAATAAATCTGCTCCACCTGAGATAATTTTCTGTCTGGGATAAAGCCAGTCACATTCTTCCTAATTTGTTTAGAAAGCCAAATATGCCCAGGAGCCATCAATATGCTCAGCAGCCATCAAAAAGGTTTGGGATTTTTAAGAAGAGAATTGTAAGCAATCGTTTATAAATCCATGGTATATCCACAGCTTGAATACTGTGTCCAGTTCTGGTCCCCATACTTCAAAAAGAATACAGAACTAGAGAAGGTCCAGAGAAGGGCAACAAGAATGATTAGTGGCATGGAGGGGTTTCCATATGAGGACAGACTAAAGAGGCTAGGCCTATTCAGTTTAAAAAAAAGAGATGCTTGAGGGGGAAACTTGATAAGGGTTCACAAAATATTAAATGGAGAAAGCTAACAGGAATTTATTATTTCTCTCACAAAACAAGAATTAGGGGTCATAAAATGAACCTTGTAGGTAGTAAGCTTAAAACTAACAAAAGGAAGTTCTTTTTTACACAGCATGTAATTGAAGTGTGGAACTCATTGCCACCGGATGTTGTGGAAGTTGACAGTTTAGCTAGATTCAAAACAGGATTGGACAGATTGTTGGAGGAAAGGGGCATCAGTACCTATTGAGCACAGGAGTTAGGGATACAGCCCCCAAATTAGAACTTCTTAAACCTCAAATGCTGGAGGCTGCAAGGAAGAGAGGAACAGTGGAGAAAACTCTGGTCATACCCTGTTCACTCCCCCTTTCAGCGTGCCACCATGCGACATGGGATACTGAGCAAGATGCACCTGTGGTCTGACCCAGGAAATGGTAATTCTCATGTTCTTATGTAAAGTAAATCTGTCACTCAAGAAAATAAAAGCACCTAAGACTAAGGAATCATTATTTTCCAGCCATTGGATTCTGAGCTCTCCCTTTCCAGGTGTCTGCATTGAGCTGCAACCTGAACGGGCCCCCTTCATTATCCCTAGCTAGTATCTGGCACAACAGATGCTCTGCTGGTTCCCTAATAGATGGATTCTGTAAAAATCTGATTCAAATCTCTACAGTCATCAGTTCAAGGAGTGGCATATGTACAGGACCTTGATCTCTGCCAGTGTACACAACAGAGCAAGATATGGAAGGGCTAACCAGAATTACTGGATAGGTCCCACAGGAACTCTTGTTCACTGAAGCATGTTATTAGCGTTTCTTGTGGCTGTGCTCATCATCCGTTAACATTCTCCTGAGATGAGACCTGATACTTGGCAGCATTCATCCCCAATATAGGTTTGTAGCTGGCATCTCTAACATTGTGTCTCCATTTCTATGAATTCAAACTGGCTTTTACCAGGCTGTGGTCCATAGCAATAAATCTCATGAATGGATTTGTAGAGAGAATGGTAGGAATGGACTTGCAGAGACCAGGGCTACTAAAGAGAAAGGAATAAGATAATTTATATACAAAGGATAGGGGAAGAAAGGAGTAAGAAGGGGTATACCGCTAAAGAAAAGAAGGTAAATTGAAGGAATAAAATGAGATAAACAAAGAAATTAACCCCCTGAGGAACAGAGGGGTTATAAAAGCTAGTACAGGTAATGGAATAAAAATCCATAATCTCTGTTGAGATCATACTTAATACAATCCAGTCTGTGGATGATTTCTTCTCCTGCAATTTCACATTCAAGTTGTTTTTTTAAAGTTTTGTTGTTCATGAACAGCTACTCATAAGTTTAACATATATGGTATTCATATTAACCTCTCACAGGAACAGACCATAAACCCCAATATCATATGTGCATGAAGTTTTCTATTTTGGCTGCTTTAACACTAAACATTTAAAATAGGTCTAAAAAAGTTTGCATTTAGAGTACCCAATATAATAGGGTGTCAACCTGCTTGGGACATTTAGATGAAAATAACTGCATGGAAATTATAATCCTTGTTTTTCAGGACACTTTTGCAGCTGAGCTGAGAACTACTCAAAATAGGCCTTGGCTGCTCCAGGGCCCACTGAAGGAGTTTGCCAGAAATCAGAGCAGTTTCTATAGGCAGAGCTGGAAGGACTTGCTGTACCAGCGCAGCCACTTCACCTGCATCTGCACGTTGCACTCCGCCTGGGCAAGCCAACAAAGCATGCAGAGACTGCATGCTCCAAATATACTAATACACAGGTATGGCTCTGAGGATAGACAGGATGCATTTTAAAAGCACTGCAGACATGCCAGCGGCGTAATGCGCACTACATGACTTTGGGACGCAGCAAAATAAAACATCTCTGAGGTGGAGGGAAGCACCTGGCCCCATGCATAGCAGGGGCTCTGCAGGCAGCCCAGCGGCAGCCTATGCAAGCAGGCTCCACTGAAGGGAAGAAAAAAAAAAAAAAAAAAAAGTGATGAGCCTGATCCTTTGTTTTTCCCTCCCCAGAGCCTGCTTGTGCTGCATGGTGGTCCAGTGCTTCCCTCCACAGCTGCGGTGCCCTCTGGGACTGCTTGGGCTGGGTGCTTGCAGGCGGGTGCCGCCTGGGGGTGCCCCCTCTGCTATGGAGGGAAGCACCATCCCCGCCCCCAGCTCCCTGGGCAGCTCACCCTCCCCTCCCCACTGCTGGAGTGGCAGGTAAGGATCAGGCCTAACCCTTGTGTACATGCTATAGAGGTTACTTCGCCCTAAACTGAAGTGGTGTTTTTAAAGACCCACCACTTCAACTGGGGGAGAATTAAACTGAAGTAAACCCCCATGGCATGTACAAACGCCCAAGCAAATTAGTGCACGAGCCCCAAGACAAGGCTCATAATCAGAAACAAAAAACAGCCCTTCTGGAGAGCAGTCCACAGCCACCGTACCATACCTAGAAAGCAGCTTTCACACAGAAAAAATATTCTCTCTCTCCCGGCCTCCCCAAACCACTGGCACCCTTGTGCTGATTTAGAAATGCACTCTAGACTCAAAGTCAGTTCTCCAATCCACATCACTCTTGCTCTGGAGGCTGGATGGGAAAGCTGCCTCCGTGTCACACTGAGCAAGGTAAGAGGCAGCTAGCTTTATCTGTCAACACGCCTACGCAGGTTACTACAACCAGAATAATACAGAGACAAATACTACATGCCCCTCAGACAAGGATATTACCACAGCATCACAAGATAACAGCCTGAATGATTCCGGCTCTAGGTTACTGTAGTAACTGGTTTTACCATCCTTGTTGTACACTAGCTAAGAACTTGCTTCCTTCCTCTATCCTGTCTATTTGGCTGAGTATTTGATCACAGCATCCTCCAACAAATGTAAGACCATACAGCCACCAGGCATGCATAAACTGGAGAATAGGAGCTGCAGGTAATCTGATTCAGATCAGTCACCATAGCAACCCAATCTCTGTCCCCAGATCTCAGGCTGTCAGAGCTATTTATAGAGTAGCTGCAGCCCTCCCCCTCTCCACTCAGCAACCAAAGCTGTCAGCACTGCCCACACCACAAACAAGCTTCACCCAGGCACAAGGGCCACTTGAAGCCATCAATTAAACAGCCTCCTCTTGCACACCTGACGTTTCCCACACCAGATGATGGTGTAATATCTACACCTCATGCTCTAGCCTCCCAATCATAAGGACTTCCCCCAGCCCTGAATACAAAGTAGCAGTAGTGCTCAACTGCACATAGCTGAAAAACAACAGCACTCATCAGCTGATAAAACGCCATCACAACCACACACAGGATCCTGCTTCTCCAAAGTAGCTCTATACAACTCCCCATTTTTGGCCCTTTTGAGTTTTAACCTTCCGCTAGCATCTCTAGGAAGGCTCTCCACCTACTAATGCAAGCATGAGACTCAAGTCAGAGGGCAGAAGTGCCAATAAAAGATAATTTGCCCTAGAGAAGCATAAGGCAAGGTAGGGTGGCACCTCAGAGACTTACTGGTTCAGAGGCATAAGCTGTTGTAGGTGACCACAACAGCATCTGATGCAGTAGGCTGTCACCTATGAAAGTTTATGACCCTCTGAACCATTAGTCTCTAAGGTGCCACCCTGACCTGCAGAAGCCTGATTTATAACTAACATGGCTAACTACCTCTCTCTAGAGCAGTGGTTCACAACCTTTTCTGTACCAGGACCCATTTGTAAACATTGATGGCCAGCCCCAATCCAGTGCTCCTCACTCCCAACCCACTGCCCCAGGCCCCAGCTCCTCAGTGCACAGGGCAGGGGGGTGACAGTGTGGGGCATAGGAGGGCCCCAAGCAGCCCCTTGCAGTTTGGAACTCTGCCAGCCAGCAAGGGAAAAGCCGTGGTTTCCCAAGTTTTTCTCCTTTAAAGGAGAATCCATTTTTAAAGTTTGTTCACAACTCTTTCATATATTCTTGCGACCCACTTTTGAGTCATAACCCACGAGTTGAGAAACACTGCTCTAAAGAAGCACAGACAGCCGTCTCCATTAACAGCCACATGGCCACTAACTTAGCTGGGGCTCCACCCACTGCTGGCTTTGAAAAGCAAGACCAGGGCCTTGAACTGGCCACAGAAATGAGCTGGAAGTCATGAGAGGGACTGCAGCATATGAGTGAAGTCTTTGAACCAACGTATTTATATCTTTTTTCTTCAATAGTATAAAACCTGTTTCATGGGAAAGCGACAGTGATGATGCATAATTTGAGGGACCAGCGAAACATAACTAGCCATCATGGTGATGTGCAGGGTAATCACAGAAGGATCTACAGAATTAATCCCCATCTACTGCAGATCACATATATAATCTTCCCCAGAACTCTCTATGATGCCGGTGTGTGCAGAATAGTGCTGTCCATCTCACATAAGAGAAATCCCAACACTCACACCCCAAGACAACTTTTTGTTCCCCTTTATCTGAAGGATCCAGCTAAAGATTGATCTTATTTTTTAAATTAACTTCCAGGGATTTGTTTTGGTAAGCTGCATCTTAGAGTATTGTCTTTCTCACTTCTATCCATGCTTTTTCAGCCCATCCTCTTGTCTGCACCTCACGCAAGCTTGCTGTGACAGCTGCAAGAGCCTTCTCTGATGCATATCTTTCCATCTGCAGCAGTTTCCCCCTACTTCATCAGCTTGCCATCTGTCTTTAAATTACAGCTCAAAGTCTGTTTATACAGGTTGTACAATATTCAAAATCACAAGTTGTTTTGCCCTGAACTGGATTAGTCGGGATCTTCCTCAAGTGCCATGGCATTAGATTTTTAGATACAACATCATAGTTGCTTGTTTCTAAAGGGAAGATACCAGAGGTATAGCTGGACACTTGAGCACCCTGGACAGTAGTCACACAGGGGGCAGCAGCCCAGCTGTAGCCAGGCCAGCAACACAGCTGCTGTTATTTTTGAGCCCCCCAGGGTCAGTGCTCAGAGCTAGTACCCTGCTCATCTCCCCCCCTTCGATATGTTACTAGAAGATATTCTTAGGTTAAATTTTGTTCCAATTATCAGCATTGCCTGCAGCAGCAGGGGACTAGATTTAATGATTCGAGAGGTCCTTTCCAGTCCTATATTCACTTCTGTATGCATTAAGCAGGCCAGAGTTCAGACACTATAGATGCTGAGAGGCCTTTTTTCACAAGCGATAAACTGGAGATCGACAGCCATGAAAAATTAAAAAGCAGCTTTGATACGATGGTAAGGCAACACGTACAAAGCACTTAAAACAAGGGAGTTGCTGAATCCAAACTAACAAGAAGTGAACCCTTATATTATTCACTTCTCATCAGAGCCCTCTCTGATGTCACTATGCCACCCTCCAGATAGTCCCTTGTTTGGAGCTGCTCTATGCCCACACGAAGAGACATCGCAAGACAGCAGTAGACAAATCAGAAGTGACCTAGCCAGACAACAGAGAAAAGAGGGCAGAAGCTCATGAGGTCTCTTCCGGCGCTACGTTCCTACGATATATGATTGATAGCCTCCTCTTAGGCAGATCTGAAGTCCAGGAGTTGTTCATGCTATTTATTTCATAAGTAATATCTTTCACGGAATCCTTAAGATGGAATTTCAGTTCTCCTTCTTGGGGAAGAAATGCAACAGGTCAAGAAACTGCTCCCCAGGATCCTCACAATATACTCATGCATATCAAAGCTGCAAATGAAGTGAACTCCTCTGTCCTAGCCAACTGATTGATGAAAAAAACTATTCACTAGAAAAGAGAAGGGATCAGGAAGGGAACACTGATAAATGATATCAGTAGTTTCTGTGCATCTCCAAAGGGCATGAAATTGAGAAATGCATAAATCCAAAGTTGAATAGATTTTGGAATGTACCTAGTCCCTGACTTAGCACTCAGTAACCTACCCCCCTGCCACTTCACTTCCAGACCAGTCACTGTGACTTCCCCCTTCCCCAACAAACATACTTCATCCCACTTTATGGGCTTCATGTCTAGTACTTCATGCCTTCTTCAAACTGTCTATACATGTAACTGTGGCCCAGATCCTCCCAACCCACACCAGCCTTCTACTACGTTCTTACAATTTCTGTTCTCATTCTGGTCAGGACAGGAAGTGATGCAGAGGATGGATTCAGTGCCTTTGGGGTTAGTATTCTGGCATGTGGGAGATTCCAGTTTGACAGACTTGTTCTCAAGTGCCACAAAAGCATTGTACGAAGTGTTGTCAGGGAAGGTTGAAGAAAAAGTTACTTGCCAACAACTATTTTAGAGCTAAGCAGGAGACAGGATGGTGGGCTGCACAAGGTCCTTCCAAACTAAGCACCAACACCATGATGAAGAGAGAATGGAAAATCCAGTTCTCATTAAGAGTCCATGCACAAAAAGTGGTAAGAAGACGAGAGCGATGAGATGGTCAAGGGAAAAAGGGAAACACGGCTTTTGAACTCTACCCTACAGGAGCCAATGATGTTTTAACTACAGCAGCAATGGCCAGCCCTTCCGGCATGGCCACAGCTCTGCCAGCAGGAGGTCTACTGACAGATCTACCCCATCTTCCTCATGACACAAACTCCAGGAAATGCATCCCTACCAGGAGTGTTGCTGGCAGAGCTATATCAGCTCTGGCAGAACTCTGTGGCAAAGGCTAACACAACATCACCCCTTTCATACCAGTTAGTTAATTGCTGGAAACATAGTTACCATCAAATGGTTGTTCAGCAACGCTTGTGAGAAATGAATTTGGTGGGTATCTGCTTTGTTCTAGAGAAGATACATCCTCCTCACCAAAACTGCCTTCAGAAGAGGTGTTAATTAGGCCCTTGAGTTCACAGTATTTAACGATGTACCCACAAAGGACCAGGCAAAAAGGACCATGACAATTCTCCCCACAAGGAACACAAATTAATTGTACTGGTAAGAAATGAAGTAGAGGAATACCTACTCTATGGACAAGCAGAAGATTCATACCTGGAACTGTCAACTCAACACATTTAACCAGCAAGAAATTCACTTCACCCAGAAAGGACAGGAATCTCCAACCACTGCAATCTGGAGTTCTCCCTGGCCTGGACCAAAAAGTATCAAATTCCAGCAGAACACATCTTGAAGGACCCAAAACATGAGAAGAAACAGAAGTGCCCCCAAAGTGGTACACAGTATGAGAGAGGAATAATTTTCTTCCAGCTAAGAGAAACCAACTGTGAACACTACAGCTTACAACCATAATAAAGGAGAGAGACACAGCAAAATCAAGAGAAAAGATGCCCTTTTTAAATTCAGGCAATGAAAAGGGATTCAGGAATACGAGTTCAAATCCTAGGTCTGGCACAACACCCTGTTTGATGTTGGTCAAGACAGAGGTAGTTAGTTAGCCGTGTTAGTCTGAAGTTAGGCAGAGGACAGGGCAGTGTGGCACTTTACAGACTAAGTCATTCAGAGAGGCATGAGCTCTGCTAGGCTACAGCCTACTTCATCAAATGCTATGACACCGGCCAAGTTGCACACTCAGTGGCTCATTTCCCTGTGTATAAAATGGGGAGAGGGATACCTCCTTCCCCCTGGGATCATTTCTTCATGACTGAACTGATATCCCGCCCCTCTTTTGAGACTGCAAACATCTGTGAAGCGTTAAGCAGGCTATGGAAGAAACAGAAATGCACAGGCTGCATTACTCCATTACTGTATTGATTAATTATTATTTCACACTAATAACCTGGATATACAGCATTCTCACTGGGCTACAGTTTCTTAATGTGTAGCAAAAGTTGTCTCAGAATGAATAGTTTAGACTCATGCACAGAGTACCTCTGACTGGAGCAGAATAAGCCTTGCCAACTAGTCAGTAAAGAAAAAAAAGTAGTCAGTACCAGTTAGCAAGACAGCTCAGTGTTTAGTGGCTGTTGGGTTTCAAAGCAACTCCTAGCCTGGGTGACAGTGTCTTAGGTTTAGAGCAGCAAGTCATTTGTAGTGACAGGTGCTCTGAGCTGATGCTTTAGAGTCTCTTTAAACTGGCCACTCCATCTCTAACAGACAAATTCAGCCTAGAAATAGAATGCACTTTTAAGTAAGGGTCACTAGCCATTGAAATAGTCTGATAGGGATGTGATGGAGTCTCTATCATTGGAAGTCTTCAAAGAAAAGGCTGAATGTCTTTCTAAAGACATTCTTTGGCTTAGCTAGAAGTTAAGTGATACATGCAAGAATTACTGATGGATCTGTTGTGCACGAGCTCTGATGGTGTGATCATAATGTGCTTTCTAGGTTTAAAATTTATTAAGACAACCTGCCTAACTTTCTAGGGGCTAAAGTACACTGAATGTTCCACCCTGAAGGGTGTCCAATTTAAAAAAAATACATCTCATGATTCAATCTCTTCTGCTCATTTTCACACCATTTCTCATAATTACACATTCTTGAATCACTAACAGGTTTCTTTCTCCTCCTGATTATTTATACCTCTGGCATACTTAAAAACTACAGCATTTCACACCTCCACCTTAAACATTTAGCCAAACTATACATTTTGCTTCTTAATTCTTGCTTCCAAATCAGTTATTCCAAGCTCCTGACCAAGTCAGATTTTTCCATTTTCCTTCTAATATGTCAGTATCTTTCTGAACTGGATTTGCACCTGGAACATCCCCAGTACAGTCACAACAGAGCCAAAGGATGATAGCAGAAATCGAGACGGCCAGTTGACCATAGACAGTGACCATCCGCAACTGTACCCTAAACAGAGAACATACCAAGTATTCATCTTGTTACACTTAATCTTAGCCAAAAGCCCCAAGGGAAAGATTAGCACACTCCAGACTCAATTACATAATGCTTCTACCAAGAGAAGCTCAAAAATTGCAGAGTATAGCAGTAAAAGTATCAAATTCATGTCTAACTTTCTAACCACTCTCAATCTTAGTTCTTCCATATAGTCTTGTTTTCAAAATATCATTCTCCTACTGAACGGGTATTTCCAGCACTTTTCCCCACATATACTAGATGCACTGTTCTAAGTTAAATTTGTCCTTAATTTTAAATCTCTCTAGGTCATCAGCTTTCGTAACTTGCTAATACGTGTGTTTTTCACTAACATTCAGCAGAAGGAGTAAACAGAAAAATGGAAGATGTTAAACTCACTACTTGGCTTTCCCTATGAGCTTTCTCTGCTACTTAATATGCTTTATTAATATTATGAAGTTTTGATCCCACAGACCATGTCAAATCAAAGTCCATTGTAATTCATTTGAAGAAAAATAATTTGAGACTTCAGTCAATCATTTTACTAAACTTCAAATCCTGCTTCTACCAATTTCCCTTCAGACACCAATCCTGATAGGCCATACAAGCATTGATCTAGTTAGGTAGGCCCGATTTGTCCTTTATGAACTTCAAAAAGGAAACTTCATCTGTACAGGCCCCAGCATCCAATTAAGCTAGACTAGGTTTAAACAGAACTATCTGCATATATTTTCAAGAGTGTCAAGTTGAAAGATTTCCTTCTCCAAAAACATATATACACATAGTATATATTTACCCTTTGCTCATGGTCTAAAAAAATCTGGAAGCAAATAGTTAAGAAATCTAACTTAGTGCCAGCAGTCGTATGCATTATCTCCATCATTCGCAATCACACCAACAGGCCTTAGCTTCACTTCCAACTATACTAGAAAATGACGGTGCCTGGTTGGGTTCTGTTCCTCCAAGCGCCCCCCTAATCCTTTTTTTGTGTGTTAAGCAAAACACCATCTGCTCTAGTGCTAATAACAGAGTAGGTGCGTGCTAGAGCTGATAGGACACATTAATCATCACACCTAGAAAACCTGAGTTGGGGGTTTTTTTTCCTCCAACACTGTGATAAAAACATGCAAGACCTATCTACATTAGTCCAGTCCAGTACATAGTAACACTGCCACAACAATATGTACAAGGTTTGCTATGATTAGTGCAGATAAGGCATCCTTTTGCTCTCCAAGGGAGACATTCTGTGACGCAACCAATAAGCTTGCATTTTTTTTTTATTAGAGGTACAATGAGATATTAAAAGGCAACACAATATCAGGGTTCATTAAGTTAAAATCAGAATGTCATAGTTTTCCCAGTAACATAACACAGTGAATGAAAAGAAATCAGCCCCTGTCCACCAAGATTAAGCTCTCCCTGGATCCAAGGGAGAGCACCAAGGATCTTGGTGGGGTGCTACACGTTACACAGATGCTTTGGGGCCGCACTGGACTCAGAAACAGTGCAAGTTTGCTTAGAGAGGGGTAAGGTATGGTTATATTCACTACCCCTCTTGCCACGTCCAAGGAGGCAGAGTTAAGACTGCATGAGGCCGCATTTATAATGCATTTTCAATGTATGACTCCGCATTTATAATGCATTTTAAATGAGGCTCTGCCATGGCTTAGCCTGCACCTCTAAAAGCCAAGATGTGGGAAACAAAATGAAGCAACAAAAACTGGCTTCTCTCTGCTCATGCCTTTACCCTGCATCCTTTCCTCCTGGACCAACACAGGTGGAGCCAAGCCCCCAGCTCTGGACAACACCCTGATCCAAACACCCAGGAAGAGGGATGCAGCTGTCAGGGATGACAGAGGCAATATAGGGAACGAAGCAGGATCCTGGCGGGGAGGGGACCTGCTTCCTGCTCCTCAGGTGAAAGGAAAAGGCGGCTCCGACCTCGCGGAGGAGGAGGGGACTCCCCCGGCCCATGCCCGTTTCATCAGCCTCCGTTAACCCCTGGGCGGCCGGGCTGCGGGGAGCGCCTCCAGCACGTGACAGCTCCGCCGCGGCTGGGCACGGACCTGGGCCGCAGGTCGCCGCGGCCAGCCCCCGGCCTCCCCGCAGTGACCTTGCCAAGGGCTCCCGGGGCATCGCCCCGCCCCGCAGGGGCACCCCGACGCTTACCTGCGTCCCAGACACACGCGTGAGCACGCGCCCGGCCCCGTGTCCGCACGGGTGGGGCACACGCCCGAGACCCCGCCCCGACCTGCCCCAGCCTCGCGCAGCG
>NW_017729025.1:97679217-97690102 GCF_001723915.1 Gavialis gangeticus
GAACCACTCTGCACCGGCGCGGGGGAGGGGAGGGGGGGGCGCGGGAAGCGGAGCGAACCACTCTGCACCGGCCGCGGGGAGCGCGGCGAGCGCACAGCCGCGCGCAGAGTGGAGGCGGGAGGGCGCTTTGCGTGGGCAGGCGCGGGCTGGAGGCGCCCCTGGCGTCGGCTCGTGCCTCTGTCCCCCCGCCCCGCGGAGCTGCTGTGGCGGAGGGCGAGGCTGCGGCACCTAGCACGGGGAACGCAAAGCCCAGCCCAGCCCTGCCCTGCCCTGTGGCAGGCGCGCGCCAGGCGCCGAGTTGCTCCGGGTGATTTGGGCCCCTCCAGATGGTCACGTCGAGGCCCGATGCCGCACAGCCCTGCCTCCTGCCAGGTCATGCGGATGGCGGGGTCCCGGCTCTGCCCACGGGCAGGAGGGCAGGGGGCGCCCTGGGCCTGGCATCAGAAGAACCAGCCACGAAGTTATTACCCTTTTTTTTGTGGAATAACTTTGTGGCCTAGTCCTCGCTTGATGATGCCAAGGGGTGGTCAGGTTACAACTTCAGACATGATTAACTGGTTAAGCAAGCTGTAGGTGTAACGTGTGGCAGGTGCCATATAGATAAAAATGAGTATCCAACTGTAAAAGGAGCCAGCCAACTATAGTTAGTGCTTGAAAATGTGTAACAACTCTAGAGCTGGTTTCTAGCCAGCTTTATTTGAACATGTAGCAGGACCCATAGAAAGATAGGACTGGAAGGGACCTGAAGAGGTCATCTAGTCCAGCGTTTCTCAGCCTTGTGGGTCACGACCCAAAAGTAGGTCTCAAGAATATATGAAAAGGTTGCAACCAAACTTCAAAAATGGATTCTCCTTTAAAGGAGAAAAATGGGGGAAACAGTGGCATGCCAGCCTGCGAAGGCCCCCCAGTGCCCCACACCCTGGGGGTTGGGGGGGGTGGAGTTGTTAGTGAGGGGCACTGGGCTGGGACTGACCACTGCTTTTTACAAATGGATCCTGGCACAAAAAAGGTTGAGAACCACTGATCTAGTCCAACCCTCCTGCTCAAGGCAGCATCATCCCTATCTGAACAACCTTAGCCAAGCAATGGTCCAATCTGCTTTTAAGAATTTTCAAGGATGGAGATTACACAAACCTCTCCAGATAATCTATGCCCATGTTTAGCCACCCTCATAGTTAGAAAGTCCTTCCTAATCTTGAAGATAAATTTCCCTTGTTGAAATTTAGGACTGTTGCTTCTTGCCCTGTCCCCTGTAGCCACAGAGAACAGTCTGTTGCCATCCTTTTTATAACCACTCTTCAGGTATTTGAAATTTGTTATCCAATCCCACTCAGTCTTCCCTTCTTCATACTAAAATAATCCTGTTTTTTCCCAGCCTTTCTTTGTAAAGCAGGTTTCTTAGATATCAGGCTTTTTTTTTCTTTCTTAGTACTGGACCCATTCCAGTTTGTCCATGTGCAGTGCCAAAAACTGGACACAGTACTCCAAGTGAGGCCTCACTGGTGCAGAACAGAGCTAAAGAATCACTTCCCTCGACTTGCAGGCAACACCTGCCAAAACAACCTGGTATGCTGTTGCCTTTCTTTGCAGCAAGAGCACACTGTTGTCTCATGTTCCCTTTGCAGTCTACTATAACCCTCCAGATCCTTTTCTGCAGTACTGAGGCCTAACCAGTCATTGCCCAGTATTTATTTGGGCATGTGATTATTCTGTCCTAAATACAGGGGTTTTCATGTGTCTTTTATTGAATTAATTTCAGACCATTTTTCTAATTCATCATGGTCATTCTGAATCCTAATCCTACCTCCAAAAAGTGTCTGCAACTCTACCCAGCTCAGCATTTCCCGCAAATTTCCTGCAGGCAAATTTCCTGCACTGCTGCTGCTGCCTGCATTGCCCAGCCCAACTCCTCTTGAGCCGCTGGAGGTGGGGCTGAGCTGGGCTGGGCTGGGCACTGCTTCTCCTGCCTCGGGTATGAATTAGCCAGGGCCAGGTGGGGTGGGGTGGGGGAGAGCGCTGCTGTGAGTGCAGGCTACTCATATGTGTGTATGGCACCCCACTGACTGCAGCACCCTGGGCAGTTGCCCACATCACCCTGCCCTAAAGCCAGCTCTGAGCATATGTATTTTTCTTCTCTGTTTGAATAGATTGACTGATTTGTACACACTTGAACAAGGGTGGAGCAAACAGAACATCTGTCTGTCCATTTCAGTTCATGAAGTGGCCCACAACCCAGCCAGCCCCAACATTTTCCAGCAGCTTTATAATTGGCTGCAGAAATTGATAAGGCTGTGGGTGCTGGTGTTGGAAGCAGTAGTCAGGTGGTCATCAGGATGATCAACTGCTCATACAGCTTCTGCTGCATTTGGTCATGGGCCCTTATCACCTGGTTGCACTTGAGGAAAAAATAAAACAGTTCCATCTTCCCCTGTCTGATGCTTCAGGTATATTTGTCTAACTGTGCACATCATGCAAAAAGTCATCACTGATCCTCTTTGCTATTCCTATGAGGCGTGAGGGTTCTGTCTTCAAGAACCTGGTGCTGTTGGTATGGTTTTGCTCAAGTAGAAGTCCCTTCCAGGAAAAGGAAAAAGCCGATTATTTGTTGCCTATTGGGGGCAGGATTATCATTCTGTATCTGTTTGATGCATTATCAAGTTGGGGTACTTGGTCACTCTTTATGCTCTAATGTTGGCCTGTTATTTTGTTACTTCTAGCCAGGCACTTAGACCAGAGATACAATTTGTGGGAAATTTCGATTTTAATTATTTAAAAGCAAATTTTTGTGGGTTGTGGTTGAGTGAGTGAAAGGGGGTTGGGTACTAAGACCAGGGACCTAGTAACAGCATAGAATTTAATATTATTTCAGGTCACGGAGAGCTCTGAGGATTTTAATCCACTGGGAATCCCAGAGTAGAAGACAAACCAAGGTTCAAGACTACTGCTAGGAAGCTATCTATTTATACAGAGGGGGTTTTCAGCACCTGCCGACTGAACAGCACACGAAGAAACAGAAAGAGCTATGGAGTCCCAAGGCTGCTATTTGAAATGTGCCCTGCCTGGGAATCTTGTTAACAGTCTTAACATTCTTTTGCATGAAAAAAAACAATCAAAACCATCACTTGCATGGAACAGGGGGGATGCTGGATAAATATTAACAGGATGCTGAGCCAGGATACAGAGGTTTACTAACAGCAAGTGATGCCACAGCCCTGGTGGTGGGCTGGTGTGCTGTGAATACACAGAACAAGGACACCAGGTACTGAGGCCCTTGGGGCATCTTGCACATAATGCAGCAACTTGGATTTCTTGTTTGCTTGGGACATTGTTGTAACAGTAGCAACAGTACAACTGTGTATCAGCCTACATGTGTGACAGTTAAAAAGAGCACTTCAATTCATGCTGCAGTTTCCCCCTATCAATAGAGATAATGAATGCCACTTACCCAGCTGTGGTTTCGGCACTGCTCTCTCACCAGCCTGGGCCCAATTCCAAACAGAACCCAGAAATGCAAACCCTTATCCCTCCAGCTGCATGTCCAGATCCAGGCTCCGTCTAAGCAGCAAGGTTTAATCATGAGTCCATTCTTTTGACATCCTATTCCCTCTATTGCTGGGATCCTCTCTGGTGCCTCCCTGCTCACTCTCTCACTGATCCAACTAACATATCACCCCTACAAAATGTAGTTTCAGGGCACTGTTGAGGATCTAGCAGTCAAAATAGCCACTCAAGCTTTTCATCGTAAGGGTAGGAAATTGGAGAGCTGCTTAACTTGTGGTTACCACCCTATCTCCATGGTTAGAGATCTTTATCGTCAACTTAATGCACTTCTAGGGCTGAACAGAAGGCTGCTTGGTCTTCACATCTACCAGGCCCTTTGGGGTGGTTCATACAAATGTGTTTCAGATTGGTCTCTCAGGCTTATACTCCTGTTTACACCAGAGGTTAACCACAATGCTGATGTGATCCAGAAGCATGCTGGGTTGGTTAATTTTGCTTAGCTGTTCAGAAAATGGATGAAGCTGTGTGGATTGAAGGTTTACGTAAACAGAGCACGGGAGTCTTACAGTGTACAGGAAGCACACAGCAGGTGAGAACACAGATAGCTTGAAACAGCCAGGCTCTGGAAACCATGGCATGTCACTGAAAAGCTATCTAAACATGGGCGCAACAGCATATACTTGGGCTGCAGGCACAATGGAGATTCAATGGGTCAGAGCAGACAAAGCATGGGCTTTAACTCACCTTAGCCATAGAACTTGAGCATTAGCCAAAGCATGTACAAACACATACTTAAGGGTTGTATATGTGGATGCTGGTGGGTTAGGAGCTTAAAAATGTAAATAGGATAAACCCACAATGTACAAAACACTGAGAAAAAGGTGTGATAGCATATTTCAGCTAACATATGCTCACTAACATAGGCTAAAATATGTGTAGATAAGGCTAATGAGATTTTTTTTCTCACTGCTAAACCTTCTTGGTTTGTCCCTTTCCTCATTTTATGTATTAACAAATTTATCAAATTACAAACTTAGCATTTTAAAGATGCATCCAATCCCAATTTAAAGTGCTTCTTTAACCCAAGACAATGTCCACAAGAGTCTTGCGTTTTCTTCAGTTCCTTTCAGTCTTGACAGTTCCTTTTTGTTTCAGTTTATGTTAAGCTTTTGTACTTCTTCATAGCTATAGAATAATTCTCCCTCTTTTTCCCCTCATTATCATCTAATCACCTCTACTTTTGCATTCTGGATTTAATTTAGTATTTGTTCATATTAGCTGATAGAACTTGCACTTTTCTTCAAGTACTCAAAAATTTCTCTCAAACTTCTAGTTTAGAATTAAGAGAAGATTCTGTTTTTTCTTTTCTTTTTTTTTTTTTTAAAGCAAATTCCAAGAATTTCCACCAAATTTAAGTAAACCTCTATTTTCTTTCCCTTCCTGTAGAACCCTGGGGACTTTTCCCTTTAAACAGTTTGGGATGTTTTTGTAAACCAGTTAGTGATCTTAGGGGTGTCACTTTTCTATCAGGCTTTTGTGATCGTAATTCTTGCAACAACTAGATGAGAGGCAGGTTAATGTTTTTTGTGCTTACTGGTGAAGATGAACTTGGACTCCCCTCTAGGATTTAATTTGACCATGTTTAAAACACACATGAAAGGCAGTCAGCTAATCTATATGAGACTAATAGTATATGCCAGTTCCCTCCTTAAATCCTAGGCTGGACTAGGCTCAAGGAGAAAGTGCTTAGTCATGTAAAACCTAATAGTTTATTCCATCAAAACATACTAAGATTATATCTTGCCTTGATTACACTAGGATTTTGATGTGTTAATAGCTGCATTTTATGGGGAAGGCAAGAGTGCTAGTGAACATGATGTAGAGCAATTTGCAGCCTTCCTCTCTCTGGGATAGAAATACAGCATGCTTGAAGTTCCACATTTTCAGTTTATATTTAAAAATCAGGGAATTTTTCAGGATTTATCTTCCAAACATTAAAAACCGGGTTGAAATCGGGATAAAAGGAAGAGAAGGAAAAAAAACAAAAAACAAAACAGGTTTAAATCAGAGAAAATAATAAATCTGGGGGGGAGGGGAGATGGGGAGTGCTCAGTGTGCACGCACAGGAAAGCCTGTGAAGGGGAGAGGTCGGGGGGGGGGGAACCCACCACCCCAGCACCAGCTGCCTCCCTGCACCAACTCTAACCTGCCCTGCACTGACTGGAGCGGGTCAGCCCCAGCTGTGACGCTGGGCCAAAGCCCCTGGGACCCCTGCACCCACCCTACTAGGCGCTACCCAGCCAGGGTGGGGCAGGGCATGAGACAGAGCCACAGCATGGGTCCCAGGAGGCACGTGAATAATGGGTGCAAATCAGTAGAAACTGAATAACTTCAATAAAATAAATAAATAAATAAAAATCAGGTACCTTAAAAATCGGTGAAATTTGGTAAAGACCCAAACTGCATAACACTAAACATATTATACTATGGATCCCAGCATGCAATGCTGCATCCTGACCATGGCAGCACAAGTCAAGGCAGAACGCACACTGCAGTGTATGTTGTGGGTGTCTACGAGCTGCATTTGACCTACACCCTGAATCTGCCAACTCTGGTAAACAGGAAAGTGTTTAGTAATCTCAGTTCTCATACAAGACATTCGTCAAGTATGTGCAAAGGAGGGTAGCACCTTAGGTTGCAAACAGACGTTGCCTTTTTGCTGCCAATAAAAATGTTTATCGCAGCACAAAGTGAAAGCAAACAGATGCCAATGACCAAATTTGTGGCTGTGCTAAAAGGCAGTATTCGTGATGTACATCCATTTGTTTTAAGGCAGAAGAATGCAGGCAACCTGGGGAATTCCTGGAGCAGGCAGGTTCAGGCCCCTGAAGCCCCAGGAGTGCCTGCCCAGGTTTCCCTACTTGCAGAGGCATTAGAATCCCCAGACATGCCTCTGCAAGCAAGGCACCTTCAGTTTCCCCCCTTGCAGAGGCATGTACCAAGTGTTGTCCTACAAGATTGGGCCTGGGAAGGCCTGGGAGCAGAAGAGGCCCTGTGGTACAAGGGTCAACATCTGTTTCATCCAATAAAACAGATCAGCTGTGACAGAAAACATCCCAGCACAGCCTATTCACTCCATTTGGCAATGTCTGTTTATAGCCTTAGAGATTAGCTGGTTTAGAGAGGCGTGAGCCTTTATAGGCAATAACCTATTTGGTAAATACCTCATATCAAGGTATTTACTTGTTGAGAAGATGGGGTTTTCTTCCCCATTTAACATAGGGAAAAAAGCCCCTCACCTTATAACTGAGTACAAGGTAGCAGGGAAAAGACAGCTTCTGCAGCTCCAGCCCCAACCTTGGGCCAGAGCTGGGGCTGAGGCCAGGGCCCTGCTGCCTCTGCACCCCCTGCCAATCCTCCCTGGCAGCTTCAAGCCCCCACTACCCCCAGTCTCCCCACTGCACCACTTCTCCCCCTCTGCCACACTCCTCCTTGCCTTTGCTCTGTCCTTACTGCAGCCTAGAGAATGGAGCACATGCCTCAGCCTGGCCCTGTAGCAGCAGTGCCGGCTCCTGCCCTGCTACCAACCGATCTAGAACCATGCTCAGTGCCACAAGCTGCAGCAGCAGGGACAGAGCTCCAGCTGGAAGCAAAGGTAAGCAGGGAGGAGGCAGATAGTGGTAGAGATGGAAGGAAGGAGGGCAGGGACCCAAGGTTGCAGGGTGCAGAAGCACTGGGGGGTGGCGGGGAGGAAAGGGAGAGGGGCAACAGGGAAAGGGGGATAAGGTCCTGAGGCTGTGGGGGACAGGCACAGGCAGAAGGGGCAAGCTGCCTGCTTCTCTCACTGCCCACACCCTAGCACCTCCCCCAAACTGCTTGCTCCATGGCTTGCCCCCTTACTGCCCTACCACCTGTCCCCCACCACTTCCACTGCCTGCCCTAACACATCCCCTCACTGTTTTCCCCACTGTGTGTTCCCCTACCAGCTTCCCCATTACTGCCCCCTTCATCACCTTTCCCCCACCCCCTTTAACGTGTGTGGGGGAAGAATTTAAGAAGATCCTCCAATAATTAATTCCATACATGGAAAATTATAATAAATTTATAAATTTTCCATGTATAGAATCTAATTACACTGGGAAGGGGGGTCATCTTAAATTCACGGTCATCCTGTATTCAGGTAAATACAGTACTTAGTCAGATGCCTCACCTTCTGCATGATTTCAAACTAATGCACCAAATGTTCAAAAGCTTAAGCAAACCCCAATGATGGCATACCACAGTATGTCAATATCCTGTATTAGGCTTTATTCTTTTATATAAACATTAACATTTCTCAAACAGATTAGTTAAAAATACAGATTTAAAACAAGAATTTTTGCAATTGTATTGAGTTATAAAAACAGATTATTTTACAGATTGTTACAAGTGCTTTACAAAAGGTGCAGAGTGAAGGCCAGTGGCAGGGGACCAACCTCAAGTGCAAAACAGACACAATACCCTCACCATGGGCATAGCGTTCAGGTACATAGCCAAAAACAAAACAAAACAAAAAAAAAAAAAACACTATACAAGCCCATGTGAACGTAAGTTTTCAGGATGTTCACTGGGCAAACAGATCCCTGTTAAAAGTTTTATGAGATCAGGCCACAAGGGTATTTAGGGTTACATCTTAGGGATTTAACTCAATAAGTTGTTTCTTATATAATGACTAGCACATTTTGCAATGCAATTCTTTTTTGTCAGACAAAATATTGCTCTACATAATAAAATACTTAAGGACCATGGGCATAAATCCCTGGTGGGTGATTCTCACCACTGCTCAAGATGAAGAGGAGAGGATTTAAAACCCAGATAGCCCAGAACAGAAGAGTACTCATCACATGGGGGACATCTGCATACACCAAGAGAAGAAATGACTAAAACTTGTCCATACAACTTGGAAAGACCTTTGGCATAAGGGGGAAGACTCGAGCAGAGCTAGTTGTGCTCAAAACTCCTGCAGAGTTCTCAGAGAGCAGTGCAGCCCCTAGGTTGGGCAATACCTATTATTATGCTATAAATACAATGTATTCTCTGCCCAGCTGATAATCTTGACACTCTTACTGGAACACATGAAATACACTCTACATGTCTGGGGGTTCCACCACCTTTCTTACCCAGACACCAACGTTTCTATTTTCCTTACTTTCTTCTGATCCACCCCAACACAAAATCTGTTCCATGATTTTTAAAACTATTTTTTTCCCAGCTCCAAAATGAAAGTAGTGAACAGACTTGTATAGGGATCCACAGGACAGCACTGTGGTCATGGGTCACCTTATAAAAAAATCCCCACAACTTCAAGCATGTTTTCCCTGTTGGGCACAGAAGATGATCCCTGCCCACATGACCTCCCCCATACACACAGTTCTTATAGATGTTAGGGTCAGAAGGGACCTCAATAGAGTATCGAGTCCAACCCCCTGCCCTGGGCAGGAAAGAGTGCTGGGGTCAGATGACCCCAGCCAGATGCCTGTCCAGCCTTCTCTTAAAGACCCCCAAGATGGGGGAGAGCACCACCTCCCTTGGAAGCCCATTCCAAATTTTGGCCGCCCTTACTGTGAAAAAAAGTTTTTCCTGAAATCTAGCCTAAATCTGCTGTCACTTTGTGACCATTGTTCCTTGTTACCCCAAGAGGTGCCCTGGTGATCCCTTGCTGCATTCCCCTAATGAATTTGTAGGCAGCCACAAGATCACCTCTCAGCCTTCTCTCGCGGAGGCCGAAAAGGTCCAGGTCCCTCAGTGTCTCTTCATAGGGCTTGTCCTGTAAGCCCCTAACCATACAAGTTCTTGTTAAACAGAGGGCACTACATGTTCCAGGAATCTATTTTCCAGAGAAAGGACATAATAAACAGGCAGGTCTTGAAACAGTCTCACAAGTATTAAATAGCCAGCAATAGCCACTTCTCTGGGAATCTTTGTGAAGGGCAGCACATAACAGAGACTTTAGGTACAAGAAACCCAGCGATCCCCCAGGAAAACCCACATAGAATCATGGAATCATAGGGCTGGAATGGACCTCAAGGGTCATCTAGTCCAACCCCCTTCCCTGAGATCCTCAGATTCACATGTGCTGGGGACCCTGAAGAAGCCTTTTGCTCCCGAAGATTAAGAGGGTTTGGCAAAATTCCTGCAAATCAAATTCACTTTCAAACTCAAAATCACTAAAAGGGGAAAGGATAGGTGTGGCAAAACCCCAGGACATGTACTCAGAAAAGAAAAACAGACCTTCAAGAGATGTTTGGGATATGGTCTTCAGTTTCACCGTTCTGAGGTGTTTTATGTTATCCACTGCTGTGGTGAGGGCACTAAAATCAAAGATTAAAAATAAAAGCCCCAAAAACAAATACCCAAACCCCCAGCAACCCAAACCATCTGATCTATCCCAGATGCCTTTTGCACAGTCTCAGCACATCACAGAAACCACAGGCTTGTTGCTCCCTGCGCTGTCTAGCCCACAGTTCAGTGCTCTGGAGAGAAGCTGGCTTTGCTTCTTGTTAGCAAAGGCTGGGAGATGGCTGTTACTTCACCAAGTCAGTGCCCTGAGAGCACATGGTCATTCATGCACATCCCAGATTTCAGAGAGCAAGGGAGGGAGCTTTTTGTCCTGCAATCGAAGGGCAAACACCTGCTCAGAATGGACGCTGCTTAAAGTCCGAAGACTGACCAACTTCATTAACATCCGTGGGAACATCAGGTGGTCCTGCAGGGTCACATAAATAGATGGTCAGGAGACTGCATGCAACCAGAGGGACAAGAAGGGAAAGGGGAAACAGAGGAAAAGGAAGAAAAAAAATGAAGAACTCTACAATCTTTCCAGTTGCTGGAGAAGTTGCTACATAGTGGTTGTATGACTAAGTCTTACTTTTATTACCCATAAGACAAAATCAAAGGAGTGCAAAGCATGTAACCAATTTAAAAGGGGGAATGTGACCCAAAGCAGTTTGAGAACCACTAAACTAGACCAAAGTTTTACACAGAAGACTAACCACACACTGAGTGCCCTGCAAGCATAAGCCTACATCCTCCAAGAGGAGGCACTGAAGGAAGTGGGACAGAAGCAGTAATGTGAGGCTTCTTAGCTACTCCAGGCCCTGCCTTTCCCAGCAGGTTGGGATACTGAGAATGGTGCAGGATAGAAGGTTATAGCAGCAGTCCACAACTTCTCCAGGTCCTGCTTCTCCCACAGTAGCCACTGTAGGGCAGTAGTCAGCATACCAGTGGCAGGGGAACTACTGAAGAGAACTGAGCAAGAGCACTAGCTGCCAAGGGTCCTTTTCAGCGTATGAGAGGATGATTAAAGTCAGTCCACACACACACACACACACACACACACACACAC